>NC_041387.1:81319953-81382842 GCF_002162155.2 Triticum dicoccoides | reverse complement strand
GGTAGTCGGGAAGGGGAGTGGAAGCAGAAGTTGTGTGTGTGTGTGTGTGTGTCTGTGTGTGTGTGAGAGAGAGGGGGGGGTTGTCTGATCGGTAAACAAATGAATAATGTCAGTCTGGGATGGAGATGAAAAGGAGACCGCAACAAATGTTGTGTCTACAGGAGAGAGAGAGAGAGAGAGAGTAATTTTAATGGTATGAGTCATATCTAGAGACATATAGGGTGTGTGAGAGAATACCATAGAGAGAAAGACAAAGTGAAAGACGAGTGGAGACTGTGTGTGTGGCGGTGAAAAAAGAAAGCTTAGGTACCGAGTGATACCAGAGAACAGTAGAGACGTGAGAGAAAATGAAAACCGTGTAATGTATAATGATAGGGAGAGTGTGACACTTCTCAAGGGAGACGTCGAGAGACCATGTTTGCAAGGATAGGAGAAACATGAAGTGAGCATGCGGGTGAGCTGGAGAAAAAAGAGAGTGATAGCTACATGAAGGAGCATGCATGCGAGAGAGATGGGCGTGAAAGGAGTGAACATAAAAGGGATTCAAATATTTGAATTCGAGATGATGATACATGTAATCCATACTCGAACAAAAATTGATCTATTAAACATGCATACTCATATGAATTCACGCACATCTATGTTATTTAATATGTAGATATTACTGATCCATACACTTTAGTAGAACATAATTTGGTTAATTTTTTTTGAATTCAACCTTAAGATTTTGAGATCATTGTATTTGTAAATCATATTATACATATAAAGGAGCAGAATTCTTTGTTGTGCTTTTGAAAGTATATATAAAAAAATGATGTATATAGAATTTAATTCCAATTGAAAATGGATCCCTCCCGAAAAAAATAGAATACAAACGGGATTCGAATTGAGTTGGCATGGTAAACATGCACTCTGCAAAATTTGAATGAAGCGGGGAAAGTCGCAGTAACCGCCCGAAACCAAAATCTGCGAGATGGAAATTACTACTGCATATCCCTGCCACTCAAAGCCTATCTGCTGGATTTCTATAGGTTTCGATAGGGGTAGGTTTGTAATTTCATCCAAACGTGACGTAACCGCCTCTCACCCGGATTCATACACGGTGGGTGATACGCCTCCGTCGTATCTATAATTTTTCATTGTTCCATGCCAATATTCTTCAACTTTCATATACTTTTGGCAACTTTTTATACTATTTTTGGGACTAACATATTGATCTAGTGCCCAGTGCCAGTTCCTGTCTGTTGCATGTTTTATGTTTCGCATAAAACCAATATCAAACGGAGTCCAAACGGGATAAAAACGGACGGAGAATTATTTTGGAATATTTGGGATTTTCCGGAGGAAGAATCAACGTGAAACGGTGTCCGAGGTGGCCACGAGATAGGGGGGCGCGCCCCAGGGAGGCAGGCGCGCCCTGGGCTCTCGTGGGCCACCAGTAAGGCGGTTGATGCCCTTCTTTGCCGCAACAAAGCTAATTTTATGAGAAAAATCTGGCCAAAAGATTCACCCCAATTGGAGTTACGGATCTCCGGATATTAAAGAAACGATGAAGGGGTAGAATCTGAGAACACAGAAACAGAGAGATAGATCCAATCTCGGTGGGGCTCTCACCCCTCCTAAGCCATGGGAGCCAAGGACCAGAGGGGAAACCCTTCTCCCATATAGGGAGGAGGTCAAGGAAGAAGAAGAAGAATGGGGCCTCTCTCCCCCTTGCTTCCGATGGTGCCGGAACGCTACCGGAGGCCATCATCATCACCGCGATCTACACCAACACCTCCACCGTCTTCACCAACATCTCCATCACCTTCCCCCATCTATATTCAGCGGTCCACTCTCCCGCATCCCGCTGAACCCTCTACTTGAACATGGTGCTTTATGCTCCATATTATTATCCAATGATGTGTTGCCATCCTATGATGTCTGAGTAGATTTTCGTTGTCCTGCCGGTGATTGATGAATTGCTATGATTGGTTTGAGTTGCATGTTTTATTATTGGTGCTGTCCTATGGTGCCCTCCGTGTCGCGCAAGCATGAGGGATTCCCGATGTAGGGTGTTGCAATGCGTTCATGATTCGCTTATAGTGGGTTGCGTGAGTGACTGAAACACAAACCCGAGTAAGGGGATCGTTGCGTATGGGATAAAGGGGACTTGATGCTTTAATGCTATGGTTGGGTTTTACCTTAATGAATCTTTAATAGTTGCAGATGCTTGCTAGAGTTCCAATCATAAGTGCATATGATCCAAGTAGAGAAAGTATGTTAGCTTATGCCTCTCCCTCAAATGGAATTGCAATAGTGATTACCGGTCTAGTAACATAGTCAATTGCTTAGGGACAATTTCACAACTCCTACCACCACTTTTCCACACTCGCTATATTTACTTTATTGCTTCTAATCAGCCCCTAGTTTATGTTTACGTGCTCTTTATTTAATTGCAAACCTTTCTTATCACTCCTACAAAGTACTTCTAGTTTCATACTTGTTCTAGGTAAAGCGAACGTCAAGCGTGCGTAGAGTTGTATCGGTGGTCGATAGAACTTGAGGGAATATTTATTCTACCTTTAGCTCCTCGTTGTGTTCGACACTCTTACTTATCGAAAACTGTTGCGATCCCCTACACTTGTGGGTTATCAAGACCTTTTTCTGGCGTCATTGCCGGGGAGTCATAGCGTGGGGTGAATATTCTCGTGTGTGCTTGTTTGCTTTATCACTAAGTAATTTTTATTTGCTGTTCTTAGTTGTTCTTTATCTTTAGTTATGGATATGGAACACAAAATACCAAAAAAATAGATGTACTTGCTACTCATGTAGACGGGGTGACTTCTAAAACCCCCGATTCTCATTATGTGAAAGATATTATGTACTACTTTGATAATCCTGAGAAAACCCCATTAAACTTTATAATGGGAGACACGTTGGATCAACATGAATACATTAGGGATTATCGCTTGACACAAAAAGGGAAACTATTATGGGATCAATTTATTATTTTGCGTTGGTATGCTCGTCAACTATGCGCGATGCATGATTATACTTGTTGCTCTAGGATGAAGGATCCACACCTTCCCTTTTCATGCAAATTCAATGATAATGAAACCTTAGCTTCTTATGCTAATGGTAGATATGATTACTATGATGTGGAACAAATAGAAGAATGTGTTGCTTTTATGGGTGCTTATGAGATTGAATCTATGTTTAAAGCTTTTGATGATTTTGATGATTCAGTTTGTAGACTTGAAAATTTAGCTATACTTAGATATTGCTATGAAAATTATGAATACAATTACTATATTAATGCTTTTATGAAGAAATTCTCCGCTGTCCAAGAAGAGACTAATATTTTGCAGGAAGCTATGGAAGAAGAAATTGATGAAACTGTGAGCTCATTGGATGAAAAAGATGATGAGGAGAGCGAAGAACAAAAGGAGGAAGAGCGGATTAGCTACCCGTGCCCACCTTATAATGAGAGTAACCCTCCAACTCATACATTATTTAATTCCCCTTCGTGCTTACCGAAGGATGATTGCTATGACCCCTTGAATTTGTTTGAAATATCCCTTTTTGATGATGCTTGCTATGCTTGTGGCCAAGATGCCAATATGAATTATGCTTATGGAGATGAACTTGCTATAGTTCCTTATGTTAAACATGAAATTATTGCTATTGCACCCACGCATGATAGTCCTATTATCTTTTTGAATTCTCCAAACTGCACTATATCGGAGAAGTTTGTGCTTATTAAGGATTATGTTGATGGGTTGCCTTTTACCATTGCACATGATGATTTTGATGAATGTAATATGCATGTGCTTGCTGCTCCTACTTGCAATTATTATGAGAGAGGAGCTACATCTCCGCCTCTTTATGTTTCCAACACTATAGAATTGCAAGAAATTGCTTATACTATGCATTGGCCTTTACTATGTGTGCATGAATTGTTCTTTTATGACATGCCGATGCATAGGAAGAGAGTTAGACTTCGTTGTTGCTTGATATATGTTACTTTGTGCTCACTACTAAATTACAAATCATTGTTAATTAAAATTGGCTTTGATATACCTTGGGATCCGGGTGCATCCATTACTTGAGCAATATATGCCTAGCTTAATGGCTTTAAAGAAAGCGCTGCCAGGGAGACAACCCGGAAGTTTTAGAGAGTCATTTATTTCTGTTGAGTGCTTTCATATAGTTTAAAAACAAAAAAATAAAGAGGGGAACCTGAAAACTTTTCAAAAAGGAAAGTGAAAGTGAGAGAGACAAGCATTGTTGAAGTGGGAGAGCTCCTTGAACTTTGTTCATGCTCACGGGAACTTTGTGAATCTTGATTACAGAAACTTTTCATCAAAAATAATTATCCCCTTGTACAATTCCATTGTATTATAAAAATAATGTGCCAAGGTTTGCCTTTAGGATGTTTACAATGTTTGTTGGTTTGTACGGTGCAGGACAGAAACTTTGTCTGTAGTGCTTGATTTTACATTTTTAACTGGAACATCAAATGGTTCTGATTCCTTTTGAAATGTCTTGCCGTACAACTTGTTTATTTTTCCTAATTTTGGTAGAATTTTTGGGGTACCATAAGTATGGTGGATGTTCAGATTACTACAGACTGTTCTGTTTTTGACAGATTCTGTTTTTGATGCATAGTTTGCTTGTTTTGATGAATCTATCAATTTATATCAGTGGATTAAGCCATGGAAAAGTTATATTACAGTAGACACAATGCAAAAAAAAATGAATTGGTTTGCTACAGTATTTAGAGTAGTGATTTGCTTTATTATACTAACGGATCTTACCGAGTTTTCTGTTGAAGTTTTGTGTGGATGAAGTGTCTAATCGAGGAAGTTTCGATATGAGGAAAAGGAAGAGATGCAAGAGATTAAGCAAGAAAATAGATCGCTACTGCTTTACTATGATTTCTCGTCTTGGTTGCGAAGTTTCCTTTGTCCGGTTTGCACCTTCAGATCCGCCATGACACGCTCAACATTATACTCCCAATGCTTATGGTTTTCCCCTTTTATATTCCACACTAGTTAAATCATAGTAGACTAAATTTCAAAATTGGGTCAGCCGATTTTTCAGAGCTCGCCGAAGTTTGCGGTGCGAACAAAGGGGCTCGGGTGGTTGTGGGGCCTCGCCGAACGAAGAAAACTCGATGCGGGTGGGGGTGGCGGAGGAACACAGGCGGTGGGGGGCGGTGGTCCGGCCGGCGGCCCATGCGGTGTTCTATATGGGAAGAATCAGAGACGAGGAAGAAGAAGGGTTAGGAGACGTAGGATCTTCATCCAACCGCCTGAAATGGTCGAGAGACAGCTGGGAGTTGCATTCTTAATGTGCTCTGGTTCATCATGTGTGGGCACTGCGCAACCAACATTTTATTATCCAAAATCTGCTTGCTCTTCTTTATCATGTTCCTCTTCCGTTCTTCTTTAATATGTACTCTCACCGTTCCTAAATACAAGTCTTTGTATAGATTCCACCATGGACTACATATGGAGCAAAATGAGTGAATCTACACCCTAAAATGTATCTGGATACATCTGTATGTGATCCATAGTGGAAATCTCTACCAAGACTTATATTTTGGAACAGAGGGAGTATGATAGTAGTACAGTATGTTCCTTGTACTGAAGATGAGCAGGGACATTTGCAGTGTAGAGGTCCATACGGTCGGTTGTGATGGACACTTTGAGCCTCTTTGATTCGTAGGATTTTGTAAACATAGGAATATGATTTGTAGTGACCTGCCCACTTGAATCCTATAAGAATAGCAAGGAAATGCGGGGAGCTGTGTCGCCTTTGAGAGTTACACTGATATTAATAGTACCACAACTTCAGTTGAAGAGAATTGGTATCCGAAGCCTTTCTAGCCATACCGGCAGTACTAGCACATATATTCCAGCAAGTTCCACTTTTTTGATTTTACTCTGATGCTTACGGTTTTCCCCGTTATATCTACACTATGATCTATGTAGCTGCTTTGTGTCGCACTAGCAGCAGTCCACTCTTGAAGCTAAACACTGCAATGACTTACAAAATTGGCACCAATGCAACATTCTGGATGCAATGAAACTCGTACGCTCCCCACCTGTTGATTCTTGTTCAAAATATGATCCTAATGACTATTCTAACCTCGAGGAGTCAAAGGCAGATGGCCTGTCGTGTTCACCCATCAAGGTGCCTGTTCTAATTTGGCAAGGTTTTATTGATTGCACGTATCTTGCATATGCTGTCTTGCATTTCTTCTACTTTGTTGCACCGCCATCTGCTTAGTTTACTCATCATATATGTCGAGATGCCATGCCCATCCATTATCAATACATATTCCATCTGTCATCAAACCATGTTTTTTCACTCAAATGTTTCTCTTGTGCATCATACATCAAAAAGGAAGAGGGTGATTGCCGAACCTGAAGGAGCACCAGCAAAGTCCTTGAAAAACATGGTGGTGCCAGAGAAATCAGACAGCACCCCACTTATATTGGCTGTACAACCAATGACACAAAACGTAGGACCGACTCCAGCAGACTGTACCCATACTTCACTGGCCACACCACTATCCCCACCACACAGGACCTGCACTCTAGCAAAAGGTATACCGATTTCATTTGCCATAGCACCAACCATACCACAGAAAAATCCCACTCTAGCAAAAAGTACAACAAGTCCATCGGCCGAAGACCTATCCCAACTGCAGAGATGGCCAATTCCTGCAGATTGGAACCCCATTCCATTTATTCCCAGTTTAAAAGACAATGCTTTCAATGTTGTTAGGGACTACGTGCATATATTCCCATCATGGGAAGATTATAGTGAAGACAAACACCATTTTCACATCTTCCTGTCCAACTTACGTGTAAGTGCTATTATTCATGGTTATTATTTTCCTGTTTTCTGCTGATTGAACACATCAATGATTTAGATTACATTGTTGTAACTAGGCGAGGGCCAATCTGGATAGTCATGACAAGCGAAGCTTGCTTGTGCTTTTCAAGGAAGCATCGCAGCAGTATCGGTGTTACCTGAGGAAATCACACTTTGATGGCAAGTCTATAAATGAATTTTCGGTGAAGTCTCCTATGCTAAATTTAGAAGACATTGAATGGAAAACCTTGTTATGCACTGGTCTCGTTCCCGGGATGAGGTACTATCTATGAAATCACATGACAATTTGAACTTCTACTTTTCCGCATGTGCCTTACAGATCTTTTTTGCAGGAAATCTGCTCGAAGAAGAATTCCGGTTTGAAAAGAACGACAGGATATCGCAAATATGCTGCCCGTTGCTTTGCTCTTGTTAGTACCTGTTGTCCTGTATCACTGTACTTGCTTACATACCTGGTTCATTATGTGACAGCAGTATGCATGATAGCTTGCTTATCAATTGTTCGCTCCAAATTATCTGATCTGTATGAATGATTACATTAGTGTAGAATATATCCAATGCCAATGAATTTTTTTAGCTCTGCATTGTTCTTGTAAGTACATGATGTCCTTTATCAGTGTACTTATATTGACAGGTAGTTGTTCATGTACCATCACTATGCAACTTATTTTCCTTTGCCCTCCATTTTCTACACATCAGATCTATATTTACTCTTACCATAAGGTTGGTACTGAAGAAGTTTAGCTGTGCATTGCTCTTGGCTGTACCTTTTGCCTATATCGCTGCACTTACATTTATAGCTACTTGGTTATGTAGCATCACTCTTCATCTTATCTTAAATATTCTCCATTTTTTTGTATATTATCACATCTATATTTACTCTTAACAAAATGTAGAATAAAGGCAATGCTTATGAAGAAGATTCTGTGGTAAACTTCTTGAATTGCCCCCCCCCCCCATCAGCATGGACAAGGGCTTTATAGAGCCTGTCTTCACCAATAATGTAAGTTTGTCCTTCTCAAGCCTTCAAACTTTGCTGTGTATATTTGGTTAGGCATGACTGCAACAGCTGTTTATTTTTGGTGTTTGCATCAAATTGCATGTTTAAAGTTTATTATGTAGTTCATAAACAAAAGTTTGTCCTTCTCAATTTAAGTTTTCAGTTGTACAACCAAGTTCCTTCTTCATACCATGTAAATTAAACTATACAGAGCAAGTGATATTCTTTTGCACTGCATGTATGCTTCTGTTCTTCATCCGTAATCCAGTGGTGTGGTGAACCTACCCACTACAGCACAATGTCATATTCTGCAATGTCTTAACTATGAACAATGTCATATCATTCTACTATTATTTAAACCGTCTCTTTATTTGCCAATCTGAAATGGGATAAATTGACAGCACACTAACCATTGATACTTATGAGTTCTTGATCTGTAATCCAGTGGTGTCGTGAAGCTGCCAACTCCTTCACAATGTCATTTCCTGCCATGTCTTGACCTGAACAATACCATATTGTGTTAATGCAATTTTAAACTGTGTCACTTTATTCGTTAGTAAGAAATGTGATGAATTGTTAGCACTGATACTTTTATGTGCAAAACTTGTCATGTGTCTGCTTGTTTATCTTTCAAAGTGAGGAAGATATAAGTGTTGAACAAGCGCAGTCTCATCAGCTTGCTCAGCTGCTTGCGCTGCAGCTCCCAGCAGGGCTAACCTTTCTTGAACTCTATTGAAGTGTTGTTGGTTTTGTATATTATTTTGTCGGCGTGTTTATTTGCACTGGTGGCGATCTTTGATGCCCAGTGTATGTAATCTGTTGTCTGCTTGTGCTTTATTATCATAGTGGCGTACTTTGATGCCCAGTGGATGTAATATGCAGTAATTCCTTTATTGTATAGTCTAGGTTTTTTCTTATTCACGATGTTGCAGTTATTTTACTGTATATATATATCCTATCTTCGCAGTAAACCGGCCAAATCATAAAATTACGGTACATAATCGGGCCGTCATGCAATCACGATGTATGATCCGCATCATGGGCCCCGTCATCTTGGTTTGTTAAAAGGCCAAAAGTAAACCTGGCCACTAGTAGATTCGGGCCTTTAATAGGCCGAGTAACCCCCGACCCTCTTTTCGCAAGAAAACTCAATGGGCTTTTAGGAGGCTGAGAAGTAGGTTGTGTTGGAGATATGCCCTAGAGGCAATCATGTATGATGATATTTCCTATGTGTTTATGAATAAAGATAGTCCTTGGACATTATCAATGATGTGTATCAGCAAGTACGTGACTTGTTTTTGGGACTATGCATTGTATGATGACTGTCCTAAAAGGTCCCTAGTCGAAAGGGCTGTGTGGACGTGCAGCCGACTAGACTAGCATATGACACGGTCTGTCACATCCCTAGTTCTGGCCTGACCTATTCTTGCTTCCATGTGTGCATCATGTTTAAAGTTCATGAAATTTGAAATGGGGATGACCAAGCCCTAGCACCAAAGCAATGCAATTAGGTTCAACTTCAAAATATTTTCAAAGAACCCAAATTGGTTTGCAAAAATGTTCATGATTAATGGAAAAGGGTGAAAACCATATCCAGAGATGATGGATATTTTCCCAAGACATTTTTGGATTTTTGAATAAACCATATTGTATTTGAATTGGGGCATTTAAATACTATTAATATTTTTAAATGCTCCAACAATTCTGAAAATAGTTGAGGGCCTCTGTAATAATTCAGTTAATGCCCACAATTATTTTCAGGATTTATTAAAATGATTTGGTTTATAACTAAGTTAAAACAGAGCAAATAAATAGAAAAACAGAAATAAAAGAGAGAAGCCCAGCCACTTACCTGGCGCTCACCTGCAGCAGAGCCGGCCCAGCTTCCGTTCCGGCCCAGCCCACCGCCGCCTTCCCCCCTGTCGTCTTCCTCCTCGCCAGAAGGACAGAGGCGTGTCGCCCGCGCGCGCGCTTGCCCCTGGCCACCTCCTGCTTCCTCCCCGAGCCCTCTAGCGATGCCACGGAGACGCCCTCGACCCCCTCGACCGCTATCCCTTCTCTTTGCTCGCTCTAGCTCTCTCCCTCCCTCGATTTGGAGCACCACCGAGAGCCACCGGAGGGCGCCGCCGTCGCATCCATAGCCACCGGCCACCCCTCGCCCTCCCGCTGAGCTCAGGAGCTCCGCCTCGACCCCCTCTTCCTCCCCACCGAGCCAAGCCCCTCAGGAAGCCCTGCATCGCCGGCTGCCTCGTCCTCTTCCTCCTCGGTCGCTGGAAGCCACACGTGTCGATTCGCCGCCGTCTCCGCCTCCCCGAGCTCGTCATCTACCTCATCCGAACCACCGTGAGCTCCTGCACATTTTGCCCCTAACCCCGTGGCTTGCCGCTCGTTGTAGCCGCCATTTCATAGCTGGCCGTAGCACGCCGCCGCCTGAGCTCGTCGCCGGCGTAGCTCCGGTGACCATTAGGTCACCCCGGCGCGCCTAACTTGCTCCCCGCATCGTGTAGTGCTCCGCTAGCCCATCGCCTCGCTCGTTAGCACACCGCAACGCTAACCCGCACCAGCCCCGAACTCCGGCAGCCGCCGCGGGTTCCACTCCGGCGAACTCCGGCCACCCCCGCACCTCCCGTTGGTTCCCCTAGATGCGCGCGGGCACGGGCTATCCTCTGGTGCCCCTGGCGCGTCGATCCGTCGACTCTGGGGAGTTCCGAGCGAACTCCGCCGCGGTTCGAGGTCACCGCCGGCGAGACTCCGGCGAGATGACGTGGCCCGTCATTAGCAGCTAACAGCCCCACTAACCAACCTCCTAGCTCACTGACACCTGGGCCCCACGCCCTAACTAACCCAGGTTTTATCTGTGTTTAGATTAAACTAACCCCCACGGGCCCACAGGTCAGTTTGACCTGGCCACGTCACATGTTGACCGACCCCACACGTCAGTATTGACTTGCTGACGTGTCTGTTGACCCGGCCCCACCTGTCATTGACACTAACCAGCCCCAGTCACTGACCAGTGGACCCCACTGGTCAGGTTTGACCAGCAGCAGCGTCTGTTGACCTGCTGACGTCATGCCAACGTCATGCTGACGCAGTAAATGTTTTCTGGATTTATTTTTATTCAGAAAATTCCAGAAAATTGTATAAACTTCTAAAAATCATAGTAATTCAACCGTAACTCCAAATGAAATAAATTATATATGAAAAATTATCAGAAAAATTCAAGGAATCCATTTGTACTATTTTCATGCATGCTAGAACAACTTATAGCTGCTGTTTAGCACAAATCAATTAAATGGCATTTAAACTCTCACATATGGAGTTTGAATTTGAACCTAGTGTTCAAACCAGCCCCATTTAACCTGTTGCTAGATGCATTAGCCCAACACACATTCATATTGCCATGTCATTATCATGCATCATATTGTTGCATCGCATTGATTGTGTTCTTCCTTGTTTGCCGGTAATTGTCCCCTCTCGATAGACGTGTACCGGCGATGTGATCGATGACACCGATGAAGAGCTATATTATCTTCAGAAGTGCCAGGCAAGCAAAACCCCCTTGTTCATTCCGATAAAATCCCCCCCTCTCGCCCTTGCTCTCTTTTACTGCATTAGGACAACACCGATTCATCTGTTACTTGATGCGGTAGCTGAACCCCTTTATCCTTTGCATGACCTGTCATTGCCACAGTAAATAGATGAAACCCACTAGCATGAGTAGGAGTTGTTTGAGCCCTGATGTGCCTACTCATTCATGCTTGTTTGTCATGCCTGCTACTGCTTAGAGTTGAGTCAGGTCTGATTCATTGGGAATGAATCGGAGGTGTGGGAACATGTCCTACTGTGTGTGAGCTAAGTGTGTGAACACGATTTGGTAAAGGTAGCGGTGAGAGGCCATGTAGGAGTACATGGTGGGTTGTCTCATTGCAGCCGTCCTCAGGAACTGAGTTCTGTGTTTGTGATCCATGAACAGCTACTACCACACATTGGGATCCTTAATTGACTCTCTCGACTAATTAATCAACATGATCTTTGTCCAGGAGTTGCAACTAGTTTCTGGTGTTTGTAGGTAGTGTTAGTAGTCTACCAAGTGGCACCCGGTATAGGTGGGCTTGGGACAGACTAGGCACAGTGGCACGGTGTACCAAGCGTAGATCCACCCGTCGAGGTGGGCTTGGGAACCCTGCTCACATCGTTTGGGGCCGTGAGCGACACCCCGGCCGGATCTCCTTGCGGATGGAACCCGAATAGGCGATAAACCTGCACGAGAGACTTGTATGGTTAGTCAGGTCGTGGCCGACTCCCTCGCCCGGCTTCCGCTTGAAGGTTGCCGAGGTACATGACGTGTACAGGGCGATAAGTGGCGGGAGCGTGTGTGAAGAAGTACACCCCTGCAGGGTTATCATTATCTATTCGAATAGCCGGATTCCTCGGATATGGAAACTTGGACCCCTTGCATAGTTCATAGACAAGTGAAAGTGGATACTCTAAAATACACAAGATAAGCGTGAGTGCTATGGATGGCGTTCTCGTAGGGAGACGGGAGCAGATCCATAGTGGTGTATTGATATGGTGAATATGTGGACTCGTGTGCGCCACCTCAAAGAGTTACTTGCAGTCGTAGTTCAGGATAGCCACCGAGTCAAAGCTGGCTTGCTGCAGTTAAACTCCACCACCCCCTTTGTTGATAATGATGCATATGTAGTTAGATCTGATGTAAGTCTTGCTGGGTACATTTGTACTCACGTTGCTTAATTTATGTTTTTGCAGAGAGACTTCAGTCTCGCTAGTAGTACCGCGTGGACTTCGACGTTTAGCTTGTTACCTCAGCTACAATCTTGTGCCCTCGGCAGGATCTGGTAGATAGTCAGGCTTCTCAGCCTTTTTCATTTATAGATGTCTGTACTTAGACATGTTAAGCTTCCGCATGTGCTTTGACTTGTATGCTCTGATTGTTGGGTCATGAGACCCATGTTTGTAATATCTCGCTCCTCGGAGCCTATTGATAAATACTTGAGTTGTAGAGTCATGTTGTGATGCCATGTTGTATTGCACATATCGAGCATATTGTGTGTATGTTATTGAAATGCTTGGTATGTGTGGGATCTGACTATCTAGTTGTTTATCCTTAGTAGCCTCTCTTACCGGGAAATGTCTCCTGGTGTTTCCACTGAGCCATGGTAGCTTGCTACTGCTCCGGAACACTTAGGTTGGCCGGCATGTGTCCTTCTTCGTTCCTGTGTCTGTCCCTTCGGGGAAATGTCACGCGATGAATACCGGAGTCCTGTTAGCCCGCTACAGCCCGGTTCACCGGAGTCCTGCTAGCCCAGTGCTACAGCCTGGATTCACTCGCTGATGACCGACACGTTCGTTGCTGGGTCATGTATGCCTGTCCCTGTAAGTTAGTGCCACTTTGGGTTCACGACTAGCCATGTCAGCCCGGGTTCTTTGTGATATGGATGCTAGCGACACTATCATATACGTGAGCCAAAAGGCGCAAACGGTCCCGGGCCAGGTAAGGTGGCACCCGTGGGAATACCGTGCGTGAGGCCGCAAAGTGATATGATGTGTTACATGCTAGATCGATGTGGCATTGAGTCGGGGTCCTGACAGCTTTGGTATCAGAGCTTGACTGCCTGTAGGATTACCAAGCCAAACTGGTCGAAGTTGAGTCTAGAAATTCTTTAGTTATATAAGGGAATTGATTGTGGGATGGAACGTAAGGCTCTTTTTACTCCTTATACCTTATGCCCTTCTGATCCGAGTCATCTTATCTTTCCTACGGGGTTAAGGAACTAGGCTTTCTCCTCTTTCTATCAGGATCACGTGTTACTAATCTGTAGACTTGTAAGATTGTTGGATTTAAGTCTCAGTTCAGTTCCTACTACTTCTGTATGTTAACTGTTGATCTCCAAACCTTGCTTTTGTGATGGTCAAGTGGTGATGCCACCATTTTTGTAGCATGTCTAAATTCTTTTGAGCATTTACAGCTGTTATGCTCTCCGAGTCATCCCAGGTTTCTAAACAATCTGATGCACTTGCAAACCCTTTCCCTCTGGTTTTTATGTCCCTTTGGGCCAGGTTAATCACACTAATTGTTGAGTTGAGGTATTCTATTGCCTCGACATATTTGTTGGAATTAGTATTATGACCCTAGGTAACTAGAGTATCACCTAGTAATCCAGCCACGTCTTGTGTCCTATTGTGATGATTCTGGCCATCATTCTCGAAAGCATCCCGTGATGCCACCTAGTTAGTAGGCATTCTATTCCTGGGTTCTTGAACCCGAGATCCACCCTACTTCATGTCGATAGTGTTTGCTAGTTCCTTTAGGTTATTAGTAACCTTGCGATAGTTCTCGAGGTTCGTGGTATATCGTTCTTCCAAATACCATGAACTGCTTATGGCAGAAGTTCCTCGCTGATCGAAAGATCACAATCAGAGTGCTCCTAATGAGTTCTCGATTCTATATTGTGACTCTGCCAGTTCTACCTTTCTGCATGGGTTATCCGGAAGAAATATGTTGAATTCATTCGACATGCTAGTCCATGCATCCACAACTCAGAAAATTGTATGTTCCATTGAGTTGTCCCTCTTTAGTTGTTTTCTGGCCCTCGTCTATCGATTGATAGTCAGGAGTAGTTATGCATCCGTGTTCATCGATGCCACTACTCTTGTGGCCCGTCAAGCCATTCTATTCGAGAATGACTAGGAGAAACAAACTCCAGTACCTTGTCCATTTCCAGGATTGGGTCAAAGCAGTTGTATTCCGCAGATCGAAATGCAATCAAGCTTTTGGTCTGTTCTACCCTGAAGTATTACCATCTTTATATCAAGAATGTCATGGGAATTGCACACCATCCTATGAACTCTTGACATAGTGATACTTCTCTCCATCATTATTCATTTCTCGGTTCCCATGTTGTTGCAACCGGAACACCGACAAGTGAATCGTGATGTATGAAATCAAAACTCCTGGCAACTAGTTGCTTTGGTAGTAAATGGACAATATTCTCATTCTTAGCGTGTTGGTTATTGAATCATCATTCCAAGATAGATTGTGCTACCTAGTCCTTATTTCTGGTGCACTCTTCGATCAATGAGTTAGGATTGTGTCAATTCCTCACTCTTTTTATCATATCGTCTTGACCTGTAAAGCAAGGTTGTTCTCGAGCTTAGTAACATATCGGTGGTTCATGATTTTCCGAATATCTTCTCGGAAGTATTACCCGGTTGTCACCTGACCGCTATGTTGAGTTCGTGATCAAGTTGGTTTCCAATAAACCACCCCTTCTCCAAGAATCTGTGTTGGATACCCCTGAGCTAGTTGGTTGAGCTAGACAACAACTTGGAGAGTTGGAAGATGAAAGCTTGTCCCGCTTAGTTCATTTCCATAGGGATATCCTTGCGTTTGTGTGTTTGTTGAAGAAAGATGATATCTTCATTGATTGATCCTCATGGTCAATTGCTGGATCTATTATGTTATCCAACCTTTGATTTGAGTATGGGTTATCATCAAATCAGACCAGAACCAACGATATTCGTAATGTTGTCTTACTCTTGGTTGATCCCTCGAGCATACACCATTATATCTTTTGGGTCTGACCAATGCTATCACTTGTTCACATAATTATGGAACTCCGTCTTCATGGAAACCTGGATGAATTGTTGTTGAGCCCATCGACAACATCCTTATCTTCTCCATGATTCTGTTGGACATTAAGCTAGTGTTGGAAACTTTGTAAACAATGCCTTCGAGTTCCATCTCTGAGGTATATGTTTGGATGAAAGAAGTGACTTCCTTTGATTCACGTGCATTTGATGTAAGTTGCCGCAGTGAAATCGAGAAAGCATGTTTTTACCTCCTCTGGAACCATCCCAAGTCAGTTATGCACGTGCGAAGTATTCTGTGGTTTGATAGACTGATCATCTTCATTCCATATGTGTATCCTAGCACACCAAGCCACTGACTGATTTGTTCTAGGAGAAGGAGTTCTTTTTAAGAGCTAACCCGGTCTTAATCAAGAACTTCAATATCCTCGATTATGGTTCCCCACCTGAACTCGGTAGTGTTTTATTGTAAGACTACCATGTGATAATGTTTTGTCTGGGACAACGTGTTCACATGTTTGTAGTAGAACCAGCTCATGTTTTGGAGCTTGCTATCGTAGTTCATTCCCCGAGAATCTCGCAACGTCATCTCGTCGATTTGTGTTGCCAACTTTCATTTTTCTTTCTAGACTTGATGAGTCTGGAATATTCTGACACCAACCAGTTCTGAATCTCAGGCAGACTTGATGGTTGGAACATTTCCCAAGAACTATAATATTGGTCCCTCGATAATCGGTAAGGTGGATGTCGTGGCCAACACACCCATTCGGGAGACCTATTATATTAGTATCTTGACTGAGGAAGTTGGCCACCTCCCCATAAGGATTTCGTAGGATTTACCCCCTAGTTGTTCCTTATGAATTTTCTTTTGTGCTCCCGAAGTCCGACCTTTTACTTGATGTTCTGGGAACCAAACCATTTTAATTAATGGGTTGCACTCGAACATCAAGGAGAACATTAGTAGCGGAGTGCTAAATGTCTCTCGGTCGATCATCCAGATTTTGTTTCCTTGGCCTCGCTAAGGTGAAATATGAGAAAGTGTTATCCTCCTTTGCATCTGCATCGTCCATCGCTATTCATCATGGTAGTATGTTGTGTTGTCAGCACCCTTGACACGGATGTTGATAAAACCTTGATGATTGTGGAAATGCTCAAGTTCTTGAGAGCACGCACAAGCACTAGGTATTATCGCCGGCACTAACTGGGATTGCTCCTAGTCTCTTCGATTATGCTATAACCACTCCAACAGTGGAATCACTCTCTATTGCTGAGCTCCTCCCCAGTTATCAGAATCATTTCCAGCATTTGTGTTTTGTTTCCAGCTTGCACCATCATTGTGCCATCCTATCTTGGGTCCCACCCATTTCCGATGATAAGCAAAATCGTCCCTTGTGTTGTCTTCAACAAGGTAATCCACATCATCCAACCTGGCCCGAGAATGTCATTCTCTCGGACTCCTTCAAATGATCGATTGTGAATTGCCTTAGACTGGTATAAAGAGTTTCAATGATCTCTGAATCAAAGGTAATTCTTTTTGCAACTTAAGGTAATAATCTACGAATCACCCTCCTCCAAGGTGTCTCGTTGTCATATCATGGCAACTCAACCCTCGCTATCTTGAAACCATTCACCACCCCCTCAAGTGTGGAATTTTTGTCAACCTAGTGAACCCTCGTCATCTGTCTCACTCCATTTCTTCAGATCTATGCTTCGTGTCTCAGCTCGAGAGATGTGTCAATGTCTCATCCCATGAGTTGATCCTGAGTTGTTCAATCTTCGAGAAGATCGATCCTTCTAGAGTTTTCCTTTCCTCTTCTTGTCATGATAGTTGGAGTTCTCAGAGCAAGACTTCGAGACAATGATGGTGAACGAATCAACGTTCAGTTGAAGTGCACCCTGGATCGTGAAGATTATACTAGTTTGCGTTTCCCCTTCATCTTACCCTACGCTTGAATCTCGAGACGAGATTCTTGTTTAGTGGGGGTGAGTTGTCACATCCCTAGTTCTGGCCTGACCTATGCTTGCTTCCATGTGTGCATCATGTTTAAAGTTCATGAAATTTGAAATGGGGATGACCAAGCCCTAGCACCAAAGCAATGCAATTAGGTTCAACTTCAAAATATTTTCAAAGAACCCAAATTGGTTTGCAAAAATGTTCATGATTAATGGAAAAGGGTGAAAACCATATCCAGAGATGATGGATATTTTCCCAAGACATTTTTGGATTTTTGAATAAACCATATTGTATTTGAATTGGGGCATTTAAATACTGTTAATATTTTTAAATGCTCCAACAATTCTGAAAATAGTTGAGGTCCTCTGTAATAATTCAGTTAATGCCCACAATTATTTTCAGGATTTATTAAAATGATTTGGTTTATAACTAAGTCAAAACAGAGCAAATAAATAGAAAAACAGAAATAAAAGAGAGAAGCCCAGCCACTTACTTGGCGCTCACCTGCAGCAGAGCCGGCCCAGCTTCCGTTCCGGCCCAGCCCACCGCCGCCTTCCCCCCCCCCTGTCGTCTTCCTCCTCGCCAGAAGGACAGAGGCGTGTCGCCCGCGCGCGCGCTTGCCCCTGGCCACCTCCTGCTTCCTCCCCGAGCCCTCTAGCGACGCCACGGAGACGCCCTCGACCCCCTCGACCGCTATCCCTTCTCTCTGCTCGCTCTAGCTCTCTCCCTCCCTCGATTTGGAGCACCACTGAGAGCCACCGGAGGGCGCCGCCGTCGCATCCATAGCCACCGGCCACCCCTCGCCCTCCCGTTGAGCTCAGGAGCTCCGCCTCGACCCCCTCTTCCTCCCCACCGAGCCAAGCCCCTCAGGAAGCCCTGCATCGCCGGCTGCCTCGTCTTCTTCCTCCTCGGTCGCCGGAAGCCACACGTGCCGATTCGCTGCCGTCTCCGCCTCCCCGAGCTCATCATCTACCTCATCCGAACCACCGTGAGCTCCTGCACGTTTTGCACCTAACCCCGTGGCTTGCCGCTCGTCGTAGCCGCCATTTCATAGCTGGCCGTAGCACGCCGCCGCCTGAGTTCGTCGCCGGCGTAGCTCCGGTGACAGGTCACCCCGGCGCGCCTAACTTGCTCCTCGCATCATGTAGCGCTCCGCTAGCCCATCGCCTCGCTCGTTAGCACACCGCAACGCTAACCCGCACCAGCCCCGAACTCCGGCAGCCGCCGCGGGTTCCACTCCGGCGAACTCCGGCCACCCCCGCACCTCCCGTTGGTTCCCCTAGATGCGCGCGGGCACGGGCTATCCTCTGGTGCCCCTGGCGCGTCGATCTGTTGACTCTGGCGAGTTCCGAGCGAACTCCGCCGCGGTTCGAGGTCACCGCCGGCGAGACTCCGGCGAGATGACGTGGCCCGTCATTAGTAGCTAACAGCCCCACTAACCAACCTCCTAGCTCACTGACACCTGGGCCCCACGCCCTAACTAACCCAGGTTTTATCTGTGTTTAGATTAAACTAACCCCCACGGGCCCACAGGTCAGTTTGACCTGGCCACGTCACATGTTGACCGACCCCACACGTCAGTATTGACTTGCTGACGTGTCTGTTGACCCGGCCCCACCTGTCATTGACACTAACCAGCCCCAGTCACTGACCAGTGGACCCCACTGGTCAGGTTTGACCAGCAGCAGCGTCTGTTGACCTGCTGACGTCATGCCAACGTCATGCTGACGCAGTAAATGTTTTCTGGATTTATTTTTATTCAGAAAATTCCAGAAAATTGTATAAACTTCTAAAAATCATAGTAATTCAACCGTAACTCCAAATGAAATAAATTATATATGAAAAATTATCAGAAAAATTCAAGGAATCCATTTGTACTATTTTCATGCATGCTAGAACAACTTATAGCTGCTGTTTAGCACAAATCAATTAAATGGCATTTAAACTCTCACATATGGAGTTTGAATTTGAACCTAGTGTTCAAACCAGCCCCATTTAACCTGTTGCCAGATGCATTAGCCCAACACACATTCATATTGCCATGTCATTATCATGCATCATATTGTTGCATCGCATTGATTGTGTTCTTCCTTGTTTGCCGGTAATTGTCCCCTCTCGATAGACGTGTACCGGCGATGTGATCGATGACACTGATGAAGAGCTATATTATCTTCAGAAGTGCCAGGCAAGCAAAACCCCCTTGTTCATTCCAATAAAATCCCCCCTCTCGCCCTTGCTCTCTTTTACTGCATTAGGACAACACCGATTCATCTGTTACTTGCTGCGGTAGCTGAACCCCTTTATCCTTTGCATGACCTGTCATTGCCACAGTAAATAGATGAAACCCACTAGCATGAGTAGGAGTTGTTTGAGCCCTGATGTGCCTACTCATTCATGCTTGTTTGTCATGCCTGCTACTGCTTAGAGTTGAGTCAGGTCTGATTCATTGGGAATGACTCGGAGGTGTGGGAACATGTCCTACTGTGTGTGAGCTAAGTGTGTGAACACGATTTGGTAAAGGTAGCGGTGAGAGGCCATGTAGGAGTACATGGTGGGTTGTCTCATTGCAGCCGTCCTCAGGAACTGAGTTCTGTGTTTGTGATCCATGAACAGCTACTACCACACATTGGGATCCTTAATTGACTCTCTCGACTTATTAATCAACATGATCTCTGTCTAGGAGTTGCATCTAGTTTCTGGTGTTTGTAGGTAGTGTTAGTAGTCTACCAAGTGGCACCCGGTACAGGTGGGCTTGGGACAGACTAGGCACAGTGGCACGGTGTACCAAGCGTAGATCCACCCGTCGAGGTGGGCTTGGGAACCCTGCTCACATCGTTTGGGGCCATGAGCGACACCCCGGCCGGATCTCCTTGCGGATGGAACCCGAATAGGCGATAAACCTGGACGAGAGACTTGTATGGTTAGTCAGGTCGTGGCCGACTCCCTCGCCCGGCTTCCGCTTGAAGGTTGCCGAGGTACATGACGTGTACAGGGCGATAAGTGGCGGGAGCGTGTGTGAAGAAGTACACCCCTGCAGGGTTATCATTATCTATTCGAATAGCCGGATTCCTCGGATATGGAAACTTGGACCCCTTGCATAGTTCATAGACGAGTGAAAGTGGATACTCTAAAATACGCAAGATAAGCGTGAGTGCTATGGATGGCGTTCTCGTAGGGAGACGGGAGCGGATCCATAGTGGTGTATTGATATGGTGAATATGTGGACTCGTGTGCGCCACCTCAAAGAGTTACTTGCAGTCGTAGTTCAGGATAGCCACCGAGTCAAAGCTGGCTTGCTGCAGTTAAACTCCACCACCCCCTTTGTTGATAATGATGCATATGCAGTTAGATCTGATGTAAGTCTTGCTGGGTACATTTGTACTCACGTTGCTTAATTTATGTTTTTGCAGAGAGACTTCAGTCTCGCTAGTAGTACCGCGTGGACTTCGACGTTTAGCTTGTTACCTCAGCTACGATCTTGTGCCCTCGGCAGGATCTGGTAGATAGTCAGGCTTCTCAGCCTTTTTCATTTATAGATGTCTGTACTCAGACATGTTAAGCTTCCGCATGTGCTTTGACTTGTATGCTCTGATTGTTGGGTCATGAGACCCATGTTTGTAATATCTCGCTCCTCGGAGCCTATTGATAAATACTTGAGTTGTAGAGTCATGTTGTGATGCCATGTTGTATTGCACATATCGAGCATATTGTGTGTATGTTATTGAAATGCTTGGTATGTGTGGGATCTGACTATCTAGTTGTTTATCCTTAGTAGCCTCTCTTACCGGGAAATGTCTCCTGGTGTTTCCACTGAGCCATGGTAGCTTGCTACTGCTCCAGAACACTTAGGCTGGCCGGCATGTGTCCTTCTTCGTTCCTGTGTCTGTCCCTTCGGGGAAATGTCACGCGATGAATACCGGAGTCCTGTTAGCCCGCTACAGCCCGGTTCACCGGAGTCCTGCTAGCCCAGTGCTACAGCCTGGATTCACTCGCTGATGACCGACACGTTCGTTGCTGGGTCATGTATGCCTGTCCCTGTAAGTTAGTGCCACTTTGGGTTCACGACTAGCCATGTCAGCCCGGGTTCTTTGTCATATGGATGCTAGCAACACTATCATATACGTGAGCCAAAAGGCGCAAACAGTCCCGGGCCAGGTAAGGTGGCACCCGTGGGAATACCGTGTGTGAGGCCGCAAAGTGATATGATGTGTTACATGCTAGATCGATGTGGCATTGAGTCGGGGTCCTGACACAGTCGATGGCTCGGTCTCACTAGCCATGGAGCATTGGATTTTAACCGGAGTTGCGATCCCCTACACTTGTGGGTTATCAAGACCTTTTTCTGGCGTCATTGCCGGGGAGTCATAGCGTGGGGTGAATATTCTCGTGTGTGCTTGTTTGCTTTATCACTAAGTAATTTTTATTTGCTGTTCTTAGTTGTTCTTTATCTTTAGTTATGGATATGGGACACAAAATACCAAAAAAATTAGATGTACTTGCTACTCATGTAGACGGGGTGACTTCTAAAACCCCCGATTCTCATTATGTGAAAGATATTATGTACTACTTTGATAATCCTGAGAAAACCCCATTAAACTTTATAATGGGAGACACATTGGATCAACGTGAATACATTAGGGATTATCGCTTGACACAAAAAGGGAAACTATTGGATCAATTTATTATTTTGCGTTGGTATGCTCGTCAACTATGCTTGATGCATGATATGCTTGTTTCTCTAGGATGAAGGATCCACACCTTCCCTTTTCATGCAAATTCAATGATAATGAAACCTTAGCTTCTTATGCTAATGGTAGTTATGATTACTATGATGTGGAACAAATAGAAGAATTTGTTGCTTTTATGGGTGCTTATGAGATTGAATCTATGTTTAAAGCTTTTGATGATTTTGATGATTCAGTTTGTAGACCTGAAAATTTAGCTATACTTAGTTATTGCTATGAAAATTATGAATACAATTACTATAGTAATGCTTTTATGGAGAAATTCTCCGCTGTCCAAGAAGAGACTAATATTTTGCAGGAAGCTATGGAAGAAGAAATTGATGAAACTGTGAGCTCATTGGATGAAAAAGATGATGAGGAGAGCGAAGAACAAAAGGAAGAAGAGCGGATTAGCTACCCGTGCCCACCTTCTAATGAGAGTAACTCTCCAACTCATACATTATTTAATTCCCCTTCGTGCTTACCGAAGGATGATTGCTATGATCCCTTGAATTTGTTTGAAATATCCCTTTTTGATGATGCTTGCTATGCTTGTGGGCAAGATGCCAATATGAATTATGCTTATGGAGATGAACTTGCTATAGTTCCTTATGTTAAACATGAAATTATTGCTATTGCACCCACGCATGATAGTCCTATTATCTTTTTGAATTCTCCAAACTGCACTATATCGAAGAAGTTTGTGCTTATTAAGGATTATGTTGATGGGTTGCCTTTTACCATTGCACATGATGATTTTGATGAATGTAATATGCATGTGCTTGCTGCTCCTACTTGCAATTATTATGAGAGAGGAGCTACATCTCTGCCTCTTTATGTTTCCAACACTATAGAATTGCAAGAAATTGCTTATACTATGCATTGGCCTTTACTATGTGTGCATGAATTGTTCTTTTATGACATGCCGATGCATAGGAAGAGAGTTAGACTTCGTTGTTGCTTGATATATGTTACTTTGTGCTCACTACTAAATTACAAATCATTGTTAATTAAAATTGGCTTTTATATACCTTGGGATCCGGGTGCATCCATTACTTGAGCAATATATGCCTAGCTTAATGGCTTTAAAGAAAGCGCTGCCAGGGAGACAACCCGGAAGTTTTAGAGAGTCATTTATTTCTGTTGAGTGCTTTCATATAGTTTAAAAACAAAAAAATAAAGAGGGGAACCTGAAAACTTTTCAAAAAGGAAAGTGAAAGTGAGAGAGACAAGCATTGTTGAAGTGGGAGAGCTCCTTGAACTTTGTTCATGCTCACGGGAACTTTGTGAATCTTGATTACAGAAACTTTTCATCAAAAATAATTATCCCCTTGTACAATTCCATTGTATTATAAAAATAATGTGCCAAGGTTTGCCTTTAGGATGTTTACAATGTTTGTTGGTTTGTACGGTGCAGGACAGAAACTTTGTCTGTAGTGCTTGATTTTACATTTTTAACTGGAACATCAAATGGTTCTGATTCCTTTTGAAATGTCTTTCTGTACAACTTTTTTATTTGTACTAATTTTGGTAGAATTTGCGGGGTACCATAAGTATGGTGGATGTTCAGATTGCTACAGACTGTTTTGTTTTTGACAGATTCTGTTTTTGATGCATAGTTTGCTTGTTTTGATGAATCTATCAATTTATATCAGTGGATTAAGCCATGGAAAAGTTATATTACAGTAGACACAATGCAAAAACAAAATATGAATTGGTTTGCTACAGTATTTAGAGTAGTTATTTGCTTTATTATACTAACGGATCTTACCGAGTTTTCTGTTGAAGTTTTGTGTGGATGAAGTGTCTAATCGAGGAAGTTTCGACATGAGGAAAAGGAAGAGAGGCAAGAGATCAAGCTTGGGGATGCCCGAGGCACCCCAAGTAAATATTCAAGGAGACTCAAGCGTCTAAGCTTGGGGATGCCCCGGAAGGCATCCCCTCTTTCTTCAACAAGTATCGGTATGTTTTCGAATTCGTTTCGTTCATGCATTATGTGCAAGTCTTGGAGCATCTTTTGCATTTAGTTTTCACTTTTCTTTTATGCACCATGCTGGTATGAGATAGTCCTTGGTTGATTTATAGAATGCTCATTGCACTTCACTTAAATCTTTTGAGTATGGCTTTATAGAATGCTTCATGTGCTTCATGTATATCGTTTGAAGTTTGGATTGCCTGTTTCTCTTCACATAGAAAACCGCCATTTGTAGAATGCTCTTTTGCTTCACTTATATTTATTAGAGCGTGGGCATATCTTTTGTATAAAGAATTAAACTCTCTTGCTTCATTTAAATCTATTTAGAAAGATGACAGGAATTGGTCATTCACATGGTTAGTCATAAAATCCTACATAAACTTGTAGATCGTTGAATATGATATGTTTGATTCCTTGCAATAGTTTTGCGATATAAAGATGGTGATATTAGAGTCATGCTAGTGGGTGGTTGTGGATTGTAGAGACACTTGTGTTGAGGTTTGCAAGTCCCGTAGCATGCACGTGTGGTAACCGTTGTGTGACAAATTTGAAGCATGGGGTGTTTCTTTGATTTTCTTCCTTATGAGTGGCATTCGGGGACGAGCGATGGTCTTTTCCTACCAATCTATCCCCCTAGGGGAATGCGTAGTAATACTTTTCTTCGAGGGCTAATAAACTTTTGCAATAAGTATATGAGTTCTTTATGACTAATGTGAGTCCATGGATTATACGCACTTTTACCTTTCCATCATTGCTAGCCTCTTCGGTATCGTGCATTGCCCTTTCTCACCTCGAGAGTTGGTGCAAACTTCGCCGGTGCATCCAAACCCCGTGATACAATACACTCTATCACACATAAGCCTCATTATATCTTCCTCAAAACAGCCACCATACCTACCTATCATGGCATTTCCATAGCCATTCCGAGATATATTGCCATGCAACTTTCATCATCATCATATACATGACTTGAGCATTTATTGTCATATTGCTTTGCATGATCGTAATATAGCTAGCATGATGTTTTCATGGCTTGTCCGTTTTTTGATGTCATTGCTACGCTAGATCATTGCACATCCCGGTACACCGCCGGAAGCATTCATATAGAGTCATATCTTTGTTCTAATATCGAGTTGTAATATCGAGTTGTAAGTAAATAAAAGTGTGATGATCATCATTATAGAGCATTGCCCCATAAAAAAAGAAAAAAGAAAAAAAAGAAAAAAAGGAAAAGGGGGCCAAAGAAGCCCACCGAAAGAAAAATAAAGAAAAGAATAGAAAATAAAATAAAATAAAAAGGGGCAATGTTACAATCCTTTTTCCACACTTGTGCTTCAAAGTAGCACCATGTTCTTCATATAGATTGTCTCCTATGTTGTCATTTTCATATACTAGTGGGAATTTTCATTATAGAACTTGGCTTGTATATTCCAACGATGGGCTTCCTCAAATGCCCTAGGTCTTCATGAGCAAGCAAGTTGGATGCACACCCACTTAGTTTTCAGTTTGAGCTTTCATACACTTATAGCTCTTAGTGCATCCGTTGCATGGCAATCCCTACTCCTCACATTGACATCAATTGATGGGCATCTCCATAGCCCGTTGATTAGCCACGTCGATGTGAGACTTTCTCCCTTTTTGTCTTCTCCACATAACCTCCATCATTATATTCTATTCCACCTATAGTGCTATATCCATGGTTTGCGCTCATGTATTGCGTGAGGGTTGAAAAAGCTGAAGCGCGTTAAAAAGTATGAACCAACTGCTCGGCTCGTCATCGGGGTTGTGCATGATGGGAGCATTTTGTGTGACGAAAATGAAGCATGGCCAAACTGTATGATTTTGTAGGGATAAGCTTGCTTTGGCCTTGTTGTTTTGAAAAGACATGATTGCTTTATTGGTACGCTCGAAGTATTATCGTTTTTTATGTCAAATGATAGACTATTGCTTTGAATCACTCGTGTCTTAATATTCATGCCATGATTAGACATATGATCAAGATTATGCTAGGTAGCATTCCACATCAAAAATTATCTTTTTTATCATGTACCTACTCGAGGAAAAGCAGGAATTAAGCTTGGGGATGCTGATACGTCTCCGTCGTATCTATAATTTTTTATTGTTCCATGCCAATATTCTTCAACTTTCATATACTTTTGGCAACTTTTTATACTATTTTTGGGACTAACATATTGATCCAGTGCCCAGTGCCAGTTCCTGTCTGTTGCATGTTTTATGTTTCGCATAAAACCAATATCAAACGGAGTCCAAACAGGATAAAAATGGACGGAGAATTATTTTGGAATATTTGGGATTTTCCGGAGGAAGAATGAACGCGAAACGGTGAACGAGGTGGCCACGAGATAGGGGGGCGCGCCCCAGGGAGGCAGGCGCGCCCTGGGCTCTCGTGGGCCACCTGTAAGGCGGTTGATGCCCTTCTTTTGCCGCAAGAAAGCTAATTTTATGAGAAAAATCTAGGCGACAGATTCACCCCAATCGGAGTTACGGATCTCCGGATATTAAAGAAACGATGAAGGGGTAGAATCTAAGAACGCAGAAACAGAGAGATAGATCCAATCTCGGTGGGGCTCTCACCCCTCCCAAGCCATGAGAGCCAAGGACCAGAGGGGAAACCCTTCTCCCATCTAGGGAGGAGGTCAAGGAAGAAGAAGAAGAATGGGGCCTCTCTCCCCCTTGCTTCCGATGGTGCCGGAACGCTGCCGGAGGCCATCATCATCATCGTGATCTACACCAACACCTCCGCCGTCTTCACCAACATCTCCATCACCTTCCCCCATCTATATTCAGCGGTCCACTCTCCCGCATCCCGCTGTACCCTCTACTTGAACATGGTGCTTTATGCTTCATATTATTATCCAATGATGTGTTGCCATCCTATGATGTCTGAGTAGATTTTCGTTGTCCTACCGGTGATTGATGAATTGCTATGATTGGTTTGAGTTGCATGTTTTATTATTGGTGTTGTCCTATGGTTCCCTCTGTGTCGCGCAAGCGTGAGGGATTTTCTACCTCTTGAGCACTGCGTTGGATTTCCCCGAAGAGGAGAGGATGATGCAGTAAAGTAGCGTAAGTATTTCCCTCAGTTTTTGAGAACCAAGGTATCAATCCAGTAGGAGATCACGCTCAAGTCCCTCGTACCTACACAAAACGATAGCTACTCGCAACCAACGCGATTAGGGGTTGTCAATCCCTTCACGGTCACTTACGAGGGTGAGATCTGATAGAGATGATAAATAATATTTTTGGTATTTTTGATATAGAGATGCAAAGTAAAAAGTAAAAGGCAAAGTAAAAACAAAACAAGTAATAAAGTAATGGAGATTGATATGATGAGAATAGACCCGGGGGCCATAGGTTTCACTAGTGGCTTCTCTCAAGAGCATAAGTATTCTACGGTGGGTGAACAAATTACTGTTGAGCAATTGATAGAAAAGCGAATAATTATGAGATTATCTAGGTATGATCATGTATATAGGCATCACGTCCAAGACAAGTAGATCGAAACGATTCTGCATCTACTACTATTACTCCACTCATTGACCGCTATCCAGCATGCATCTAGAGTATTAAGTAAAACAGATTGACGCCTTAAGCAAGATGACATGATGTAGAGGGATAAATTCATGCAATATGATAAAATACCCATCTTCTTATCCTCGATGGCAACAATACAATACGTGCCTTGCAACCCTTTCTGTCACTGGGTAAGAACACTGCAAGATTGAACCCAAAGCTAAACACTTCTCCCATTGCAAGAACTACCAATCTAGTTGGCCAAACCAAACGGATAATTCGAAGAGACTTGCAAAGATAACTCAATCATACATAAAAGAATTCAGAGAAGATTCAAATATTATTCATAGATAAGCTGGATCATAAACCCACAATTCATCGGTCTCAACAAACACAGCAAAAAGAAGATTACATCGAATAGATCTCCACAAGAGAGGGGGAGAACATTGTATTGAGATCCAAAAAGAGAGAAGAAGCCATCTAGCTAATAACTATGGCCCGAAGGTCTGAAGTAAACTACTCACACTTCATCGGAGAGGCTATGGTGTTGATGTAGAAGCCCTCCGTGGTGGATGCCCTCTCCGGCGGAGCTCCGGAACAGGCCCCAAGATGGGATCTCGCGGATACAGAAGGTTGCGGTGGTGGAATTAGGTTTTTGGCTCCGTATCTGATCTGACGGGGCTACGTAGGTATATATAGGAGGAAGGAGTGCGTCGGTGGAGCAACAGGGGGCCCACGAGGCAGGGGGCGCGCCCAGGGGGGCGCCCTCCACCCTCGTGACCTCCTCTGGCACTTCTTGGAGTAGGGTCCAAGTCTCCTGGATCACGTTCGGTGAGAAAATCACGTTCCCGAAGGTTTTATTCCGTTTGGACTCCGTTTGATATTCTGTTTCTTCGAAATACTGAAATAGGCAAAAAACAGCAATTCTGGGCTGGGCCTCCGGTTAATAGGTTAGTCCCAAAAATAATATAAAAGTGGAAAATAAAGCCCAATATAGTCCAAAACAGTAGATAAAGTAGCATGGAGCAATCAAAAATTATAGATACGTTGGAGACGTATCAAGCATCCCCGAGCTTAATTCCTGCTCGTCCTCGAGTAGGTAAATGATAAAAAAGAATTTTTGATGCGGAGTGATACTTTGGCATAATTTCAATGTAAATCTTCTTAATTGTGACATGAATATTTAGATCCGAAAGATTCAAGACAAAAGTTCATATTAACATAAAAGTAATAATACTTCAAGCATACAAATTAAAGCAATCATGTCTTCTCAAAATAGCATGGTTAAAGAAAGTTATCCCTACAAAATCATATAGTCTAGCTCTAACTTCATCACACAAAGTATTTAATCATGCACAACCCCGATGACGAGCCAAGCAATTGTTTCATGCTTTAGTAATCTCAAACTTTTTCAACTTTCACGCAATACATGAGCGTGAGACATGGACATAGCACTATAGGTGGAATAGAATGGTGGTCGTGGAGAAGACAAGAAGGAGAAGATAGTCTCACATCAACTAGGCGTATCAACGGGCTATGGAGATGCCCATTAATAGATATCAATGTGAGTGAGTAGGGATTGCCATGCAACGGATGCACTAGAGCTATAAGTATATGAAAGCTCAACAAAAGAAACTACGTGGGTGTGCATCCAACTTGCTTGCTCACGAAGACCTAGGGAACTTTTGAGGAAGCCCATCATTGGAATATACAAGCCAAGTTCTATAATGAAAAATTCCCACTAGTATATGAAAGTGACAACATATGAGACTCTCTATCATGAAGATCATGGTGCTACTTTGAAGGACAAGTGTGGTAAAAGGATAGTAGCATTGTCCCTTCTCTCTTTTTCTCTCATTTTATTTATTTATTTATTTATTTGGGACTTTTTTTGCCACTCTTTTTTTTATCTCGTCCGGAGTCTCATCCTGACTTATGGGGGAATCATAGTCTCCATCATCCTTTCCTCAATGGGACAATGCTCTAATAATGATGATCATCACACTTTTATTTTTCTTACAACTCAACAATTACAACTCAATACTTAGAACAAGATATGACTCTATATGAATGCCTCCGGCGGTATACCGGGATATGCAATGAATCATGAGTGACATGTAAGAAAATTATGAAGGTGGCCTTGCCACAAATACAATGTCAACTACATGTTCATGCAAAAGGCAATATGACAAAAGTAATGTGTGTCATATGAACGGAACGGTGGAAAGTTGCATGGCAATATATCTCGGAATGGCTATGGAAACGCCATGATAGGTAGGTATGGTGGCTGTTTTGAGGAAGGTATATGGTGGGTGTATGATACCGGTGAAAAGTGCGCGGTATTAGAGAGGCTAGCAATTGTGGAAGGGTGAGAGTGCGTATAATCCATGGACTCAACATTAATCAAAAGAACTCATGCACTTATTGCAAAAATTTAGAAGTCATCAAAAACCAAAGCATTAAACGCATACTCCTAGGGGGATAGATTGGTAGGAAAAGACCATCGCTCGTCCCCGACTGCCACTCATAAGGAAGACAATCAATAAATAAAATTGTGTTCTGACTTTATCACAAAGCGGTTCACCATACGTGCATGCTACGGGAATCACAAACTTCAACACAAGCATTCTTTAAATTCATAATCACCCCAACTAGCATTGCTTTGATATTATCACCTCCATATCTCAAAACAATTATCAAGCATCAAACTTATCTTAGTATTCAACACACTCAAAAGAAAGTTTCACATATCTTGAATACCAAGTATATTAACATTAAGCAAATTACCATGCTATTAAAAACACTCAAAATAATCTAAGTGAATCATGAGAGATCAATAGTTTCTTTAAAACAAATCCACCACCGTGCTCTAAAAGATCTAAGTGAAGCACTAGAGCAAAAATTATCACGCTCAAAAGAGATATAAGTGAAGCACTATGAGCAAAACTATCAATCTCAAAAGATATAAGTGAAGCACATAGAGTATTCTAGCAAATTCTAAATCATGTATGGCTTTCTCAAAAGGTGTGTACACCAAGGATGATTGTGGTAAACTAACAAGCAATCATGTATGTGAAAGATATCATGTACTACTTTGATAATCCTAAGAAAACCCCATTAAACTTTATAATGGGAGACACGTTGGATCAACGTGAACACATTAGGGATTATCGCTTGTCACAAAAAGGGAAACTATTATGGGATCAATTTATTATTTTGCGTTGGTATGCTCGTCAACTATGCGCGATGCATGATTATACTTGTTGCTCTAGGATGAAGGATCCACACCTTCCCTTTTCATGCAAATTCAATGATAATGAAACCTTAGCTTCTTATGCTAATGGTAGATATGATTACTATGATGTGGAACAAATAGAAGAATGTGTTGCTTTTATGGGTGCTTATGAGATTGAATCTATGTTTAAAGCTTTTGATGATTTTGATGATTCAGTTTGTAGACTTGAAAATTTAGCTATACTTAGATATTGCTATGAAAATTATGAGTACAATTACTATATTAATGCTTTTATGAAGAAATTCTCCGCTGTCCAAGAAGAGACTAATATTTTGCAGGAAGCTATGGAAGAAGAAATTGATGAAACTGTGAGCTCATTGGATGAAAAAGATGATGAGGAGAGCGAAGAACAAAAGGAGGAAGAGCGGATTAGCTACTCGTGCCCACCTTCTAATGAGAGTAACCCTCCAACTCATACATTATTTAATTCCCCTTCGTGCTTACCGAAGGATGATTGCTATGACCCCTTGAATTTGTTTGAAATATCCCTTTTTGATGATGCTTGCTATGCTTGTGGCCAAGATGCCAATATGAATTATGCTTATGGAGATGAACTTGCTATAGTTCCTTATGTTAAACATGAAATTATTGCTATTGCACCCACGCATGATAGTCCTATTATCTTTTTGAATTCTCCAAACTGCACTATATCGGAGAAGTTTGTGCTTATTAAGGATTATGTTGATGGGTTGCCTTTTACCATTGCACATGATGATTTTGATGAATGTAATATGCATGTGCTTTCTGCTCCTACTTGCAATTATTATGAGAGAGGAACTACATCTCTGCCTCTTCATGTTTCCAACACTATAGAATTGCAAGAAACTGCTTATACTATGCATTGGCCTTTACTATGTGTGGATGAATTGTTCTTTTATGACATACCGATGCATAGGAAGATAGTTAGACTTCGTTGTTGCTTGATATATGTTACTTTGTGCTCACTACTAAATTACAAATCATTATTAATTAAAATTGGCTTTGATATACCTTGGGATCCGGGTGGATCCATTACTTGAGCACTATATGCCTAGCTTAATGGATTTAAAGAAAGCGTTGCCAGGGAGACAACCCGGAAGTTTTAGAGAGTCATTTATTTCTGTTGAGTGCTTTCATATAGTTTAAAAACAAAAAAATAAATAGGGGAACCTAAAAACTTTTCAAAAGGGAAAGTGAAAGTGAGAGAGACAAGCATTGTTGAACTGGGAGAGCTCCTTGAACTTTGTTCATGCTCACGGAAACTTTGTGAATGTTGATTACAGAAACTTTTCATCAAAAATAATTATCCCCTTGTACAATTCCATATAAAAATAATGTGCCAAGGTTTTCCTTTAGGATGTTTACAATGTTTGTTGGTTTGTACGGTGCAGGACGGAAAGTTTGGCTGTAGTGCTTGATTTTACATTTTTAACTGGAACTTCAAATGGTTCTGATTCCTTTTGAACTGTCTTGCCGTACAACTTGTTTATTTTTCCTAATTTTGGTAGAATTTTTGGGGTACCAAAAGTATGGTGGATGTTCAGATTACTACAGACTGTTCTGTTTTTGACAGATTCTGTTTTTGATGCATAGTTTGCTTGTTTTGATGAATCTATCAATTTATATCAGTGGATTAAGCCATGGAAAAGTTATATTACAGTAGACACAATGCAAAAACAAAATATGAATTGGTTTTCTACGGTATTTAGAGTAGTGATTTGCTTTATTATACTAACGGATCTTACCGAGTTTTCTGTTGAAGTTTTGTGTGGATGAAGTGTCTAATCGAGGAAGTTTCGATATGAGGAAAAGGAAGAGATGCAAGAGATTAAGCAAGAAAATAGATCGCTACTGCTTTACTATGATTTCTCGTCTTGGTTGCGAAGTTTCCTTTGTCCGGTTTGCACCTTCAGATCCGCCATGGCACGCTCAACATTATACTCCCAATGCTTATGGTTTTCCCCTTTTATATTCCACACTAGTTAAATCATAGTAGACTAAATTTCAAAATTGGGTCAGCCGATTTTTCAGAGCTCGCCGAAGTTTGCGGTGCGAACAAAGGGGCTCGGGTGGTTGTGGGGCCTCGCCGAACGAAGAAAACTCGATGCGGGTGGGGGTGGCGGAGGAACACAGGCGGTGGGGGGGCGGTGGTCCGGCCGGCGGCCCGTGCGGTGTTCTGTATGGGAAGAATCAGAGACGAGGAAGAAGAAGGTTTAGGAGACGTAGGATCTTCATCCAACCGCCTGAAATGGTCGAGAGACAGCTGGGAGTTGCATTCTTAATGCGCTCTGGTTCATCATGTGTGGGCACTGCGCAACCAACATTTTATTATCCAAAATCTGCTTGCTCTTCTTTATCATGTTCCTCTTCCGTTCTTCTTTAATATGTACTCTCACCGTTCCTAAATACAAGTCTTTGTATAGATTCCACCATGGACTACATATGGAGCAAAATGAGTGAATCTACACTCTAAAATGTATCTGGATACATCTATATCTGATCCATAGTGGAAATCTCTACCAAGACTTATATTTTGGAACAGAGGGAGTATGATAATAGTACAGTATGTTCCTTGTACTGAAGATGAGCAGGGACATTTGCAGTGTAGAGGTCTATACGGTCGGTTGTGATGGACACTTTGAGCCTCTTTGATTCGTAGGATTTTGTAAACATAGGAATATGATTTGTAGTGACCTGCCCACTTGAATCCTATAAGAATAGCAAGGAAATGCGGGGAGCTGTGTCGCCTTTGAGAGTTACACTGATATTAATAGTACCGCAACTTCAGTTGAAGAGAACTGGTATCTGAAGCCTTTTTAGCTGTACCGGCAGTACTAGCACATATATTCCAGCAAGTTCCACTTTGTTGATTTTACTCTGATGCTTACGGTTTTCCCCGTTATATCTACACTATGATCTGTGTAGCTGCTTTGTGTCGCACTAGCAGCAGTCCACTCTTGAAGCTAAACACTGCAATGACTTACAAAATTGGCACCAATGCAACATTCTGGATGCAATGAAACTCGTACGCTCCCCACCTGTTGATTCTTGTTCAAAATATGATCCTAATGACTATTCTAACCTCGAGGAGTCAAAGGCAGATGGCCTATCGTGTTCACCCATCAAGGTGCTTGTTCTAATTTGGCAAGGTTTTATTGATTGCGCGTATCTTGCATATGTTGTCTTGCATTTCTTCTACTTTGTTGCACCGCCATCTGCTTAGTTTACTCATCATATATGTCGAGATGCCATGCCCATCCATTATCAATACATATTCCATCTGTCATCAAACCATGTTTTTCCACTCAAATGTTTCTCTTGTGCATCATACATCAAAAGGAAGAGGGTGATTGCCGAACCTGAAGGAGCACCAGCAAAGTCCTTGAAAAACATGGTGGTGCCGGAGAAATCAGACAGCACCCCACTTATATTGGTTGTACAACCAATGACACAAAACGTAGGACCGACTCCAGCAGACTGTACCCATACTTCACTGGCCACACCACTATCCCCACCACACAGGACCTGCACTCCAGCAAAAGGTATACCGATTTCATTTGCCATAGCACCAACCATACCACAGAAAAATCCCACTCCAGCAAAAAGTACAACAAGTCCATCGGCCGAAGACCTATCCCAACTGCAGAGATGGCCAATTCCTGCAGATTGGAACCCCATTCCATTTATTCCCAGTTTAAAAGACAATGCTTTCAATGTTGTTAGGGACTACGTGCATATATTCCCATCATGGGAAGATTATAGTGAAGACAAACACCATTTTCACATCTTCCTGTCCAACTTACGTGTAAGTGCTATTATTCATGGTTATTATTTTCCTGTTTTCTGCTGATTGAACACATCAATGATTTAGATTACATTGTTGTAACTAGGCGAGTGTCAATCTGGATAGTCATGACAAGCAAAGCTTGCTTGTGCTTTTCAAGGAAGCATCGCAGCAGTATCGGTGTTACCTGAGGAAATCACACTTTGATGGCAAGTCTATAAATGAATTTTCGGTGAAGTCTCCTATGCTAAATTTAGAAGACATTGAATGGAAAACCTTGTTATGCACTGGTCTCGTTCCCGGGATGAGGTACTATCTATGAAATCACATGACAATTTGAACTTCTACTTTTCCGCATGTGCCTTACAGATCTTTTTTGCAGGAAATCTGCTCGAAGAAGAATTCCGGTTTGAAAAGAACGACAGGATATCGCAAATATGCTGCCCGTTGCTTTGCTCTTGTTAGTACCTGTTGTCCTGTATCACTGTACTTGCTTACATACCTGGTTCATTATGTGACAGCAGTATGCATGATAGCTTGCTTATCAATTGTTCGCTCCAAATTATCTGATCTGTATGAATGATTACATTAGTGTAGAATATATCCAATGCCAATGAATTTTTTTAGCTCTGCATTGTTCTTGTAAGTACATGATGTCCTTTATCAGTGTACTTATATTGACAGGTAGTTGTTCATGTACCATCACTATGCAGCTTATTTTCCTTTGCCCTCCATTTTCTACACATCAGATCTATATTTACTCTTACCATAAGGTTGGTACTGAAGAAGTTTAGCTGTGCATTGCTCTTGGCTGTACCTTTTGCCTGTATCGCTGCACTTACATTTATAGCTACTTGGTTATGTAGCATCACTCTTCATCTTATCTTAAATATTCTCCATTTTTTTGTATATTATCACATCTATATTTACTCTTAACAAAATGTAGAATAAAGGCAATGCTTATGAAGAAGATTATGTGGTAAACTTCTTGAATTGCCCCCCCCCCCATCAGCATGGACAAGGGCTTTATAGAGCCTGTCTTCACCAATAATGTAAGTTTGTCCTTCTCAAGCCTTCAAACTTTGCTGTGTATATTTGGTTAGGCATGACTGCAACAGCTGTTTATTTTTGGTGTTTGCATCAAATTGCATGTTTAAAGTTTATTATGTAGTTCATAAACAAAAGTTTGTCCTTCTCAATTTAAGTTTTCAGTTGTACAACCAAGTTCCTTCTTCATACCATGTAAATTAAACTATACAGAGCAAGTGATATTCTTTTGCACTGCATGTATGCTTCTGTTCTTCATCCATAATCCAGTGGTGTGGTGAACCTACCCACTACAGCACAATGCCATATTCTGCAATGTCTTAACTATGAACAATGTCATATCATTCTACTATTATTTAAACCGTCTCTTTATTTGCCAATCTGAAATGGGATAAATTGACAGCACACTAACCATTGATACTTATGAGTTCTTGATCTGTAATCCAGTGGTGTCGTGAAGCTGCCAACTCCTTCACAATGTCATTTCCTGCCATGTCTTAACCTGAACAATACCATATTGTGTTAATGCAATTTTAAACTGTGTCACTTTATTCGTCAGTAAGAAATGTGATGAATTGTTAGCACTGATACTTTTATGTGCAAAACTTGTCATGTGTCTGCTTGTTTATCTTTCAAAGTGAGGAAGATATAAGTGTTGAACAAGCGCAGTCTCATCAGCTTGCTCAGCTGCTTGCTCTGCAGCTCCCCAGCAGGGCTAACCTTTCTTGAACTCTATTGAAGTGCTGTTGGTTTTGTATATTATTTTGTCGGCGTGTTTATTTGCACTGGTGGCGATCTTTGATGCCCAGTGTATGTAATCTGTTGTCTGCTTGTGCTTTATTATCATAGTGGCGTACTTTGATGCCCAGTGGATGTAATATGCAGTAATTCCTTTATTGTATAGTCTAGGTTTTTTCTTATTCATGATGTTGCAGTTATTTTACTGTATATATATATCCTATCTTCGCAGTAAACCGGCCAAATCGTAAAATTACGGTACATAATCGGGCCGTCATGCAATCACGATGTATGATCCGCGTCATGGGCCCCGTCATCTTGGTCTGTTAAAAGGCCAAAAGTAAACCTGGCCACTAGTAGATTCGGGCCTTTAATAGGCCGAGTAACCCCCGACCCTCTTTTCGCAAGAAAACTCAGTGGGCTTTTAGGAGGCTGAGAAGTAGGTTGTGTTGGAGATATGCCCTAGAGGCAATCATGTATGATGATATTTCCTATGTGTTTATGAATAAAGATAGTCCTTGGACACTATCAATGATGTGTATCAGCAAGTACGTGACTTGTTTTGGGGACTATGCATTGTATGATGACTGTCCTAAAAGGTCCCTAGTCGAAAGGGCTGTGTGGACGTGCAGCCGACTAGACTAGCATATGACACGGTCGATGGCTCGGTCTCACTAGCCATGGAGCATTGGATGCTAACCGGATAATATTGACTTGGAAAGGTCTAGTCGGATTCGACATAGTCGGATCCGAGTCGAGATAAGGTCCGAGTCGGACAGACCCAACTATGAGACGCAGCGATATGTCATCTGTGAGTCTCTAGTACAACATACGTTCTATGTCCTAAGACCTGAGCTGACGCATGTATTCGAGATGGTGACAGACTTGCTTTGGGCCGACTAAACGCTACTCCATGACTGGGTAGTTACAAAGGTAGGTTTCGGGTTTGTCCAGTCCCATGCTGCGAGACATGGTCGAGCAAGATGGGATTTGCCCCTCCGATCAGGAGAGATATACTTTGGTCCCCTCGTGTGATCCGACCAGGAACAGCATGGCCATGTGACAAGGATTATGAGATAATCCGGATAGTGGTCGGTATCACTTGAACGAGAAAGAGGTCGGGTTAGCACAAGGATGACAGTCTCGCCTTGAGCCTGACAACATATATCGTGCGACAAAGGGAACAGAAGTGTGACACGTTGTACAGGTTCGCCTAACCAGCTTCATCTTCTGCTTGGTGGTCGGCACGCCTTGCTAGAGGCCGCTACCAGCCATATAGTCCGGAGGTGATCCGAACTGCGACCAAGCTGGCTTGAACCTAAGGGGTCACGCGCTTAAGGGAAGGAACCTACGAGGTCGGTTCGTAGGACACTGGTCGGATGTGATCCGAACTGGACTAGGAACGTGACCGAGTGGACTTTGGGCTTTAGGGTCCGTGCGAGGCCCAAGTGTTTAGCCCGCGATGGACGCCTATATAAAGTGGAGTTGCAGCACACTCGGGTGGTTGATCGCTTCGGCGCTGCGACTAGGGTTTGCATGTGTTGCGAATAGCCACCTCCACTCGCCACCGACTGTGTGATCGGACCTAGCAGTCCGCTGCACGGTGTTCCTCCTGCACGCGCGGATACCGTTAGAGGCGGTGCACTTGCGCCGCTCCGGCGAACTTGTACGTGGGATCGGACGACCGGTTGTTCGAGGGAGATCGAACGAGGAGGAGACAATCCACGCGGACGCGCTGCCCCAACTCTTCTTCCGCTGCACGGCACTACGCGCCTAGTGGTAACGAACTGTGATCCATCTCCCGTAGCATGTTCCTGGATGTTCTGCGCGTAGGAAAATTTTAATTTGCAGTCGACGCACCCTACCGTAGAACCCAACAGTGGTATCAGAGCCTCTGCTATAGGATTTGGATTCAGATCGCATGCATATTAGACATGTGGAGGCGGCAGATGAGATCTGTTGTCCTTGAAGAGATCGGCTATGTGCACGGTTGATGTGATCAACTGCACATGGGGATCGTTGAGGCTATGTTTTCTGTCAATCGGGATCGATGAGGTCGTGACACGATCTACCCCTACCGGTCGGTCATCCGCCATCGGGGTTAATAATGAAACGTAAACCCGAATCGGATTCGCGATGATCGATGAGATCGGTCAGATCAGAAAATTCAGCGTGAACGGAGTCCAGATGTGATCTGTGATTTCCGAAAACGTCGGGCGCTGCCCCTTCGAACCCCGCCGCTAACCGGCTAGCGGGACCGCCGTATGCGTAGCACCGTGTATTTCGTACCCGACACACAAACCGGTAGAATGTGATTCTATGCATAACTTTGTTTTGCAGGTTTGATGTGAATAGTATGGCTCATGTGTATGTGATGCATGTGTGTAATTTATACGTGGCCTGCGTGTCATGTTTGTCAGCCGGCAGGAGCCAAAGTGTTGTCATTATATTGTATAACAACCTGCGTGTCGACTTGTGACTCTATGTAAATTCATTACTAGTTGTAGTAGTTGGATAATAGAGATCAGGTTGGCGGCTTGGCGTCCCGGCGTGACAAACAAGATGGAGTTCCTGGATGGTCATCGGAGTCGGATCCGACCTAGAAGAACGTCCATGAAGGAGCCATACTATTTCACAATATGTGTTCATTTGAGATTGTTATGCTTCTTTGTGTCTATGCATGTTAGAATGATAGAATGATCCCTCATGAATATCAAGCGAATTGCCATCCCCGGTGTTGCACCTTCGCACGTCAAGTACTTCTAGTAGTGGGCTCATAAAATTGGGGTGCTGCTAGGTGTCCTTGAACTGAAGGGTTTGTGTCGGACACGGACATGCACTGCATCAGGTTAACTTGGCAAGGCTATCAAAACGGTTTTGGGCCTTATGGCAAAGAAGGTTGGGAGCTGGGGTATGAGATACCTTCCCGACCGACAGGAGTCGTATAGAGATACGATTAGCAAGGAGTTGCTTACCGGATAGGTATGTTGGCTAGCAGTGATGCTAAAGCTCACTAGTCGCATGCACTAGTCGGATCTTGAATCACTGAGAGTTTGCGGACGGATGCTGACTTTAGTGAGAGTATTTCTGTTTAGGCTAGAATTACTCTACATAAACACATTGCTTAGTGATTGCATATTTTCTGTTGTAGATCAATGGCACCACCTGCTCAACCCAACTTTGCATTGAAATCAATTCTGGAAAAGGATAAACTGAATGGAACAAACTTTACCACCTGGTATAGAAATCTGAGAATTGTTCTCAAGCACGATAAAAAGGAACATGTTCTAGAGGATCCACTTCCAGAGGAACCTGCCGATAATGCTAGTGCCACAGCTAAGAATGCCTACCAGAAACTCGTTGATGAATCAACGGAGATCAGCTGTCTGATGCTGGCTTGTATGGAGCCCGATTTGCAACAGCATTTCGAAAATGTTGAGGCTTATGATATGATCGAGAGTCTCAAGAGCATGTTTCAGACACATGCTAGGATCGAAAGGTTCAACGTTTGGCGATCCTTGATGGATTGCAAGCTGAAGGAAGGTGATCCACTGAGCCCACATGTGATCAAGATGATCGGATATGTGCAAGCTTTGGATCATTTGGGCTTCCCGCTCTTGGATGAGCTGGCTACTGATGTTGTTCTGGGTTCTCTTCCGCCCAGCTATGGGACGTTCATCTCGAACTATCATATGCATGGCATGGATAAGAAGCTCACTGAATTGCATGGGATGCTCAAAGTGGCAGAGTAGGATATTAAGAAAGGCACGCATCAAGTGTTGATGGTGCAGAAATCGGCTAAGTTCAAGAAGAGTTGGTCTAAGAAGAAGGCTAAGGAAAAGGGCACGGAGATGGTAACCTCTGCCGCTGCGCCGAAGTCTGGACCGGACTCGAAGACCGTTTGCTATCATTGCAAGGAAACTGGTCACTGGAAGAGAAATTGTAGCAAGTGGCTTGCAGAGCATGGCAAGAAGGCCGGAAATGCTTCTTCGGGCAAAGGTACACTTGTTGCATATGTTATAGACATTTACCTTGCTGACATACCTAGTAGCTCTTGGGTATTTGATACCGGATCGGTTGTTCATATTTGCAACTCGATGCAGGGGCTGGTAAGAACTAGGCGTGTGGCACAAGGGGAGATTGACATCAGGGTCGGCAACAAAGCAAGAGTTGCTGCGTTGGAGGTCGGCACGATGCAGCTCCAGCTTCCTTCTGCATTGGAGGTCGGCACGATGCAGCTCCAGCTTCCTTCTGGATTTATTTTGGAATTGAATAATTGTTATTACATTCCTACACTTAGTCGGAACATTATTTCTGCCTCATATTTGATGAGTCAGGGTTATGAATTCAATTTAAAGGACGATGGTTGTTCGATATTTTTGAATGGTATGTTCCACGGCTATGCACCCATTGTTGATGGGTTATTTATATTGAATCTAGAACAGGAACCGGTCTATAACGTAAATGTCAAGAGGCATAAGCCTAATGAGATAAATCCAACATACTTCTGGCATTGCCGGCTTGGACACATTAGTCTGAAACGCATGAAGAAGCTCCATGATGATGGGCTCCTAACTTCGTCCGACTTCGGGTCGTTCGAGACATGTGAGTCATGCTTGCTCGGCAAGATGACTAAGTCTCCTTTCGCAAAGAGTTGCGAGAGGGCGTCCGAGCTGTTGGAGCTTATACACAGTGATGTGTGTGGTCCAATGAGCACAACTGCCAGAGGTGGCTATCAGTACTTCGTGACTTTTACCGACGACTTGAGTAGATATGGATATATCTATTTGATGAGGCACAAGTCGGAGACTTTTGAAAGGTTCAAAGAGTTTCAGAATGAGGTTGAGAATCAGCTCGGCAAGACTATAAAGCTTCTGCGATCTGATCGTGGAGGTGAGTACATGAGCCAGGAGTTCGATGATCATCTGAAAAGTCGAGGTATAGTACCTCAGCTCACACCTCCGGGTACGCCAGAGAGAAACGGCGTGTCAGAACGGAGGAATAGGACCTTGTTGGACATGGTCCGGTCTATGATGAGCAAATCGGATTTACCCTTGTCATTTTGGGGATACGCTCTAGAAACTGCAGCTTTCACACTTAACAGGGTACCATCAAAATCCGTAGACAAGACACCACATGAGATGTGCACCGGGAAGAGTCCCAGTTTGTCTTTTCTAAAGATTTGGGGTTGTGAAGCATTTGTCAAGAGACTTATGTCAGACAAGCTTACACCCAAGTCGGATAAATGCATATTCGTGGGATATCCGAGGGAAACCTTGGGATATAGCTTCTACAACCGGGAAGAGAACAAAGTTTTTGTTGCTCAGAACGGGGTTTTCCTTGAGAAAGAGTTTCTCAGTCGGGAGGCCAGTGGGAGGACGGTTCGACTCGAAGAAATTCGAGGACCACTCGGGGACGGCTCAGCTGGTGATGAGATCATACCGGAGTCAGTCAGGGAACCTGTAGTGGAAGCGGCACCGGAACCACGAAGGTCGGAAAGATTGCGCAGAGTGCGTGATGTATTGTTGCTAGAAAGCGACGAGCCGTCCACATATGCGGAAGCAATGGTGAGCCCAGATTCCGAGGCATGGCTGGAGGCCATGAGATCCGAGTTAAAGTCCATGGATGAGAATCAAGTCTGGGACTTGGTTGATCCGCCACCTGGCGTAACTGCCATTGGTTGCAAATGGGTCTTTAAGAAGAAAACCGATGTGGATGGAAATGTTCAGATCCACAAAGCTCGGCTTGTCGCTAAAGGTTATGGACAAGTTCAAGGAGTTGACTACGACGAGACTTACTCGCCGGTAGCGATGCTGAAATCGGTGAGGATCATACTAGCTATAGTTGCATATTTCGATTACGAGATATGGCAGATGGATGTCAAAACGGCTTTCCTTCACGGAAATTTAACCGAGGACGTGTATATGATGCAGCCCGCGGGTTTTGTCGATCCGACTAGCACTAGTAAGGTATGCAAGCTCAAGAGATCCATTTATGGGTTGAAGCAAGCATCTCGGAGTTGGAACATTCGTTTTGATGAGGTCGTCACTGGTCTCGGTTTCATCAAAAGCGAAGAGGATTCTTGTTTATACAAGAAGTTAAGTGGGAGCTCGATAGTGTTTCTGATCTTGTATGTGGACGACATACTACTGATCGGAAATAATGTTTCGATTCTAAACTCGGTCAAGGAATCATTGAATGGCAAGTTTTCGATGAAGGACCTTGGTGAGGCAGTCTATATTTTAGGCATTAAGATCTATAGAGATAGATCGAGGAGGCTGCTCGGCTTAAGCCAGAGCACGTACATAGATAAAGTGTTGAAGCGGTTCAACATGAGTGAGGCAAAGAAAGGGTTCTTGCCGCTCTCACATGGTATAAGGCTAAGCGAGACTCAAAGTCCTTCGACACCTGATGAGCGAAGCAGGATGAGTAGGATTCCGTATGCCTCAGCAATCGGATCCATCATGTATGCCATGATATGTACAAGGCCTGATGTTGCTTTTGCAATAAGCATAACAAGTAGATACCAGGCCAACCCAGGTGAGAGTCACTGGGCAGCGGTAAAGACTATTTTGAAGTACCTGAAAAGGACTAAAGAGATGTTCCTAGTTTATGGAGGTGAGGAAGAGCTCGTCGTAAGGGGTTACGTCGATGCTAGTTTCCAAACCGACAGAGATGATTGTCGATCACAGTCCGGATTCGTGTACGTCCTGAACGGAGGAGCAGTGCACTGGATGAGTTCCAAGCAGGATACGGTGGCCGATTCTACCACAGAGGCCGAATACATTGCGGCTTGTGAAGCTGCAAAGGAAGGTGTTTGGATCCGGCATTTTCTGGATGATCTTGGTATTTTTCCAACCTCGGTGAAACCGTTGGACCTTTATTGTGATAATTCTGGTGCCATCGCACAAGCCAAGGAGCCGAGGAATCACCACAAGGTCAGACACATAGACCGGAAATATCACCTGATATGAAAGATCGTAAAGAATGGTGATGTAGAGTTATGCAAGATTCACACGGATGCAAATGTTGCAGATCCGTTGACTAAGCCGCTTCCATAACCCAAGCATGAGGGGCACGTTAGAGCTATGGGCATTCGATGTCTATTTGATTGACTCTAGTGCAAGTGGGAGACTGTTGGAGATATGCCCTAGAGGCAATCATGTATGATGATATTTCCTATGTGTTTATGAATAAAGATAGTCCTTGGACATTATCAATGATGTGTATCAGCAAGTACGTGACTTGTTTTTGGGACTATGCATTGTATGATGACTATCCTAAAAGGTCCCTAGTCGAAAGGGCTGTGTGGACGCGCAGCCGACTAGACTAGCATATGACACGGTCGATGGCTCGGTCTCACTAGCCATGGAGCATTGGATGCTAACCGGATAATATGGACTTGGAAAGGTTTGGTCGGATTCGACATAGTCGGATTCGAGTCGAGATAAGGTCCGAGTCGGACAGACCCAACTATGAGACGCAGCGATATGTCATCTGTGAGTCTCTAGTACAACATACGTTCTATGTCCTAAGACCTGAGCTGACGCATGTATTCGAGATGGTGACAGACTTGCTTTCGGCCGACCAAACACTACTCCGTGACTGGGTAGTTACAAAGGTAGGTTTCGGGTTTGTCCAGTCCCATGCTGCGAGACATGGTCGAGCAAGATGGGATTTGCCCCTCCGATCAGGAGAGATATACTCTGGGCCCCTCGTGTGATCCGACCAGGAACAACATGGCCATGCGACAAGGATTATGAGATAATCCGGATAGTGGTCGGTATCACTGGAACGAGAAAGAGGTCGGGTTAGCACAAGGATGACAGTCTCGCCTTGAGCCCGACAACATATATCGTGCGGCAAAGGGAACAGAAGTGTGACACGTTGTATAGGTTCGCCTAACCAGCTTCATCGTCTGCTTGGTGGTCGGCACGCCTTGCTAGAGGCCGCTACCAGCCATATAGTCCGGAGGTGATCCGAACTGCGACCATGCCGGCTTGAACCTAAGGGGTCGCGCGCTTAAGAGAAGGAACCTACGAGGTCGGTTCGTAGGACACTGGTCGGATGTGATCCGAACTGGACTAGGAACGTGACCGAGTGGACTTTGGGCTTTAGGGTCCGTGCGAGGCCCAAGTGTTTAGCCCGCGACGGACGCCTATATAAAGTGGAGGTGCAGCACACTCGGGTGGTTGATCGCTTCGGCGCTGCGACTAGGGTTTGCATGTGTTGCGAATAGCCACCTCCACTCGCTGCCGACTGTGTGATCGGACCTAGCAGTCCGCCGCACGGTGTTCCTCCTGCACGCGCGGATACCGTTAGAGGCGGTGCACTTGCGCCGCTCCGGCGAACTTGTACGTGGGATCGGACGACCGGCTGTTCGAGGGAGATCGAACGAGGAGGAGACGATCCACGCGGACGCGCTGCCCCAACTCTTCTTCCACTGCACGGCACTACGCGTCTAGTGGTAACGAACTGTGATCCATCTCCTGTAGCATGTTCCTAGATGTTCTGCGTGTAGGAAAATTTTAATTTGCAGTCGACGCACCCTACCGTAGAACCCAACAGGTTGGGCCTGAAACATGCCGAACAGCTCATGGGCCGGCAGCAGCCCGAAATGGACCCCAACCCATGATTGTGCGAATCAAATCACGGGCTTTTAACAGGCCAAAATTGTCTCAGTTTTTGTTTGGCCCAATCAGATATCGGCTGCGAGCAGGCAGATGCAAACCGGGTCGTAGTTAGGCCCAACTATATGACGGGCTTTTAACATGCCGAAATTAATATAGGGCCGAAATGTTAAACAGACCCTTAACAGGCCGAAACTAATATAGCCTAATTACTAAATGGGCCTTTAGCAAGTGGGCCCAAAAGCATAGCGTCCAGTTGACGGGCCAAATCTGATATGGGCCATAATTTAGCCCAAAGCCTCTTAAAGGGTCAGACCTGATCTGGGCCGAAATTTGGCCCAGAACGTGGTAGGCTTTTAACGGGCCGGATCTCATATGTGCCATTATTAGGCCCGGAACGTGGCAGACCATTAATGAACCGGATCAAATATGGGCCGGCATTTGGCCCAAAACATGGCAGCTAGTTAATGGGCCGGCCTACTAGGGTCCTCAAAATCTTGTGGGCCTACAGCTGGGCCGGCCCATTAATGTCGGCAAAATCTCGTGGGCCTTTAGCTGGGCCGGCCCATTATGATCCGCGAGAATCTTATGGGCCTTTACCTGGGCCGACCCATTATGGCACACAAAAATCTTGTGGGCCTTTAGCTAGGCCAGCCCATTATGGTCCGCAAAATCTCATGGGCCTTTAGCTGGGCTGGCCCATTATGGTCCACAATATCTTGTGGGCCTTTAGTTGGGCCGGCCCATTTAAACTTGATGGGCCGGTCCACGTGTCAACATATCATAGGCGCGTCTCGCCCATTGGATGAGTGACACGTGTGCCAACGCGGAGCTGACACGTGTCTCCTCCAGCCAATGATGATTTTACACATGGGAAATCCCCATTAGTCGGGGCTGTTAACGGGTTATCGGATCCAAAACTCGACCCGATAGCTTAACGATGTTCCGTTATGGTGGATGCCACGTGTCGGTCACCCTTGACGAAAGCACTTCTGTGATGCGCGATTTATCGTCATGGAAGTGGACACTTCCGTGATGATAATTTTGGTAATGTCATGGAACACTTCTACGACAACACAGGTATGACTATCTTGATTCTGTCATAAAATCATCATGGATGTACATGCATGACAAAAAACGCGACCTACTATGACAAACACGTATCATCACGGGAGTGTATTTTTTTGTAGTGGTGCCATACCCCCAAGAGAGTGCAAGTTTCGCAAACAAAGAGAGAGATGCCCTTTGCAAAGCAACCTTTAAGACACCGAACACTCCAAGAGGCAAGCACAAAAGACAACACACACACGGCACAAGAGAAGGCAAAAGACAATGAGGACCAAAACACGAAACACAACTCTCATGAAGAGAGGGCGGTGGCCTTAGCCACCTATGCATGAGTCAATTGGTATGGCACTGCGAAGAATTATCCTTGGGCCCATGACCAAAACTCGTCTTTGAAGCACAGGCACCATAAAAAATGGCTAATGTGACAAAGTAGATCAATTTATGCATAATGGGGGGAGGGAGAGTTCATTGAGAGAACAACACTCCCTCTATGTCCATGCCTACACCTAAATAAGATATCAAGTTGAGTATGGTGGGGTGTGCAAGGATTCAAGCTACATTGCTCGAATCAATGATATTTAGCTCATGCCTTAACTCGCGAAATCTTGCTTCATCCAAGGGCTTCATGAAAATATCTGCAAGGTTATCATGAGTGTTGACATATTTGAGTGTGATCTCCCCTCGCCTAATGTGATCCCGGATGAAGTGATACCGGATCTCAATGTGCTTCGTCTTGAAGTGTTGCATCGGGTTGAGAGAGATCTTGATGGCACTTTCATTGTCACACCAAAGAGGCACTTTGTCACAAGTGACACCGTAATCCTTCAAAGTTTGCCTCATCCATAGAAGTTGAGCACAACAACTACCGGCAACCACATACTGCGTCTCGGTGGACGAGAGAGACACACAACTTTGCTTCTTAGAAGACCAACTCACCAAAGAGCAACCAAGAAATTGGCACCCTCCGGAGGTGGACTTCCTATCCACTTTGTCTCCCACCTAATCTGAGTCAGAATAGCCCTCAATGTCAAAGTTGGCTCCTCTTGGGTACCATAGGCCAAAGTTTGGGGAATGAGCCAAATATCGAAAGATTCGCTTGACTGCCACAAAGTGGCTTTCCTTAGGTGCGGCTTGAAACCGTGCACAAATTCCCATACTCAACATGATATCCGATCTAGATGCACAAAGGTAAAGCAAGGATCCAATCATGGAGCGATATACCTTTTGATACACCGCTTTACCACTGGGATCAATGTCAAGTTGGCATTTGACGGGCATTGGAGTGGAAGCCGGCTTGACATCACTTAGCTTGAATATCTTGAGCATGTCTTGAGTGTATTTGGCTTGGTTGATGAAGGTTCCTTCTCTTCTTTTCTTGATTTTGAACCCGAGAAAGAACTTCAACTCTCCCATCATAGACATCTTGAACTTTGAGGTCATCAGAGCGACAAATTACTCATTGAAAGCTTTGTTAGGGGAACCAAAGATAATATCATCAACATATAGTTGGCAAACAAACAACTCCCCTTTGACCTTCTTAGTAAAAAGAGTGGGGTCGATTTTCCCAATTTCAAACCCACGATCTTGCAACAACTCAGTAAGATGCTCATACCACGCACGTGGGGCTTGTTTAAGGCCATAGAGTGCCTTGTTGAGTTGGTAGACATGATCGGGGAAATAGGGATCCTCAAACCGCGGGGGTTGTTTGACATACACCAACTCATTAATGGGACCATTAGGAAAAGCACTTTTCACATCCATTTGTTGCAACTTGAAATTATGATGAGAAGCATAAGAAATCAACAAACGAATAGATTCAAGGCGAGAAACGGGAGCAAAGGTTTCACCGTAGTCGATACCATCGACTTGGGAGTAGACTTGTGCCACCAAACGAGCCTTGTTGCGAACAATGATTCCATGAGCATCTTGCTTGTTCTTGAATATCCACTTGGTTCCAATGACATTATGATTCCCGGTTGGCCTTGGCACTAATTTCCACACTTGGTTGTTCTCGAAGTAGTTGAGTTCTTCATGCATGACATTGAGCCAATCCGGATCCTCGAGCGCCTCATAGACCTTTTGGGGTTCGACACAAGAAACAAACGCGTGATGTTCATAATAGTTTGCTAATTGTCTATGAGTGCTTACCCCCTTTCTTAGGCTTTCAACCACATTCTCCATGAGATGAACTTTGGTTGTGAGCTTGGAAGCAATCTTAGCGGCAAGACGCTCTAATTCCTCCTCAGGTGTGAAAAGAGGAGCGGAAACTTGATCATCTTGAGCGCCGTCTCGAGCTTGATCTTGATCTTGAGCTTGCTCTTGATCTTGAACTTGCTCGGAAGGGAGAAATTAACCTTGGACATCACTTGGTGGCTCACCATCATCTTGAGGTTGATCTTGCCCTTGGTCTTGTTCATGAGGTTGAGGGCCTTCATTTTGTTCTTCGGAAGCGTATGGGTCTTGGGTCGGTGATGGCTCCACTTGAGTGGAGCATTGTTCTTCTCCTTCGGCCACAAGGGGTTCCTCAATGGGTAGGATATGACCAACACCCATTCTTATGGCTTGGGGAGGAATTTCATCACCTACATCACAAGTACCACTTTGCTCCACTTGGGAGCCATTATTCTCGTCAAACTCCATGTTACAGGTCTCCTCAATGATTCCCGTGGACTTGTTGAGGACACGGTAAGCATGAGAGTTTGTAGCATAACCAACAAATATGCCCTCATGAGCTCTAGCCTCAAAGTTAGACAAACGAACACCTTTCTGGAGAATAAAACACTTACACCCGAACACCCGGAAGTACTTGAGGTTGGGCTTGTTACCGGTGAGTATTTCATATGGAGTCTTGTTCAAGCCTTTGCGGAGATAGAGCCGATTGGATGCATGATACGTGGTGTTGATGGCTTCGGCCCAAAAGTTATATGGAGACTTGAACTCTGCCATCATGGTCCTTGCCGCATCCATCAATGTCCAGTTCTTCCTCTTCGCTACACCATTTTGCTGAGGGGTGTATGGTGCAGAATATTGATGCTTGATCCCCTCATCACTAAGGAACTCATCCAAGGTGTAGTTCTTGAACTCAGTGCCATTGTCACTCCTTATTGTCAAGATCTTTGCACCGTGTTGACGTTGAGCTTCATTTGCAAAATCGATGACAGTTTGCTGGGTTTCACTCTTCCTCTTGAAGAAATACACCCAAGTGTACCTTGAGTAATCATCGACAATCACCAAGCAATACTTCCTACCCCCAAGACTATCAAAGGATGGAGGCCCAAAGAGATCCATGGGAAGGAGCTCCAAGGGTCTCTTCGAGTAGATGATAGTCGTGGGAGGGTGAGCCTTTTGATGTAACTTTCCTTTGATACAAGCACTGCAAGCACGATATTTGGCAAAGCAAACATTAGTTAGTCCACGAACATGGTCCCCCTTGAGAAGACTTTGCAAAGATCTCATATTGCCATGGGCTAAATGGCGATGCCAAATCCATCCTACATCAACTTTAGCCATTAGGCATGTCGCGGTCTTAGTGGGTCGCTCCAAAAAGTTAATCACATAAAGACCGTTCTCGACATGCCCAACAAAGGCTACTTTAAGAGTCTTGCTCCACAAGAGGGCCACGGTATCAATATCAAAGAATGTGGCAAAACCCATGAGTGCAGGTTGACGACCGAAAAGTAAATTGTATGCAAGGGACTCAACAAGCATGACTTTCTCGATCGTGAGATCATGAGAAATGACAACCTTGCCAAGACCCAATACCTTGGAGGACGAGGCATCACCCCACTTGATGTTGGTGGGAATAGATGGAATCCTTTGCACGTCCACCACCAAGTCCTTGCTTCCGGTCATATGATTTGTGGCTCCACTATCGAGCAACCATGATCCCCATCGGAAGCAAACACCTACAAGAGATCAATGCTTGGTTTTAGGTACCCATTTTGTAATGGGTCCTTTGATGTTAATAACAAGGGTCTTAGGAACCCAAATAGACCATTCAATGTACTCATAAGGAGAACCAAAAAATTTAGCATAAACATGCCCATCACTAGCACATCACAACACATAAGAAGGTTTAAAGTTGCCAACTTTGTTGGAAGGGGTGGCATTGCCCTTTTTGACGTCACCACCCTTCACATTGTTCTTCTTCTCTTTTGAAGCACCCTCTCCCTCCTTCACAAAAGTTTGTTTGAGAGGAGGAGGTTGTTTGGTCTTGTCATTCTTCTTCTTGTTCTTGGACTTGGGTGCGAAGCCAACTCCCTTCTTGGCCACAACTTCCTTTTGATTGCTCAAAAGGTCATTGAGATTCTTCTCACCTTGTATACAATACACAATGCCTTTCTTAAGTTGCTCCTTTAACCTGGCATTCTCCTCCACAAGATGCACATGCTCACAACACGGGTTAGTAGCATTTGCACTATCAATTAAGACCACATGCGGAAAGGTGGCTTTCTCCTTGGTTAGCTTCACTTGGAGTTGATCATGAGACTCCTTGAGGTTAGCATGAACACCCTTCAAGGCCTTGTGAGCCTTGTCAAGTATATCAAACTCCTCTTTGAGTCTAGCAAGGTCAACCCCAAGTTTAGCCTTCTCGGAATTTAGCACACGAGAAACAACAAGAGGACGATCAAGATCTTTCTTTAATTTAGCATGGTCATCGTTGTGTGACTCCTCAAGAGCCAAAAGATGAACACGCTCTTCCTCAAGCGCATTAGAGAGGTCCGATATCTCATCAGCATAGTCATGACTATGACCTTCCATCTTAGAGATGGTTTCTTCATGTCATTGGCTTCACCAAGTTGTTCCAAGAGAGCAACAAAGTGCTTCTTGGATTTGCCCTTGAGCCTACTCATGAAAGACTCAAATTCATTTACCTCTTCATTAGACCCCTCACGTTCATCAATGCAATCTGTCAAGGAAGGATTAGTAATGATGGTAGTTTTGATGTTGTGGGTTACCTTGTTGGTGGCTTTGGCCATGAGGCACTTGGCGGTGATGTTCTCGTTGGGTGAATCGAAGAGAGACACTCATGGAGTTGTGGCAATGGCAACGAAGGCCATGGCCATGACTTCACTATCTTCATCATCATCCTCATTGTATTCTTCTTGTGCCACCAACCCTTTTGTTGCAGTCTTCTTGGTGAAGTTGTTCTTGCTGGGGAAGGACTTGGCTTTGTCTTTTCGGATGAGCTTGCCACCATTGTCTTCCCGCTTCTCGTAAGGGCACTCCGCAACAAAATGGCTCACATTGCCACAGTTGTAACATGTTCTCACACATTGCTTGCCCTTGAAGCCACTTGAGTTGTTCTTGTTGAAGTTTGACCTTGTGTTCTTCTTGCTCCAAAATTGTCTTTAAGCAAGAGCCATGTGCTCATAATAATCATATTTCGTGCCTTCGGGGTTGCTCTTCTCATCTTTCTCTTCTTCCTCTTCTTCCACACTAACCTTGGCCTTCAAGGCAAGGTTGAGCTTCTTTGCTCTTTGAGAACGCAACACCGCAGGTCTTGTCCAATATCCTCATTGCCACAAACTCATCCAACACTTCATTTGAGGACAAGGTGTGGAAGTCCGGCCTTTGACGGATGATAGAGGACATGGCCTTGTGGTAGGGCATCACGGCCTTGAGAAACTTGTGCTTGATCCAATTGTCATCTGTATCCTTGCTCCCATGATCTCGGAGTGAGACCGCGAGAGTGGTTAATCTCCGGTAAAGCACACGAGGTTCTTCATATTCATTCATTGCAAACTCATCGGTTTTATCTTGCACCACTTCATAGTTGGAGCGTTGAATGCTAGCGCTTCCCTTGTAGAGGGAAACAACATGGTGCCATACTTCCTTGGCCACGGTGAATGGTCGGAGATGTGCAATATCTTCGGGTGGAATTGCATCTTGGAGGATGAAGAGAGCATTCTCATTGAATTGATTATCCGCGGCTTCTCTTGGAGTGAAGTTGCTTGGGTCATGCGGATAGAAACCTTCTTCAATGATTCTCTAGAGATTAGTGTTAACATGTTTTAAATGACGCTTAAAGCGATAGACCCAAGCATCAAAATCTTCATTTTTAACAATCTTAGGAGGAGAGCCGACATGATTTAAATGAGTAGAGGGAATCGGTCCTCCATAGTAAGTGGAGGTTCCACATGGGTAAACATGCCATTTCCATTTCTACCGCTAGATAAAGGAACTCTATCACTAGAAGCTTCCCCCTTATCGGAGTTGGCATCCGCCACCTTGTTAGTGGGATCCACCACTTCCAACGGTGCGGTGAATAATTTGAGACCATCAAGAAAGTTTTTAAGCATGCCTTTAACCTCGGCCTTCATGGAGGTTTTCAATGTGTCCAAAGCCACATTAAATTCCTCATGTGAGATCAAGATTCCCCCATCAGCCGTAGACGAGGACGGAAGCACACTGAAGTGCTCCTCCTCACCGTCTACGGTGTCAACCATACTCTTCGGACGGCAAAGTCCTTAATCAAAAGACGAGGCTCTGATACCAACAGAAAGGATCGATATAGTTGACTAGGGGGGGTGAATATGCAACTAACTTTTTTACCTTTTCTTTACCAAATTAAATTTTGCATCAAAGTAGGTTGTCTAGATATGCAACTAGGTGAGCAGCCTATATGATGCAACAACGAGATGCACACAAGTAAGCAAAGGATATACCACAATATAACTTGCACAAGTAAAAGTGAGAGATAACCAAAAGTGGAACCGATGGAGACGAGGATGTGTTACCGAAGTTCCTTTCTTTTGAGGGGAAGTACGTCTCCGTTAGAGCGGTGTGGAGGCACAATGCTCCCCAAGAAGCCACTAGGGCCACCATATTCTCCTCACGCCCTCACACAATGCGAGATGTCGTGATTCTACTATTGGTGCCCTTGGAGGCGGCGACAGAACCTTTACAAACAAGGTTGGGGCAATCTCCACAACTTAACTAGAGGCTCCCAACGACACCACGAAGCTTCACCACAATGGACTATGGCTCCGCGGTGACCTCAACCGTCTAGGGTGCTCAAACACCCAAGATTAACAAGATCCGCAAGGGATTAGTGGGGGGAATCAAATTTCTCTTGGTGGAAGTGTAGATCTAGGCCTTCTCAACCAATCCCGCGAGAATCAACAAGTTTGATTGGCTAGGGAGAGAGATCGAGCGAAAATGGAGCTTAAAGCATCAATGGAGCTTAGGGATGGAAGAGATGGACTACTCGGAGAAGAAGACACCCCTTTTATAGTGGAAGAGCAAATCCAACCGCTATTCACCAACTCAGCCCGTGACGCGCTGTACTACCGCACCTTACGAGTGGTACTACCGTACGGGCCTGCGGTACTACCGCTGGCTCGCCAAGGGCAGGACTAGACCTGTTGTGCACAGACAGGGAGCGGTAGAACCGCTGGCGCGGTACTACCGCGCCCCCTTGCGGTACTACCGCGCCCCCTTGCGGTACTACCGCAAGGCAGGGATAGTCAAGCCAGAGAAGACATGGATATAAAAAATTACATCCGTGACTACTTCCGCTGAGTTTAGGTCTATGAAAAAATCCGACACGGTACTACCGCAAGCTCGCGATACTACCGCCCCTACTTCCGTTCATGCCGATGTGCCTGGCCAGGGCTTGCGGTACTACCGCGCGGAGGCACGGTACTACCGCGTTAGGCGCGGATGTAAAAAATTACATCCGCCCCTACTACCGCTCGGGCAGCAGCACCTGACCTAAAGCCTACGGTACTACCGCTCCCAAGGAGCGGTACTACCGTGAGCACTCACGGTACTACCGCGCAGGATGCCGGTACTATCGCAAGGGCATGCAGTAGTACCGCTATGTGGAGCAGTACTAGCGCCTGACTCAGAACAGCAACATTAGGAGTCCTTCATTTTGCCTAGACATGGAAAGACGGAGGATGCTCCAAAGAGCCAAAGGAAAGCGGGTGCACAAAGGAATAGACGTGTACGTGAGATTCCACCCAAAACCTTTTCAACGCGAGCCCCCTCTTAATAGTACGGCTTTCTTACGACTCAAATCCACCGAAAAAAAACGTGGAGAAACGCCGTCTTCAATAGTCTTCGAGGGACACCAAATCGTCTTGTGTTTAGACAAGATATATCTGAAACCCTCAAAGCATACGATGAGTCCGTAAAAGCATTGTCATCAATCACCAAAACTACTAAGAAATAATGTGACCTTACACAGTGGAATTTTTATCTAAATCTTTTCTCCACTTTTCTTTTGAAGCGAAGGTAAAATCCTCCGTGGTCCGTGGGATCATTTGTATCCCTCATCCCTGTCCCTTCGCTCGTTCGCTACTCCGTTTCAGTGAGAAAAAAACAGCTGCCACGCGCGCATCCGTACACCCGCTGCCCCGGCGTCCCCCTCGCCGGCCCGATGGCCAACCCGCGCCTCCTCCTCCCCAGGATCCTCTGCGCCGCCGCCGCCGCCTTCTACGCCTGCCTCCCGGCGCCCGTCTCCGCCATCCGGTGAGTGAGATCCGTTCCCCGCAAACCCCCACGCCTCCCCTGTCCAGCGTCGCGTCCTGGAAATGCGAGCGCTCTCGTCGTCGCCGACCGTAGCTCTAAACTATTTCAAAATCCATCCGTATCCGCGGTACTTCTTCCGTGTTTGCTGCGGTCTGGTACCGCTGGGAACCTCGCCAGTTGCTCTGCGGCTCTAAATTACTTGAGTATTAATGACATGCTCGTTGTTGTCTATGATTATGTTTGTGGAATCAGGCCTCATGCTCGATTATGTTTGTGTAATTACGCCTCATGCTTGATTATGGTATGGAATTATGATTGTGCGGTTGGGATCCCGGACGATGATGTTTGGCGTAGTTACGTTTTCTGGTCAACACATTACTACTCCATGGTGTATATGTTTTCATTTTCTTGGTTTTCATTTACTGTCACAATATCAGAATAAATGGTTGTACCAGATACTTTTATGAAGTGATAAGCATCGAGCTAAATATATGTTAATTACTCTGTTCAAATGGTGCTCTGTGCCGGGGCAAAGGTTCATTGCACATCCCACCATGAGTCCATGATTATCAGTGTTTATCCATTCTAGTGTTAGTACAGTTCCAGATGCTAGCTTGATATCTGGATGTTATTCACTAAATCTGAGGGCACAACTTGATTGCAAGTCTTGTTCAGGAAGGACATTGGTCTTGCTGCACCCATTATATGCAGGCGAACTGTTCAAGGCCGGCATTTGATATCAGATGATAATGGTAGTACACCTGTGCCTCTCTCATGCTTAGATATACTGTGCTGTAAACTTATGCTCCCTTGTGAACACATTCATTTAGGTTATGTATGTTCTGCCCTTTCGATCGATCCATGGTCTCGCTGCTGCCCACGAACAGGAGCACGCTTCTCCTGTCAGTGAGTTTCTTACCTTTTGTTGCACAAATGTCATAGAAAGATGGCAACATTATAAATCTAACACAGTTCACCGCACCATGCAGGGGCTGCAACCTTGATTTGCAGTGCTGCAATTCTTACGAGTATTGTGTTTCTTGCTGCTTGAATCCTTCTAGGGTAAATCATACATTCTTACTAGCAGTACTGGATTTGGCATAAGAAGATTGAACGAAATGAGTTATTTCCTGTGTTATTTACTCATCCTTTTGACAGACCAAGGAAGCAGATGTGCTGAAGTTGAAGGTAGCTAAGCCAGTTACTGCTGGTAAGATGTTTGTAGTTATTGTTTGGTGTATCTTGAGAATAATGAGAACTTTAATGTGTCAGAAGAAGTTTACACTTTATTATCCTCTAGGAACTTACGCCAATATCTTCGATTTCTGCATGGGAAGATGCCGCCATAGTTCTGCAAGCGTGGTATGTGTTCTTTCTTAGCGTGCAAACATGAGGCCAAAATCACTGTCTTCGCCTTTGTAATGAAGTTTAGCACTAATTGACCCCAATCGGAAAACATTCACGATCTGACCCTTTTAGGAAACACCACCCACCGTGGCGTATTGTTTACACGGAAAATGCCATGGTCAACAGCGTTTGCGCTCTGAACCATGCCTGGCTGATCTGCTGTCGTGGCATGGTCAATACGATTTGTCATGTCTTGGCGTTTGACATGCCGCGTTAGCAGGTCAGCGGGCATGGGCCAGGGCGCAAATGCCGTTGACCATGGTGTTTCCTGTGTAAACAATATGCCCTGATACGGTGGGTGGCATTTCCTAAAAGGTTCAGACCGTGAAATCTTTTTCAGGTAGAGTCAGTTAGTGCTAAACTTCATTAAAAGAGTCAAAACAGTGATTTTGGCTCTAATATGAATGTTTCAGGACACCTTTTACATGAATATCTATAATAGGAACAGAGCTCCAGTATATTTTCATCCTTACAGTGTCTTATTTTGTTGGCAATCTGGCATGTTATAAATTCAACAACTACAAGTTAAAACTATCTGGTAAACAATTCTTCCTTTCAGTCTAAGTTGTTGTTTGAATCTACCAGGTCCATGAAAATGCATATTTGAGCGATTTCCATCATTGCTTTCTGGTGCAGCAAAATTCATCAGGTACAAATTATATTCTTACATCTTGGCTAAGTTACCACATTCTCTAGTAATAGCATCTGTTCACCATCATTTCTAGTACCTAAATTATTTAGCTAATGCTATTACTATTTCCTCATAAGATTCAAATTGAACCGCCCATTAGGAGCGGATACGAACCAAGCTCCACTTGGCTCAGCTCACTTGATGTTACATGCTACGAGCCAGAAGTGGTGGTCTAGCCCCATTCATAAAGGCCAAGCCAGTTCACTTTGGCTCATCGCATGAATGTGGAACAGCAGCCAGCACTAGTCACAGCAAAATAAAGTACAGGAAGCAGTTTGTTAGCATTTTTCATTTTATCATTTCATTGCCTCCCTATCTGTCAGTTAGATTCAATCAGTTAGTTATCCACTCTTAGAGATTTATAACGAGCTTGATAGGGCCGATAATAGTGCACGGGTAGGGGGATTTTCTGGAGTTTTGTAAGGAAGATAGGAACCTGAGATTTGTTGGCATTGGTTGGGGACTACTTTTGCTGTTGAATTCTTGGATGTGTTGTAGAAAACAAGAATTAGACCCCTGATCACTTCCTTTCTAGTCAAGCTTAGTCTGAGCTGAGCCCAGTAAGTGCACAAGCTGCTAACTTCTTGTCCACTACTAATGCCCACATTGTCACGTTCTTGAAGACATGGATTATGCTTTAGGAAATGACTATGTATAACTATTTAGCAGGATCAACTGAATCTAATTTTGGATCAAGGCTGGATGGCATTAACGTCATTTTGGGAAGGTAAGGTCTTTCCAATTTAAGCTCTAAATGTAGTTCAGTGAATGATGCCCATGGGAATTTCCTTATGTAATCAAACCTGAAATTTAGGCAGGGGGAATCGTGTAGTTCTGCATGCAAAGCAAAAGGACAATCATGTGTTCCAAGCAGGCTTTCTGAGTTGAACAAATGTCAGATGTAAGTTTATTTAAAATATCTAATATTTCTACTATTTCCGTTTAAATAATACATCATTGTAGATATTGTTGTTTGATTATCCTCAGATGTTTTCCTGATAGAATAATTTTGGTCTGATTGACTACTCGAGTAGCAAGTTCCACTGTGATTATGTTAAGTGCTTTTATGGAAATAACGTTTTTTTTTGCATGATTGCACGCGACCCAGTTAATTGTTTTGTTATATAGTTTGAACGACACAGTTCTTTAGATGAAAATTGACGATGAGCTGATATTCTAAAGTTGATATGAACCAGTATTTTAAAGGAAGTCATTATTTACATCTGTTTTGGGCCTGCAGGGCTTTAAAGCATGCCGTCGTTCTAATCAGCTGTTTTGCTCCATCCCATATCCAGTTACTCAATCTGAATATGGAAGCAATCTCTTTGCTGGAGAAGTTTCAGATATCTACACGTTTCCAAGTTCTGAATTACCAACTACTGCCTACTTGATTAAATGAAACAATTCCAGCAGAAGTTTGTAAATGACAAAGCAAAACACTTAATTGGAGAAGAGACAGGACCGTGGTGCAATCTATATAGTGGAGTGATGGAAGTTAAGGAAAACACCATATATCTTAATATCTTATACAGTGGAGTGATGGAAGCTAAGAAAAGCATCATATATCTTGATAAAAGTTTGCAGCCTATTTTGTGCACAATCTAAAATTTTACGTTGTAGTTGTCCATATGAGGTGGATTTCATATCATGTGTGATTGCCAAAAGTAAAGTGGTGAATCACGTTTCAATATAAAACATATTCTTAGAGTGCCTATAATTACTGATAGCAGTATTGTTAACATGTAGATTCTTCAGATAATAATGATTCTGGGCCAAATATGAGGCTTTGCTATTACCAGTGTGATTTTGGTCTTTTTGTCACTAACATAATTTATGAAACAGTGTTATTTGGTCTTATTTATCATTATTCATCTAGGATGTCCAAGTAGTAGTAACCAGTAAGTTACATACACCTGTGGTTCTTGCTACAAAACCATATCTGTTGCACTTCTATTTTAAACAAATTCTTTCATGTTGCAAATCAGCACGAGGAAAATTTAGTCAGCAAGTCTGATTTGAAATGGAGTTGTGTTGACCTTTTTATCTGACTATTTATCAATTCAAGAAACACAAATCAGCATTTTCTTGCTCATGTTTTGTTATTGAAACCAGTTTGCAGAAATATATGAGATGCAAAAATGGTTGCTTTCCCAGTCTTGGGCCCGATCAACCTGCCGAAGTTGTAGACGAAGCTCCAAAAAATTTGGTATGACTAATGCATTATTTTCTATTTGCTAATTTCCCGTATAATGGTTATCTCCTGTGTATTTATGCTGTTTGACCACATGCAGACTGTTAAGAGTCTCTCTAGAAAAAGGACGTTTTGATATGCATGAAATACATTTTGCTTGTGTGTATACTTCTGGCCATTTCCCAACTCAAAAGTCTCCGCAACTGTACTGACCACCCCTCAAAATAGTTAACTAACTCGAAAGTGTCCGCAACTGTCCCCATCTACCTGCCATCAGGGCATAATCGATGGCGTGGTTGGAGTCTTGGAGAGGCTATGATGCTTTAGTACATGGTGTCCCTTGTCTAAGAAACTAACATCTAATTTAAAGGAAATTGATCTTATCTCCATATTTTCCTAATAATTTCTATCTTTCTCATCTTCCTAATAAGGTCCTTATGCGCCATTGACACACAACACACATGATATAACATTTAGGCAATGCTGGGTCTGCCACACGACATATCAGCTTTGAGCATTTGGATCTTGGCTAGGGGAGACCGGGAGAGGGAAAAGTGAGGAATTTTACCCTTGGTTTCCAATCTTTTTTTTTCCCAAAAAGAAAACAAATACTCCCTCGGTCCCATAATATAAGAGTGTTTTTGACACTAGTGTAGTGTAAAAAACGCTCTTATATTATGGGATGGAGGGAGTACAAGGTAGAGAGCCAAGCATACCTATCTCAATAGATTCATATAGCTCATGCTTGCCTTACTCTTGTGTGTGTGTGTGCGCGCGCGGGCACGGGGACTGCATGCACTGGACAGGTCTAAGAGTGTTGGCAAAGAGACTTAAAGCATGTAACTAATTTTCGTTTGGCTGCTGTTTCAGAATCCCGGAGCTTGCTTGTACATGCAGATGGATGACCGCCTCACCTGTGATGGCTCACATCGACATACCCGAAGGCTCTGTCCTTGTGCATGAAACGGTGGAAAAAATAGTGGCAGTCACAAGAGAGGTAATTTTGTTTTCCTGAAACAGCTCATCAGGTTTGAAAGATTCATCAGCAAAATTGTTCTCGCTCACACCAGTCACAGTCACTTGCCAGGAAACAAGCGGAGGTAATCCGCCGAAAGCCGACGGCTCAAAATGGCATGGCCATTTCTGCACCAAGTTCCCAAATGGCGTATAGCGGATGAAAAGAGAACATAGTATTTTAGCTTTGCAGTTTATCTTTTGCATGTCTGGATGCAATCATCCGTGTCCAGAGCAAGCAACTTTTCAAACACTTATCTTTATAATATATATATGGTCACAAATTTCCATGCATGTTCAGTACAGAAACAACAAAACGAACTACAGAAACATGACTTTTTTTAAAATCAGCTGCCCCATGACAGCATCATCACAAACTTCCACGCTCCTTAAAAGGAGTAATCAGGCTTGAAATCTGTCAAACTCTTTGGCCTGCCCCTGCCTTTGTTGTCATCCTTATTATTCTGACCAGTGGCACTGCCCTTGTCAGCCTCCTCCTCTGCTCCTGCTGCTTCTTCTTCCTCGCAGTCGAAGGCGGGGTGGGTGAAGATGTTCTCCAGGAGCCGTGTGCCCCTGAGCGCATTGGTGAGGGGCAGGTGGCCCTCCGGCGTGTCGTCATTGAGCTCCCAGATGAACTCGTCCGGGAAGGCCCTGTAGTTGAACTGCTCCACCTCGGTGTCCAGCTTCTTCATCCAGCCAATCTTGATGAAGAATCGGGTGAACTCGCGCAGCGACTTCTCCCAAATCCGGCGCTGCACGCTGTACCCGAACCTGCCGCCGCTGTGCTCCAGCCAGAGCGCGTCCACGGCGCGGAGGTCCTCGACGGAGATGAACTGGACCTCCGAGAAGAAGACGTACCCTCGGCGGCGCGCGGCCTCGCCCGCGAGGACGATGAGGAGGGCCCGGGTGGTCTCGTCAGCCTGCCGGTAGTCCCCCTCCGCCAGCTGCTGGCCCAGGAGCTCCAGGGAGGGGGTGGGCGGCGAGGTTGTCGCCGCGGCGGCGGCGACCGGAGTCGGAGCCGGCGAGTTGGCGGTTGTGGTCACTGAGGAGGAGCTGCTGGCGAAGAGCTTGAATGAAATGCTGTTGCTGGCGTTGGTGGTGGTGTTGGCGGTGAGCTTGAGGAGCGCGGGAGGGGAGCCGTCGTGGGTCGTGCTGCTGGGGAAAGAATGGTGGTGCTGGGGGAGGAAGGACTGGAGGGAGGCATTTGCCATGGCCGGCCGGCGAAGAGGCGGCTGAGGATGGATGGAGGGGAGGGGAGGGGAGGAAAGGGAGGGAAACGCTGATAAAGGAGTGGATGGGGTTTTGTCGGGGGATTTGGTTGTACTTGGTGGTGGTGGCGGTGCGCGGAGGGAGACCTGAGGCTGAGGCTGTGGGCGCGTGGTCTACTTGTCTGTGTGCTCTTCCTCTTTGTTGTGAAAAATTATGGCTTTCCGTGGTTTTGTAGGGGTGCGTCTGGAGGAGAATACAAAGGAGCGCTGCGATTGGTGGGTTCTGGGTGAGATGAGGATACTGGCTATCGCAGCTCAACACATGTGTTTGTTTGCAGGGAGGGGAGGGGAGGGGGAGGTGGGCAGGCTGAGTCCGTGGAACATTCTTGTTATATTCTGCTGCTTCATTTTGTTGCTGCACAATAGAAGTTTGGAAAATTCAGCAATTTCGTGTCCGCGCATCTGGTTTTCAGTTCTTTTGGGTGAGATAGCTCCAGCCGCTTCGGTCCAATTTGTATTTTTGGAAAATGGAAGATAGAATAGCCCACCCTCTACATCATGGGTGATTGGATACATATATGCAATGTTTAATACGTCGAAATTAACTCGAAAGAGTTTGTCCACTTGGGTTTTGGTTTCATTGTTACGTGACTGTTGTGATTGAACATGATATGGTAAGCCTCTTTTCTTTTGACTAGATAGTTGCATGTGCGTTGCATTCTATGTAGTACGTTACCATGTGATTGTGCAAATAAATGTTACCATACCCGCGATATACCTATCTAAATATAGTTTGGTATATATCTTTATCTTTATCTTTATCTTTACCTACTAATAAAGCGCTTATTGCTTCTGGTCGTACGTCAGCAATTTTTCATAAAAGTCCCTCTCTTTCTAAGAAATCAACCCGCAGTCCCTGTTTTTAAGTGAAAAAAACATTTCGTCCGGGGTTGTAAATAAAAAAAACAGACACGAGCACGACTGCACGAGCTCTCCTCTCTCCCACGCCTCCTGATCCCAGTCGCCAGGAGGCACGCGGCCCGTGCGGCGCTCGATCCGGTGACGCGCCGGCCGCCGCCGACGCCGGCAATCACAGCACCCTGCACCACCGTTCCACCTTAGCTCCTCATCTTCCCCGCGTGCCCGAGCTCCTCCTCTCTCCCGCGTGCCCGAGCTCCTCGCTGTGTGCCGCTCGGGAGGGCTTGCGTTCGCCGCTCGACCAAAGCCACCGCGAGCTGGTCGTCGTTGCACTTGCTGGCGACCTGGCCGTCCCCTCTGCACCACTTTCACCTCAAATTTGGACGCTCATGTGCTTGTGGATGTTCTCAGTTATTTTTTGCACACAAGGTGTTTGTGTGTTTGTCTGAACCAGTTTCAGTCACAGATCCTTGAGGTAAACTCCACATGAATACATCATGAGACTAAATCTCCTTTCATATGATTCAAAACATGTTATGATGGTGGGAGTGAATCGGGTTATTAGAATAATATTTTGCTAATTAATTTACATCATGTTTAGTCTCAAGACACATGGGTACGCCGGCTCCTATTGCTTAACAAATGTATATCTGCAGATTTTTTTTAATCATATAAAGAAGTTACAGTTAGGTGTTGACCTTTTTTTTTGCCTAGACACAGCACCTCCAACAAGATCTGGGCACTCATAATGATAT
>NC_041387.1:81296657-81319683 GCF_002162155.2 Triticum dicoccoides | reverse complement strand
ATGTGCATGCTTTTTGTTTTTGCTGCGCATTTTTTCGATTTATCTTTGATGCGCATTTTTAGTTTTAATTGTTGTTTACCTTCAGCCGACCTAATTGAGCTATCGGAGGTGTTGCGGTCTTTTAGCAAACATGCCCTATATTCTATGGTTTGGCATCTACAGGATGCCATCTCTGGTCATGGATCCACTATGGCTGCTTCGTCCTTCACTTAGGACCTTCTCACCCCCACAGAGATCAGAGGTAACCCACGCCGTTGGAAATTGTTGCTCAAGTTCTTGCTTCAACAAATTTTGTTTCAGATATAATTTATGGCCATGCCATGTATTAATTATCCTTATAATGTTCATCTGAATTTGCAGAGAAAAATATATCTTGGAAGCAGGAACCCTTACCTCATAAGATGGGTGAGCTGTAGGATTTGGTTCTGTTGAACTTGAATTAGTTTTTGCTCATCATGTTCTCTGTATTAGGAATTCAGGTGCCTTCCAACTCTAATTTTTTCGTATTGTTGGTGCATGCTGGGAGTCACATTGTTATGCATGCTAGCAAACATTAGGATTGGAATCTTACCCTGTAGGTTATTAATATCTTTTCCACTAACCAAGATTCAGCAATTTAATTCGTATGGTCGCACAAGCAGTTTTGTTTTTGGATTTGTCTTGACAAACGTATTGGGTACATCAATTTAATTCGTATTAAGATCACACAAGCAGTTAGTTCCGTTACACTTGGGTCACTGACGGTTGCCGTGCAACTATGCTCCTCTCATGTTGTAGTGGCTAGCTGCTGCAATTCACGGATCATGCTCTCATGGGAAGGAGGCTGTGGCTTTCTCAATTGATCAGAATAACAGAACCCCACATAGTTCTTTTCTAGATATATATTGTTATTTCTGATGTTGTGTGGACCATCAGAAACCTGATGTGTGTGTGTATCATAGAATATCTTGCTATTTATGTATATTGCTTACCTTTCATTCCTGTACCACTTCTCTAAATATAAGCCACTTCTTTTCTATTGTTAGCGCTATCTTTTGATGTTAATGCACTAAAAATCTAAAGCCTTTCCCTCTGCAAAATGTTGATATTAGAGATTTTTTTGTGGGAAAATGATGATATTAAAGCTATGCGTCTTATAATCCGTACTGTATATGACAATGCGTATTCAGTTATATTATGTTTGTAGCATGGCATTTTTCCATTTCTTTTTTTCCTGATGAATCACATGGTAAATTTTGATGTACAATGACTGCTCTTGCAAAAAATGTGGAATTCAGAGAGGGACTCTACAACAAGCAAGGTTTTAGGTTCTGAATCTAAATAACCTCTTCTTCAGTTCAGTCCTAGAAAAAGCTGATCAGAGAAACAAAGAAGCAACAATGAATGGGTCCCTTTCTTGACCACACAAGAGTTGTCTGTGTGCAAGTCATGAACCGTTTGTCCATCAATACAAGTGCGGGATTTGAACATGTTAATTCTGACCTTCTGTTGGGAGTTTATATTATACCTTTCATGCGAAGTAGTTACATTTATCACATGGAAGACAATGCCCATGGAGTGGAAGGTGGAGAGATTCAGACTTCGAAGGATGTTAATATGCTCATAAAATTTCAATTAAACTTGTAGAAATCTTCCATGTAGCTGTGATTGTTCTCTCCGGACATGGAGGATCAGTTCTTGGACAAATTTATTTGTCTGTTGTATGACTTGCCACCACTTTTTTCCAAAATTCCTATTCACATGTTATCAAACCATAAAGATCAATATCTTAAAACTTTAGTAGAATTAATCTGCCTTTATTTCTGGACTCTAGCATTTTGTGCTTCTTCACAAGTTCCAAGTTGTTATTTGGCGATTAATTTAATTTGGGTTCTTGGCACTCGCTCGTGCAGGTTATGACTATGCTGTAGGTGACGTGCGGAAAGGCGACCAAAGAGTACATGAAGAATTCTTGCTATCAACTAGGGCTGGATGCCCCCAGGAAGAATGCCGTGAGTCAACTTTAATGACTAATATGTTAATTTCTTCTAGCTACACAATATGAGATATTGCTTCTTAATTAACGCTTACTGCTACGTAGTAAGATGACAATGGGATTTTGTTTCTCGAGTTGGCACTCAGTAGTAAAAGTGGTTTATACTTCGAATAGTTGAGCAGAAAACTGGCGTGTCATGGCTCCTAATGTTACAGAGCAAGTGGACAGACTCTATCCCCCCCTCTCTCTAGACTTTGTTTTCTAGGTTTGGTTAGGTACAAAAGGCTAGATTCTGGTATATATTCATTGATGCAGAAGCTAGAAGCTCATTGATATTATTTTTCTTGCCAAACATACAAAGGATTGTGCATAAAACTTCCAGCTTGAAATCTACATCTGGGTTATGAGCTTTCTCCAGAATTTAAGAACATCATTGTGGACATTTAGATATTTTTGTAGTATTCTTCAGGGTCTTGACTTAATTTCTTTTCACACAGTAAAATATTAATTATATGTTGTACAGTAGTAGTACTGTGCATACTATGTACTCAAGTTTATTACAGTCAAAGCAGGAAAGGAGATCAGAGTTCAGGGCATGTTCAGCTCCACCCATGCATCAAGGGAAACATATACGACGCAAATGATAACGCGTTCTGCTAGATGACATAGTACAAGGTTCAGCAGCGACGACATGATCTCAAACATGCCACTGGCATGTCACCTATACTAAACTTGATTTGTTCTCTCAATATGGAGTGTTAATCTTCTCCTCTGCATAGTACAAATATTCCCTTAGCTCAAAGGATATAGACATGGTGAGTTTGGTTGGAGGAAATAAGAATGATTTATAAAAGTAATAAAAGGGAGATAATGCTGCTTGATGTGTATGGGGATTCTGAAGATATATATGATTGATACTTTCCCTGCATGATATAGATTAGTCGAGGTTTGCGAAGTTCTCTATAAAAGAACTATGTGGGGTTCTATTATTGTATTATTTCTAACACGTAAAATATTTAGGCCCCCGTTGCATTGCAAGGGCAATCAGGTCATGGCAGAATCAAGTAGGAACTAGGAAGTAGGAAGGGACCAGTCCCGCCCCCAGCGACAAAGACTCCGACAACGGTGACGACAGTGTGTCCCGGCGAGCGTGAGCAATGGAAGCATAATCTCCAAGTAACTGACCAAGACGTTGTCCAGGTCACACGTCGAGGACTTCCTGCCGCCACCTTGGCTGCTGTTGTTGTCCCCTCAAATAAGCCATATAAGGTTAGTTCCATACACTGCAAATGCAACTTGCAAGCATGGGGACATGTACAGAACACAAGTGTCATACACACAGAAATCATCAACTTTGTGTTTTAATTGTCTGAATTACAGGCATCCCTAGCTGCACTTGCAGGTCAAAAACATGTGCATACTTCGGTAGGCACAACAAGCAGACCTATACAAATTTGCTACAAAGGCCTGAGCTACTGAATATATATACCTGTAATAAAAAGAGGCTTTCCTATCGTCCTCTTTCATGTTCAAGTTCCTAATGAAGCAGCCATGAAAGACTGGGTCAACAATGAAATAAAATAGAAAACTAAACCCACTGTTCATGATCTTTGTGGAAGAAAACACATACGATTCTTATTCTGTAAGAGTTGTTTGTCTTTTGAGTTACTGCATAGGCAAAATGCCAAAATTCAGTGGTCTTTTCGGTTAATCTCATCATCATGTAATTAATATTCTGTGAAGACTACAATATACAGCGAGGCAATGAGAAGAACTGGACCTGGTGTGTGAGTGTATAAATATACAAGAAGCTATTTTTATCCAATCTTGCTATTAATGACCATGTGGTGTAATCTTGGGCTATTTGTTGTAAATAGCTAAAAGTGGTTCATAATTCTTGGTGCGTTTTGCTGTTTCTTGCGCTGGAGGATCTGCTCCTTCCCCACGCGGGCCCACGAGGACAAGGAGTCATAGTGGTGGCCACTAGCAGCGCCCGAAGGAGCGTCCATTCAAGCACATTCAACCAGGATGGTGTGCACGTTTTTTTTAAAAGCTCAGGCTCCTCTTTCTTACATGAGTTATTCTTAATTATTGATTTGATCTGTAGGATTTACATCAGGTTGGCACAATTTGATGAACTTGAATTGTTTTATGTTGGTCATTATAATTTTTGTGAGTTTTTGTTGTTAGCCCGTTGCAACGCACGGGCACTTTTACTAGTTATTTGTAACCACTTATTGGCTTACCAAAGAAAATACAAGTTTATTTTATAAATCAATAAAAGGTGGGACAATTAAGACCATTGAAATTATGCTAAAAAATAGGATGAATGGTTGAACGAAGCACTCCGCCGGGCAGGAAAAGAAACGCTATTCTTTTTTTAAGTATAGTATACTAGATGAAGGCCAAGTTCAACCAAGTGGTGACATGCCAAACATTGAGGCCCAAGATCAAGACCCTCATAGTTTGACTTGAATAACTAAGAAACATCCTAGAAGATCCACCCATTACGCCGAAAAGTCCATTCTGCACCCGAGCTCATATGCTCCCGCATGAACAGTAAAATCGAAAAAAATTCAAAAATTCCAATTTTTTTGAGAGAAACATTGACAAAAGTTCTAAGTGCCTGCAAAAATTCATCATGAAATCACATTCCTGTAAGGCATGGCAAAAAAAAAAAAATTCAGTGCTCCAAAATGTGTTGGAAAGTAGCTTTTTCAGAGTACTATTTTTGTTTTTTTTGCCACGCCTTCTAGGAATGTGATTTCATGACGAATTTTTGCAGACACTTAGAACTTTTGTCAATGTTTCTCTCAAATATTTTTTGGAATTTTTTGAATTTTTTTTGAATTTTTTGTGATTTTACTGTTCATGCGGGAGCATATGAGCTCGGGTGCAGATTAGCCGCGTCCCCATTACGCAGCGAAGTACACGAAAACTTCTGTCAAATATCGTGAGACATTTTCACCTATTTCGTAAACCTATAATATGAGCCCAAGCAAAAGTTTACACTTTTTGATCACATTTAGTTGGTTTCTATTTTTTGGATGAAAGTGCTGAAAAAATGCATTTAGAACCTTAAAGCAACAAATGAGATCTGTAAAATCTTAAAATTTGAAATTATCTCTAATATGCGATTTATTTCATGTAGAGAAAGTGTGGAGTATGTTGGATACATATTTTTGTATGGTGCTTCACAAGGTATGAGCTTTTCGATATTTGCAAAGTATGAAAAATAAATTATGACACAACGAGTTGCAATATGATGTTAAATTCGTCAATAATAATGATAAAGTAAATGGTCTATTCCATTTTCAAGTTACATGTACAAAGAAAATGATTGGTCACTAAAAACCTCATAATTTGATTTGAATATCTAAGAAACATCATGTGCACTAATTACAAAGCAAAGTACGACCAAACTTTGTCAAATCTCCTAAGACCTTTTCATTATATCCTAAACCCGTAATATGAGCTGACGAAAAAGGCACATTTTTAAACCATATTTAGATTCATGCAAATGAGAATTAAAAAATCTTGTAATTTTAAATTATATCGAATATGTGGTTTAATTCATGTAGAAAAAGTTTGGAGTATGTTGGATGGATATTCTTGCAAGGTGCTTCATAAGGTACCGGGTTTTAGGTATTGCTTGCACACGAACACATCGCTGTGTTGCCCCAGCATCGAGCACGATACGCAAGACACATCGACCGGTGAGCCTCGTCGGTAGTGCAATAAGCAAGACACATCAATGATGTTGAAGGAAATATGCCCTAGAGACAATAATAAAGTTGTTATTTATATTTCCTTATATCATGATAAATGTTTATTATTCATGTTAGAATTGTATTAACCGAAAACTTAGTACATGTGTGAATACATAGACAAAACAGAGTGTCCCTAGTATGCCTCTACTTGACTAGCTCGTTAATCAAAGATGGTTACGTTTCCTAACCATAGATATGTGTTGTCATTTGATGAATGGGATCACATCATTAGAGAATGATGTGATGGACAAGACTCATCCATTAGCTTAGCATTATGATCGTTACAGTTTTATTGCTACTGCTTTCTTCATGACTTATACATGTTCCTCTGACTATGAGATTATGCAACTCCCGGATACTGGAGAAACACCTTGTGTGCTATCAAACGTCACAACGTAACTGGATGATTATAAAGATGCTCTACAGGTGTCTCCGAAGGTGTTTGTTGGGTTGGCATAGATCAAGATTAGGATTTTTCACTCCGTGTATCGGAGAAGTATCTCTGGGCCCTCTCGGTAATGCTCGTCATTATAAGCCTTGCAAGCAATGTGACTAATGAGTTAGTTACGGGATGAAGCATTATGGAACAAGTAAAGAGACTTTCCGGTAACGAGATTGAAGTAGGTATGATGATACCGACGATCGAATCTCGGGCAAGTAACATACCGATGACAAAGGGAACAACGTATGTTGTTGTGCGGTTTGACCGATAAAGATCTTCGTAGAATATGTAGGAGCCAATATGAGCATCCAGGTTCCGCTATTGGTTATTGATCGGAGATGTGTCTCGATCATGTCTACATAGTTCTTGAACCCGTAGGGTCCGCACGCTTAACGTTCGATGATGATTTGTATTATGAGTTATGTGATTTGATGACCGAAGTTTGTTCGGAGTCCCAGATGAGATCACAGACATGACGAGGAGTCTCAAAATTGTCGAGAGGTAAAAATCATATATTGGAAGGTTATATTCGGACATCGGAATGGTTCCGAGTGATCCGAGTATTTTTCCGGAGTACTGAGGGGTTACCGGAACCCCCGGGGAAGTTAATGGGCCTTAATGGGCTTTAGTGGAGAGAGGGAAGAAGGGCCACGAGGTGGTGCGCGCCACCCCCCGTGCCCAAAACGAATTGGACAAGGGGTGGGGGCGCGACCCCCTCCTTCCTTCTCCTTCTCCCCTCCTTCCTTTTCCTTCTCCCCTCCTTCCTTTCCCTCCGGTGGAAGAAAGGAAAAAGGGGGGGGGGGTGAATCCTACTTGGACTAGGAGTCCAAGTAGGACTCCCCCTTGGCGCGCCCCTCCTGGCCGCCGGCCTCTCTCCCTCCCTCCTTTATATACGTGGCCAGGGGGCACCCCAAAGCACAACAGACAATCTCTGAGCCGTGTGCGGTGCCCCCCTCCACAGTTTAACACCTCGGTCATATTGTCGTAGTGCTTAGGCGAAGCCCTACGCCGGTAACTTCATCATCACCGTCACTACACCATCGTGCTGACGGAACTCTCCCTCGTCATCAACTGGATCAGGAGCACGAGGGACGTCATCGTGCTGAATGTGTGCTGAACACGGAGGTGCCGTGCGTTCGGTACTTGGATCGGTTGGATCGTGAAGACGTTCGACTACATCAACCGCGTTACTAAACGCTTCCGCTTTTGGTCTACGAGGGTACGTGGACACACTCTCCCGTCTCATTGCTATGCATCTCATAGATAGATCTTGCATGATCGTAGTTTTTTTGAATTACTACGTTCCCCAATAGTGGCATCCGAGCTAGGTCTATGCGTAGATAATATATGCACGAGTAAAACACGAGTTGTGGGTGATAATAGTCATACTGCTTACCACCAACGTCTTACTTTGATTCAACGGTATTGTTGGATGAAGCGGCCCGGACCGACATTATATGACCGCGTTCATGAGACTGGTTCTACCGACGTGCTTCGCACACATGTGGCTGGAGGGTGTTTGTTTCTCCAACTTTAGTTGAGTCAAGTTTGACTATGGTCGGTCCTTGTTGAAGGTTAAAACAGCACACTTGATGAAAAATCGTTGTGGTTTTGATGCGTAGGTAAGAATGGTTCTTGCTAGAAGCCCGTAACAACCACGTAAAACTTGCAACAACAATGTAGAGGATGTCTAACTTGTTTTTGCAGGGCTTGTTGTGATGTGATATGGTCAATACATGATGAGATATAAATTGTTGTATGAGATGATCATGTTTTGTAACAGAGTTATCGGCAACTGGAAGGAACCATACGGTTCTTGCTTTACTGTATGAAATGCAATCACCATGTAATTGCTTTACTTTACCACTAAGCGGTAGCAATAGTCGTAGTAACAATAGTTGGCGAGATGACAACAATGCTACGATGGAGATCAAGGTGTCAAGCCGGTGACGATGGAGATCATAACGATGTTGAAAGGATCGATATAGTTGACTAGAGGGGGGGGGGGGTGAATAGGCAACTAACAATTTTAGCTTTTCTTTACCAAATTAAACTTTGCATCAAAGTAGGCTATCTAGATATGCAACTAGGTGAGCAACCTATATGATGCAACAACAACAAGCAAACAAGTAACCAAAGAAAGTAACACAACTAAACTTGCACAAGTAAAGGCACGAGATAACCAAGAGTGGAGTCGGTGAAGACGAGGATGTGTTACCGAAGTTCCTTCCCTTTAGAGGAAGTACGTCTCCGTTGGAGCGGTGTGGAGGCACAATGCTCCCCAAGAAGCCACTAGGGCCACCGTATTATCCTCACGCCCTCACACAATGCGAGATGCCGTGATTCCACTTTTGGTGCCCTTGAAGGCGGCGACCGAACCTTTACAAACAAGGTTGGGGCAATCTCCACAACTGAATTGGAGGCTCCCAACAACACCACGAAGCTTCACCACAATGGACTATGGCTCACCCGGTGACCTCAACCGTCTAGGGTGCTCAAACACCCAAGAATAACAAGATCCGCTAGGGATTAGTGGGGGAAATCAAATATCTCTTGGTGGAAGTGTAGATCAGGGCCTTCTCAACCTATCCCGAGCAAATCAACAAGTTTGATTGGCTAGGGAGAGAGATCGGGCAAAAATGGAGCTTGGAGCAACAATGGAGCTTAGGGTTGGAAGAGGTGGTCGACTAGAGGAAGAAGACACGCCTTATATAGTGAAGAGACAAATCCAACCGTTATCCACTAGCCAGCCCGCGACTTGCGGTACTACTGCTCCCGACAAGCGGTACTACCGCAAGTGCTCACGGTACTACTACGGTGGGTCACGGTACTACCGTAGCTACGGCATGAGCTAGCCCAGGCCTGAGCCACAGTGGCTGGGGGTGGTACTGCCGCTGGTGCGGTACTACCGCTCCCCCTTGCGATACTACCGCAAGGTAGGATTGAACTAGCATGGGAAGGGGCGCAAATGAATAAATTACATCCGTGCCCCACTTCCGCTGAAAATAAACAATGCAAAAAACCCGACACGGTACTACCGCGCATCACATGCGGTACTACCGCGCAGGGAGCGGATGTAAAAAATTACATCCGCTCCTACTTCCGCTCCTGTTGCCGTGCTAGACCAGAACTCATGGTACTACCGCGCGCGTGGGGCAGTACTACCTTGCAGGGCGCGGATGTAAAAAATTACATCCGCCCCTACAGCCGCACGAGCGACTGAGTCTGGTCCGAGGCCATGGTACTACCGCTCCTCAGGAGCGGTACTACCGTGGGCGCTTACGGTACTACCGCAACCTCGTGCGGTACTACCGCAGGTGCCTGCGGTACTACCGCTCCTAGGAGCAGTACTACCGCAAGCCCCAGAACAGCAACAGTAGGAATCCTTCTCTTTTGCATATAAATGAAGAAAGTGGACGATGCTCCAAAGTGCAAAGGGAAAGGCGGAGCAGAGGGAGAAAATGTGTACGTGATGATTCCACTCGAACCTTTCCAACGCGGACCCCCTCTTAATAGTACGACTCTCCTACGACTCAAATCCACCGAAAAGAAACGTAGAAAAATGCCGTATTCACTAGTCTTCGAGGGGCACCAAACCGTCTTGTGCCTAGGGATGAACGTCTGAAATATTCAAGGCACACGATTAGTCCGCAAACGCATTGTCATCAATCACCAAAACACCTTAGGGATAAATATGCCCTTACAATCTCCCCCTTTTTGGTGGACTGATGACAATACGGGATTTGCACAAGGGGACAAAATATAGAACGTAAGCAAACCCCACATCTCTAAAATATAGACGGGACCCCCCTAGATGCGTGCTATCTAGATAAGTGCTTTGGACTGCACGACACAAATACTAGGATCAACACTCCCCCTATATTTTAGAGACGATGCATGTCGTGCAACAATAAGGCTAACACTAAACAAGATAATAATAATGAGCAAAGCATAATTAACACAATATATCATAGGCTCAATAAGGTACGATGGAGTGCATATGTCTTACACCATATGATGGAACAAGTCTCACGAGCAAACTAAACCAAAGCAAGCAAGGTTCAACGAAACAAACGCGAGCAAAGCAAACACAAGCATGACACGAGACTCGCAAATCCCTACACTCTCTCCCCCTTTGGCATCGAGACGCCAAAAAGGCAGAGAGGACACCTAAACACAAGTGGTGGCTCAGGCTGAAAACGACTCATCGTCGGAGTCAACAGCAGGGATGGGCTCCTCCGTCTCCTCCTCAGACTCAGTCCACACGAGGCCTTGCTTGGCCATCCAGTCTGCCTCGGGAGTGACGTGCTTCTCAAAACCGCTAGACACCTGCTCGCCAAGCTTCCTCAAGATCCTCTTGTCGTGACATCTACTCTGCTTCTGAGCAACATGTGCCCTATACTGACCCTGAGACTGCATGCAGAACAACTTCTTCATCTTTGACTTGAGCTTCTTCGCCCAAGATGGCTCAGAAGAGGGAGGAGTGTATCCATCAGAACCGTCTTCAGCATCTTCCTCCTCCTCGATCTCATCCTCATCCACATCCATTGTGGCAGTTGCGACCTCATCAGAGGTGGTGGTGTTGGCCCATTGTCTCTTGATGCGGAGTTTGACGGGCTCATGGCGAATCCATCCAGGGGCCTCGAACTCCTCATCAGGGAGAAGTTTCTCCCATGTCTTGGATATCAAGAGAAATAGATAAGGCCCATAGATGGGGACCTTACGGTTGAGCACTGCAAACTGAAAGCTCGCACCACATGATGTGTGAGACATCCAGTCGGAGAGTCTGAATCTGACGCGCAGCCTCACAAAGGAGCATCATATCCACGAGATAGGCATGCACCTTGTCCTTGTCACCGATGCGCGGGAAGAGGGTGTTGAGGAAGATCTGATGCATGATGTCGAGGAAAGAGTTCAACACCCACACCTTCTTCTTGCTGGCAAGAGTCTTCTCAACTAGGAATGGCTGGAGCTTGTTCTTGTTGGCAGATTCAGCATTGGCATGAGGGCGAACTCCAGTAGGCGTGTCGAGCCCATCATCGGGAACATGAAGCAGATCCATGAACTCCTTCCATGTAGCAGTCAAGTTTTGACCATTGGTCATCCATTTCATGGTCCTTGCGTCATCAGTGTGAAAGTGGACTGAAGCAAAGAACTGAGCCACAATGTCTGGGTCAAAGTATAGGTGGAAGGTCATCATGTGCTCAATGCCAAACTGCTCCACTAGATCCAGAGCTTCTCCAAAGTAGTTACGGTGCTTGTCCTACCTCATGCGATGCATGTCAATTCAGTGAACTTCCACATAGTGGTTCTGCTTGGCCTTGATCACATCCATATAGATGAGGTTCTGCTGCTTGGTCCAGAAGAGATCATTCCCTCTGAAGTTGTCTCGGGGATTCACATAGGGATTGATCTTCCTTCGAGAGATGAACTCAGCCAGAGGCATCTCATCCATGCCCACAACAGGCTCCTTCTCCTTGTTGGCGGTGTGCTTGGTTCTGCGAGGGGGGGGGGCATTGGAGCCCTTTGGAGCTTCATCTTGGTCGCGCAGCCTGTTGGACCCGGTGTCACAGCTTGGATTGGAACGGCAAGCAGCAGCACCGGAGCCACCACCTAAAACACACACCACAAGACAAACACGCAAGAGACGCGAGAAGGATCAATGCAAAGAAACCAACAAAGTAGGTGAAACAAGTAGACGTAGCACGTGATAATTGCCACATGAGGGATTTGAGACAATGATAGTATTGCGGTAGGTGCGGAACTAAAATTTTAGTGCTGCTCCGATCCACGGTAGTACTGCGCCAGGGAGGCACGGTAGTACCGTGGCTAGGTGCGGCAGTAAAATTTTAGTGTCGTGCCTCGCGTGGTAGTACCGCTCGGAGGAGCGATAGTACCGGACAAGCGGTAGTACCGCGCCGGAGATGCGGTAGTACCGCACGACTGCAGATCCGAAACCACAGCGAGATCTACACAGTCATGACCACTCCATGATACTATGGTTGATCAAATCCATCACAAGGCAACATAGCAAGTACCATCTCTATGCATAACTTCTCTCCTACATCCTACTCTTGCAAAGATTTAGCCTAAAATCTCAAGAACATCATGCATCTCCCCAAAAACCTAGAAACGAAAGAACGAGACAAAAAGAGAGGGATTTGGGGAGAAACCTGGGTCCATGGCAAGAGGAAGTGGTGGGGAACGATCCCACCAGTGGGAATCCGAGGAGAGCGGTCGGAGACAGAGATCCGGCGAGGGCCTCCGGCGCCGGCTTGGGCAGGAGAGAGAGAGAGGCGGTGTGGGGAGAAGGAGTGAATGGGTATGGGGGAGTTAGAACTCCCCCTGCCCGCTCTTAACCCCCACACGCTTGCTACGCCACGGTAGTACCGCATGTCCTCGCGGTAGAACCGCCCGGGCGGAAGTACCGTGCCGTGGGCGGTAGTACTGCTCCACCAGCGGCAGTAAAAAATTACTGCCGTGCTGGTTGCGGTAGTACCGTGTCCTTGCGGTAGTACCATGGCAAGCCATGGTAGTACCATGAACCCAGGAAAATGCTGTTTCAAGACACCTTTGCACGGAACCTTCAAGCGAACAAAAGAACGAAAAAACAAGAGACAACAAGGACCAAAACGAGACACAAACTCTCCACGGAGAGGGAGGTGGCCGGAGCCACCTATGTTTGAGTTGATTGGTATGGCACCGCGAAGAATTATCCTTGGGCCCATGACCAAAACTCGTCTTTGAAGCACAAGTACCATAAAAATGGCTAATGTGAAAGAGGAGGTCAATTTATGCATAATGGGGGAGGGAGAGTTCATTGAGAGAACAACACTCCCCCTATGTTCATGCCTACACCTAAACTAGACAACAAGTTTAGTGTGGTGGGATGTGCAAGGGTTCAAGTCACATTGCTCGAACCAATGATATTTAGCTCATTCCTTAATTCGCGAAATCTTGCTTCATCCAAGGGCTTCATGAAGATATCCGCAAGGTTATCATGAGCGTTGACATAGTTGAGCTTGATCTCCCCTCGCCTAATATGATCCCGGATGAAGTGATACCGAATCTCAATATGCTTTGTCTTGAAGTGTTGCACCGGGTTGAGAGAAATCTTGATGGCACTTTCATTGTCACACCAAAGAGGCACTTTGTCACAAATGACACCGTAATCCTTTAAAGTTTGCCTCATCCATAAGAGTTGTGCACAACAACTACCGGCCACCACATACTCCGCTTCGGTGGACGAGAGAGACACACAACTTTGCTTCTTAGAATACCAACTAACCAAAGAGCAACCAAGAAATTGGCACCCTCCGGAAGTGGACTTCCTATCCACTTTGTCTCCCGCCCAATCGGACTCCGAATATCCTTCAAGTTTGAAGTTTGCTCCTCTTGGGTACCATAAGCCAAAGTTTGGGGTATGAGCCAAATATCGAAAGATCCGCTTGACCGCCACCAAGTGACTTTCCTTTCGTGCGGCTTGAAACCATGCACAAATTCCCACACTCAACATGATATCCGGTCTAGATGCACAAAGGTAAAGCAAGGAGCCAATCATGGAGCGATATACCTTTTGATCCACCCCTTTACCATTTGGATCAATGTCAAGTTGGCACTTGGTTGGCATTGGGGTGGAAGCCGGCTTGACATCACTTAGCTTGAATCTCTTTAACATGTCTTGAGTGTATTTGGCTTGGTTGATGAAGGTTCCTTCTCTTCTTTGCTTGATTTCGAACCCAAGAAAGAACTTAAACTCTCCCATCATAGACATCTTGAACCCCTTTCTTAGGCTTCCCACCACATTCTCCATGAGATGGCCTTTGGTAGTGAGCTTGGAAGCAATCTTCATGGCACGATGCTCTAATTCCTCCTCGGATGTGAACAGAGGAGGGGTAACTTGTTCATATTGAGCGCCGTCTTGAGCTTGTTCTTGATCTTGAGCTTGCTCTTGATCTTGAACTTGCTCAAGGAGTCGAACATGACCTTGGGCATCATTTGGTGGTTCGACACCATCTTGAGGTTGATCTTGCCCTTGACCTTGTTCACGAGGTAGAGGGCCTTCACTTTGTTCTTCGGAAGCGTGTGGGTCTTGGGTTGGCGATGGCTCCATTTGAGTGGAGCATTGTCCTTCTCCTTCGGCCACAAGGGGTTCCTCAATGGGTAGGATATGACCAACACCCATTCTTCTTATGGCTTGGGGAGGAATTTCATCACCTACATCACAAGTACCACTTTGATCCACTTGGGAGCCATTATTCTCGTCAAACTCCACGTTACAGGTCTCCTCAATGAGTCCGGTGGACTTGTTGAGGACACGGTAAGCATGAGAGTTTGTAGCATAACCAACAAATATGCCCTCATAAGCTCTAGCCTCAAATTTAGACAAACGAACACCTTTCTTGAGAATGAAACACTTACACCCGAACACCCGGAAGTACTTGTGGTTGGGCTTGTTACCGGTAAGTATTTCATAGGGAGTCTTGTTCAAGCCTTTGCGGAGGTAGAGCCGATTGGATGCATGACATGCTGTGTTGATGGCTTCGGCCCAAAAGTTGTAAGGAGACTTGAACTTAGCCATCATGGTCCTTGCCGCATCCATCAACGTCCGGTTCTTCCTCTCCGCTACACCATTTTGTTGAGGGGTGTAAGGACCAGCATACTGATGCTTGATCCCCTCATCACTGAGAAACTCATCCAAGGTGTAGTTCTTGAACTCGGTGCCGTTGTCACTCCTTATTATCAAGATCTTTGCATCATGTTGCCGTTGAGCTTCATTTGCAAAGTCGATGACGGTTTGTTGGGTCTCGCTCTTCCTCTTGAAGAAATATACCCAAGTATATCTTGAATAATCATTCGCGATCACCAAGCAATACTTTCTACCCCCAAGACTATCAAAGGATGGAGGCCCAAAGAGATCCATGTGAAGGAGCTCCAAGGGTCTCTTTGAGTAAATGATAGTCGTGGGAGGGTGAGTCGTCTCATGAAGCTTTCCCTCGATACAAGCGCTGCAAGCACGATCTTTGGCAAAACTAACATTTGTTAGCCCACAGACATGGTCCCCCTTGAGAAAACTTTGCAAAGATCTCATATTGACGTGGGCTAAATGGTGATGCCAAAGCCACCCACATCAACTTTAGCCATTAGGCATGTCGCGATCTTAGTGGGTCAGCCCGAAAATTTAATCACATAAAGACCGTTCTCGACATGCCCAACAAAGGCTACTTTAAGAGTCTTGCTCCACAAGAGGGCCACGGTATCAATATCAAAGAAAGTAGCAAAGCCCATGAGTGCAAGTTGACGAACGGAAAGAAGATTGTAAGCAAGGGACTCAACAAGCATGACTTTCTCGATCGTGGGATCATGAGAAATGACAACCTTGCCAAGCCCCAATACCTTAGAGGACGAGGCATCACCCCACTCGACATTGGTGGGCATAGATGGAATCCTTTGCACATCCACCACCAAGTCCTTGCTTCTGTTGGGGAACGTAGCAAAAATTCAAAATTTTCCTACGAGTCACCAAGATCTATCTATGGAGAGACTAGCAACGAGAGAGAGGGGAGTGCATCTACATACCCTTGTAGATCGCTAAGCGGAAGCGTTCAAGAGAACGGGGTTGAAGGAGTCATACTCGTCGTGATCCAAATCACCGGAGATCCAAGTGCCGAACGGACGGCACCTCCGCGTTCAACACATGTGCAGCCCGGTGACGTCTCCCATGCCTTGATCCAACAAGGAGAGAGGGAGAGGTTGGGGAAGACTCCATCCAGCAGCAGCACAACGACGTGGTGGTGGTGGAGGAGCGTGGTATTCCAGCAGGGCTTCGCCAAGCACCACGAGAGATGAGGAGAAAGAGAGGTAGGGCTGCGCCAGGGAGAGGTGGAAACTCTTGTGTATGGCAGCCCAAAAACCTCAAGTATATATAGGGGAGAGGGAGGGGCTGTGCCCCCACCTAGGTTTCCACCCCTAGGGGCGGCGGCCAGCCCTAGATCCCATCTAACGGGGCGGCCAAGGGGGGGAGAGGGGGAAACTTGCCCCCCAAGTAAGGTGGAGGCGCCCCCTCCCCAAACCCTAGGCGCCTTGGGCCCTTGTGGGGGGGCCCACCAGCCCACCTGGGGCTGGTCCCCTCCCACACTTGGCCCATGCAGCCCTCTGGGGCCGGTGGCCCCACTTGGTGGACCCTCGGGACCCTCCCGGTGGTCCCGGTACGTTACCGATAAAACCCGAAACTTTTCCGGTGACCAAAACAAGACTTCCCATATATAAATCTTTACCTCCGGACCATTCTGGAACTCCTCGTGACGTCCGGGATCTCATCCGGGACTCTGAACAACATTCGGTAACCACGTATATCTATTCCCTATAACCCTAGCGTCATCGAACCTTAAGTGTGTAGACCCTACGGGTTCGGGAACCATGCAGACATGACCGAGACGTTCTCCGGTCAATAACCAACAGCGGGATCTGTATACCCATATTTGATCCCACATGTTCCACGATGATCTCATCGGATGAACCACGATGTCAAGGACTCAATCAATCCCGTATACAATTCCCTTTGTCTAGCGGTATTGTACTTGCCCGAGATTCGATCGTCGGTATGCCGATACCTTGTTCAATCTCGTTACCGGCAAGTCTCTTTACTCGTTCCGTAACACATCATCCCGTGATCAACCCCTTGGTCACATTGTGCACATTATGATGATGTCCTACCGAGTGGGCCCAGAGATACCTCTCCATTACATGGAGTGACAAATCCCAGTCTCGATTCGTGCCAATCCAACAGACACTTTCGGAGATACCCGTAGTGCACCTTTATAGCCACCCAGTTACGTTGTGAAGTTTGGTACACCCAAAGCATTCCTACGGTATCCGGGAGTTGCACAATCTCATGGTCTAAGGAAATGATACTTGACATTATAAAAGCTTTAGCATACGAACTACACGATCTTTGTGCTAGGCTTATGATTGGGTCTTGTCCATCACATCATTCTCCTAATGATGTGATCCCGTTATCAACGACATCCAATGTCCATGGTCAGGAAACCGTAACCATCTATTGATCAACGAGCTAGTCAACTAGAGGCTTACTAGGGACATGGTGTTGTCTATGTATCCACACATGTATCTGAGTTTCCTATCAATACAATTATAGCATGGATAATAAACGATTATCATGAACAAGGAAATATAATAATAATAACCAATTTATTATTGCCTCTAGGGCATATTTCCAACAGTCTCCCACTTGCACTAGAGTCAATAATCTAGTTCACATCGCCATGTGATTAACACTGATAGGTCACATCGCCATGTTACCAACATCCAAAGAGTTTACTAGTGTCACTAAACTAGTTCACATCACCATGTGATTAAGACTCAATGAGTTCTCGGGTTTGATCATGTTTTGCTTGTGAGAGAGGTTTTAGTCAACGGGTCTGCAACATTCAGATCCGTATGTATTTTGCAAATCTCTAGGTCATATTGTAAATGCTGGTTCCACGCTCCATTTGGAGCTATTCCAAACGGTTGCTCCACTATACGTATCCGGTTTTCTACTCAGAGTCATTCGGGTAGGTGTTAAATCTTGCATCGACGTAACCCTTTACACCGAACTCTTTATCACCTCCATAATCGAGAAACATTTCCTTATTCCTCTAAGGATAATTTTGACCGCTGTCCAATGATCCGTTCCTGGATCATTCTTGTACCCCTTGACTAACTCATGGCAAGGCACACTTCCAGTGCGGTACATAGCATAGCATACTATAGAGCCTACGTCTGAAGCATAGGGGACGACCTTCGTCCTTTCTCTCTCTTCTGCCGTGGTCGAGCTTTAACTCTTAACTTCATACCTTACAACTCAGGCAAGAACTCCTTCTTTGACTGATCCATCTTGAACACCTTCAAGATCATGTCAAGGTATGTGCTCATTTGAAAGTACCATTTAACGTTTTTGATCTATCCTCATAGATCTTGATGCTCAATGTTCAAGCAGCTTAATTCAGGTTTTCTATTGAAAAACACTTTTCAAATAACCCTATATGCTTTCCAGAAATTCTACATCATTTCGGATCAACAATATGTCATTCACATATACTTATCAGAAATTCTATAGTGCTCCCACTCACTTCTTTGGAAATACAAATTTCTCATAAACTTTGTATAAACCCAAAATCTTTGATCATCTCATCAAAGCGTACATTCCAACTCCGAGATGCTTACTCCAGTCCTTAGAAGGATTGCTGGAGCTTTGCATACTTATTAGCGTCTTTCAGGATTGACAAAACCTTCTGGTTGTATCACATACAACCTTTCCTCAAGGATATCGTCGAGGAAACAATGTTTGGACATCCCATCTGCAAGATTTCATAAATCATGCAGTAATTGCTAATATAATTCCAACAGACTCTTAGCATCGCTACGAGTGAGAAAGTCTCATCGTAGTCAACTCCTCGAACTTGTCGGAAAACATCCTAACGACAAGTCGAGTTTTCTTAATGGTAATACTTACCATCATTGTCTGTCTTCCTTTTAAAATCCATCTGTACCCAACAGCCTTACGACCATCAAGTAGTTCTTCCAAAGTCCACACTTTGTTCTCATACATGGATCCTCTCTCGGATTTTATGGCCTCTTAGCCATTTGTCGGAATCCGGGCCCACCATCGCTTCTCCATAGCTCATAGGTTCATTGTTGTCTAGCAACATGACCTCCAAGACAGGATTACGTACCACTCTGAAGCAGTACGTATCCTTGTTGACCTACGAGGTTTGGTAGTGACTTGATCCGAAGTTTCATGATCACTAATAAGCTTCTACTTCAATTGGTGTAGGTGCCACAGGAACAACTTCCTGTGCCCTGCTACACACTAGTTGAAGTGATGGTTCAACAACCTCATCAAGTCTCCACCATCCTCCCACTCAATTCTTCCGAGAGAAACTTTTCCTCGAGAAAGGACCCATTTCTAGAAACAATCCTTTTGCTTCCGGATCTGAAATAGGAGGTATACCCAACTGTTTTTGGGTGTCCTATGAAGATGCATTTTATCCGCTTTGGGTTTGAGATAATCAACCTGAAACTTTTTCACATAAGCGTCGCAGCCCCAAACTTTAAGAAACGACAACTTAGGTTTCTCCAAACCATAGTTCAAACGGTGTCCTCTCAACGGAATTACGTGGTACCCTATTAAAGTGAGTGCGGTTGTCTCTAATGCCTAACCCATGAACGATAGTGGTAATTCGATAAGAGACATCATGGTAAGCACCATATCTAATAGGGTGCAACTATGATGTTCGGACACACCATCACACTATGGTGTTCCAGGCGGTATTAATTGTGAAACAATTTCCAAAATGTCTTAATTGCGTGCCAAAGCTCGTAACTCAGATACTCATCTCTATGATCATATCACAGACATTTTATCCTCTTGTCACGAAGATCTTCAACTTCACTATGAAATTACTTGAACCATTCAATAATTCAGACTTGTGTTTCATCAAGTAAATATACAACATCTACTCAAATCATCTGTGAAGTAAGAACCTAACAATATTCACTGCATGCCTCAGCACTCATTGGACTGCACACATCAAAATGTGTTACTTCCAACAAGTTGCTATCTTGTTCCATCTTACTGAAAACGAGGCTTTTCAGTCATCTTGCCCATGTGGTATGATTTGCAAATCTCAAGTGATTCAAAATCAAGTGAGTCCAAACGATCCATTTGCATGGAGTTTCTTCATGCGTATACACCAATAGACATGGTTCGCATGTCTCAAACTTTTCAAAACGAGTGAGTCCAAAGATCCATCAACATGGAGCTTCTTCATGCGTTTTATACCAATATGACTTACATGGCAGTGCCACAAGTAAGTGGTACTATCATTACTATCTTATATCTTTTGGCATGAAAAATGTGTATCACTACGATCGAGATGCAATAAATCATTCTTTTAGGTGCAAGACCAATGAAGGAATTATTCAAATAAACAGAGTAACCATTATTCTCCTTAAATGAATAACCGTATTGCGATAGACATAATCCAATCATGTCTATGCTCAACACAAACACCAAATGACAATTATCTAGGTTTAATACCAATCTTGATGGTAGAGGGAGCGTGCGATGTTTGATCACATCAACCTTTGGAAACACTTCCAACACATATCGTCAGCTCACCTTTAGCTAATCTCCGTTTATTCCGTAGCTTTTATTTCAAGTTACTAATACTTAACAACCGAACCGGTATCTAATACCCTGGTGCTACTAGGAGTACTAGTAAAGTACACATTACCATAATGTATATCCAATATACTTCTATCAACCTAGCCAGCCTTCTCATCTACGAAGTATCTAGGGTAGTTCTGCTTCAGTGTCTGTTCCCTCATTACAGAAGCACTTAGTCTCGGGTTTGGGTTCAACCCTAGGTTTCTTCACTGGAGCAACAACTGATTTGTCGTTTCATGAAGTATCCCTTCTTGCCCTTGCCCTTCTTGAAACTAGTGGTTTCATTAACCATCAACAATTGATGCCCCTTCTTGATTTCTACATTCGCGGTGTCGAACATTGCGAATAGCTCAAGGATCATCATATCTATCCCTTTTATGTTATAGTTCATCACAAAGCTCTAGTAGCTTGGTGGCAATGTCTTTGGAGAAACATCACTATCTCATCTGGAAGATTAACTCCCATTTGATTCAAGTGATTGTTGTACCTAGACAATCTGAGTACAAGCTCAACGATTGAGATCTTCTCCCTTAGTTTGTAGGCTAGAAAACTCGTCGGAGGTCTCATACCTCTTGACGTGGGCATGAGCCTGAAATCCCAATTTCAGCTCTTGAAACATCTCATATGTTCTGCAACATTTCAAAAATGTCTTCGGTGCCTCAATTCCAAACCATTTAACATTACCGAACTATCATGTAGTCATCAAAACGTGCATGTAAGATGTTCGCAACATCCACAGACCACGTTCGAGGTCCAGCACACCGAGCGGTGCATTAAAGACATAAGCTTTCTACTGTCCGCATAATTGCTACTGTCAGCTTTCAATTATATTTTCTCTAAAACAGTAGAACTAAAGCGCGAGCTATGACATTATTTGCAAAGGGCTTTTGACTACGTTCAGGATAATTAAGTTCATCTAATGAACTCCCACTCAGATAGACATCCCTCTAGTCAACTAAGTGATTACATGATCTGAGTCAACTAGGCTGTGTCCGATCATCACGTGAGACGGACTAGTCATCATCGGTGAACATCTTCATGTTGATCGTATCTACTATACGACTCATGCTCGACCTTTCGGTCTCTTGTGTTCCGAGGCCATGTCTATACATGCTAGGCTCATCAAGTTAACCTAAGTGTTTCGCGTGTGTAAATCTGGCTTACACCCGTTGTATGTGAACGTAAGAATCTATCACACCCGATCATCACGTGGTGCTTCGAAACGACGAACTTTCGCAACGGTGCACAGTTAGGGGGAACACTTTCTTGAAATTTTAATGAGGGATCATCTTATTTACTACCGTCGTTCTAAGCAAATAAGATGCATAAACATGATAAACATCACATGCAATCAAAAAGTGACATGATATGGCCAATATCATTTTGCTCCTTTTGATCTCCATCTTCGGGGCTCCACGATCATCATCATCACCGGCATGACACCATGATCTCCATCATCGTGTCTTCATGAAGTTGTCTCGCCAACTATTACTTCTACTACTATGGCTACCGGTTAGCAATAAAGTAAAGTAATTACATGACGTTTTTCAATGACACGCAGGTCATACAATAAATTGAGACAACTCCTATGGCTCCTGGCGGTTGTCATACTCATCGACATGCAAGTCGTGATTCCTATTACAAGAACATGATCAATATCATTCATCACATTCTTCTTGGCCATATCACATCACATAGCATACCCTGCAAAAACAAGTTAGACATCCTCTAATCGTTGTTTGCATGTTTTACGTGGCTGCTATGGGTTTCTAGCAAGAACGTTTCTTACCTACGCAAAAGGCACAACGTGATATGCCAATTGCTATTTACCCTTCATAAGGACCCTTTTCATCGAATCCGATCCGACTAAAGTGGGAGAGACTGGCACCCGCTAGCCACCTTATGCAACAAGTGCATGTAAGTCGGTGGAACCTGTCTCACGTAAGAGTACGTGTAAGGTCGGTCCGGGCTGCTTCATCCCACAATGTCGCCGAATCAAGATAAGACTAGTAACGGTAAGCAAATTGAACAAAATCAACGCCCACAACTATTTGTGTTCTACTCGTGCAAAGAATCTACGCAATAAACCTGGCTCTAATACCACTGTTGGGGAACATAGCAGAAATTCAAAATTTGCCTACGAGTCACCAAGATCTATCTATGGAGAGACTAGCAACGAGAGAGAGGGGAGTGCATCTACATACCCTTGTAGATCGCTAAGCAGAAGCGTTCAAGAGAACGGGGTTGAAGGAGTCGTACTCATCGTGATCCAAATCACTGGAGATCCTAGTGCCGAACGGACGGCACCTCCGCGATCAACACACGTGCAGCCCGGTGATGTCTCCCATGCCTTGATCCAGCAAGGAGAGAGGGAGAGGTTGGGGAAGACTCCATCTAGCAGCAGCACAACGGCGTGGTGGTGGTGGAGGAGCGTGGTATTCCAGCAGGGCTTCGCCAAGCACCACGAGAGATGAGGAGAAAGAGAGGTAGGGCTGCGCCAGGGAGAGGTGGAAACTCTTGTGTATGGCAGCCCCAAAACCCCAAGTATATATAGGGGAGAGGGAGGGGCTGCGCCCCCACCTAGGTTTCCACCCCTAGGGGCGGCG
>NC_041387.1:81251304-81296242 GCF_002162155.2 Triticum dicoccoides | reverse complement strand
CAGCCCACCTGGGGCTGGTCCCCTCGCACACTTGGCCCATGCAGCCCTCTGGGGCCGGTGGCCCCACTTGGTGGACCCCCGGGACCCTCCCGATGGTCCCGGTACGTTACCGATAAAACCCGAAACTTTTCCGGTGACCAAAACAGGACTTCCCATATATAAATCTTTACCTCCGGACCATTCCGGAACTCCTTGTGACGTCCAGGATCTCATCCGGGACTCCGAACAACATTCGGTAACCACGTATATCTATTCCCTATAACCCTAGCATCATCGAACCTTAAGTGTGTAGACCCTACGGGTTCGGGAACCATGCAGACATGAGCGAGACATTCTCCGGTCAATAACCAATAGCGGGATCTGGATACCCATGTTGGCTCCCACATGTTCCACAATGATCTCATCGGATGAACCACGATGTCAAGGACTCAATCAATCCCGTATACAATTCCCTTTGTCTAGCGGTATTGTACTTGCCCGAGATTCGATCGTCGGTATGCCGATACCTTGTTCAATCTCGTTACCGGCAAGTCTCTTTACTCGTTCCGTAACACATCATCCCGTGATCAACCCCTTGGTCACATTGTGCACATTATGATGATGTCCTACCGAGTGGGCCCAGAGATACCTCTCCGTTACACGGAGTGACAAATCCCAGTCTCGATTCGTGCCAACCGAACAGACACTTTCGGAGATACCTGTAGTGCACCTTTATAGCCACCCAGTTACGTTGTGAAGTTTGGTACACCCAAAGCATTCCTACGGTATCCGGGAGTTGCACAATCTCATGGTCTAAGGAAATGATACTTGACATTATAAAAGCTTTAGCATACGAACTACACGATCTTTGTGCTAGGCTTATGATTGGGTCTTGTCCATCACATCATTCTCCTAATGATGTGATCCCGTTATCAACGACATCCAATGTCCATGGTCAGGAAACCGTAACCATCTATTGATCAACGAGCTAGTCAACTAGAGGCTTACTAGGGACATGGTGTTGTCTATGTATCCACACATGTATCTGAGTTTCCTATCAATACAATTATAGCATGGATAATAAACGATTATCATGAACAAGGAAATATAATAATAATAACCAATTTATTATTGCCTCTAGGGCATATTTCCAACAGCTTCCGGTCATATGATTTGTGGCTCCACTATCGAGCAACCATGATCCTCCACCGGAAGCAAACACCTACACGAAATCAATGCTTGGTTTTAGGTACCCATTGAGTAATGGGTCCTTTGATGTTAGTAACAAGGGTCTTGGGAACCCAAATAGACCATTCAATGTACTCATAAGGAGAACCAACAAATTTAGCGTAAACATGCCCATCACTAGCACGACATAACACATAAGAAGGGTTAAAGTCGCCGGCTTTGTTGGAAGGGGTGGCATTGCCCTTTTTGACATCACCACCCTTCACATTGTTCTTCTTCTCCTTAGGAGTACCCTCTCCCTCCTTCACAAACGTTTGCTTGAGAGGGGGAGGTCGTTTGATCTTGTCGCTCTTCTTCTTGTTCTTGGACTTGGGTGCGAATCCAACTCCCTCCTTGGCCACAACTTCCTTTTGATTGCTCAAAAGGTCATTGAGGTTTTTCTCACCTTGAATGCATGTCACAAGGCCTTTCTTCAGTTGCTCTTTCAACTGGGCATTTTCCTCCACAAGATGCACATGCTCAGAACACGGGTTAGTAGCATTTGCGTTATCAACTAAGACCATATGAGGAAAGGTGGCTTTCTCCTTGGTTAGCTTCACTTGGAGTTGATCATGAGACTCCTTGAGGCTAGCATGAGCACCCTTCAAAGCCTTGTGAGCCTTGTCAAGTAAATCAAACTCATCTTTGAGTCTAGCAAGGTCAACCCCAAGTTTAGCCTTCTCGGAGTTTAACACACGAGAAACAACAAGAGCATGATCAAGATCTTTCTTTAATTTAGCATGGTCATCGTTGTGTGACTCCTCAAGAGCCAAACGATGACCACACTCTTCCTCAAGAGCGTTAGAGAGATCCGATATCTCATCGGCATAGTCACGACTATGACCTTCCATCTTAGAGATGGTTTCTTCATGAGCCTCGATCATGTCATTGGCTTCACCAAGTTGTTCCAAGAGAGCAACGAAGTGCTTCTTGGATTTGCCCTTGAGTTTACTCATAAAAGACTCAAATTCATTCATCTCTTCATTAGACCCCTCATTTTCATCAATGCAATCCGTCAAGGAGGGATTAGTAATGATGGTGGTTTTGATGTTGGGGGTTACCTTGTTAGTGGCTTTAGCCATGAGCGGCGGTGATGTTCTCATTGGGTGAATCGAAGAGAGACACCCGAGGAGTTGTGGCAATGGCAACGGAGGCCGTGGCCATTGCTTCTCCATCTTCATCATCATCGTCATCCTCATGGTATTCTTCTTGAACCACTAACCCACGAGTTGGAGTCTTTTTGGTGAAGTTGTTCTTTTTGGGGAAGGACTTGGCTTTGTCTTTTAGAATGAGCTTGCCACGATTGTCTTCCCGCTTCTCGTAAGGACAATCCACAACAAAGTGACTCACATTGCCACAATTGTAACAAGTTCTCACTCGTTTCTTGCCCTTGAACCCACTTGAATTGTTCTTATTGAAGTTGGGCCTTGTGTTCTTATTGCTCCAAAATTGCCTTGAAGCAAGAGCCATGTGCTCATGATAATCATATTTTGTATCCTCGGGATTGCCCTCCTCATCTTCCTCTTCTTCCTCTTCTTCCACAATAACCTTGGCCTTCAACGCAAGATTGGACTTCTTTGTTCTTTGAGAACGGAGCACCGCGTTGTTGGCGATCTTGTCCAAGATGCTCATTGCCACGAACTCATCCAACACTTCACTTGAGGTCATGGAGTGGAAGTCCGGTCTTTGACGGATGATGGAGGACATGGCCTTGTTGTAGGGCATCATGGCTTTGAGGAACTTGCGCTTGATCCAATTGTTATCCGTGTCCTTGCTCCCATGATCTCGGAGTGAGACCGCGAGTTTGATGACTCTCCGAAAGAGCTCACACAGTTCTTCATATTCTTTCATTGCAAACTCATCGGCTTCATCTTGCACCACTTCATAGTTGGAGCGTTGTATACTTGCGCTTCCCCGATAGAGAGACACAACACAATGCGAAGCGTATTTGGCCATGGTGTAGGGTCGAAGGTTAGGGAGATCGTCGGGAGAATAGCATCTTGGATGATGAAGAGAACATTCTCATTGAATTGATTATCCACGGCTTCTCTAGGGGTGAAGTTGCTTCAGTCATGTGGATAGAAACCTTCTTCAATGATTCTCCAAAGATTAGTATTCACATGATTTAAATGACGCTTGAAGCGATACACCCAAGAATCAAAGTCCTCATTTTTCACAATCTTAGGAGGAGGACCGGCATGATTTAAATGAGTATAGGGAATTGGTCCTCCATAAGTTGGAGGTTCCACATGGGCAAACATGCCGGTGCCATTTCTACCACTAGTAGAAGGACCCTTTTCACTATTAGCTTCCCCCTTGTCGGAGTTAGCATCCTTCACCTTGTTAGTGGGATCACCCACTTTCATCGGCGAGGTAGATAGTTTAAGTCCTTATAAGAATTTAGTAAACATGCTTTCAACCTCGGTCGTCATGGAGGTTTTAAATGTGTCCAAAGCCACATTGAATTCCTCACGGGTGAATAGGCAACTAACAATTTTTAGCTTTTCTTTACCAAATTAAACTTTGCATAAAAGTAGGTTGTCTAGATATGCAACTAGGTGAGCAACCTATATGATGCAACAACAACAAGCAAACAAGTAACCAAGGAAAGTAACACAACTAAACTTGCACAAGTAAAGGCACGAGATAACCAAGAGTGGAGTTGGTGAAGACGAGGATGTGTTACCGAAGTTCCTTCCCTTTGAGAGGAAGTACGTCTCCGTTGGAGCGGTGTGGAGGCACAATGCTCCCCAAGAAGCCACTAGGGCCACCGTATTATCCTCATGCCCTCACTGTAACGCCCCGGATACACCTTTCCATATTCGTAACTCCAACTCTTGCCTTTTCCGGAGATGCGATATATTATTTCCTCCATGGTTGGGTTTTTGTCTTTTGTTTTGCATTTTGTTCATGTCTTGCATTTCATCTCATCGCATCATCCGCATGTTTTCGTGAAACTCATTACCATTCGTAGTTGCCGATTCTCTCTTTGCCTCCGTTGACCAATTGTCAGACCCTTGTCTTTGTCGACCTCTCTCAGACCCCTCGTGTGCATGTCCAAAACCTTTCCCGAACCCGACCCACTCTGTCGTTACCGTTGGATCCGGATCATCCCCAAACATCTATAAAACATCTCCGTTTTCTTATTTGGACCCCCTAGCCTATTTATCTCGACCGTTTGATTTTAATCGGAGGGTCCGATTAGCGCGTAACCAAAATCCTTGCTATATATACTGCCTAACCATAGAATCTAGGGACCTGTCCCATCCTCCCAGCCGTGCCGCCACTCCAACAAATCCCCATCGGGATCCACCCCTCCCCAACCATCGCTCACCACCAACCAGTCCATCCCCACCTCTTCTTGATTCCAGCCACATCCCTGCTCGATCCTGGAGGGGATCGAGGCCACCACCAGCCCCGTTGCTGGCTGATCGAACCAGCAGGACCGTCACGTTTCTCTCCTCTGCTTCCTCCCGTTTCCCTTCCTGTATCTCTCTCTCACCTCACGGTCTCTCTCTTTTTCTTCTTCAGGGCCAACATGATCTGCGCATACGCCATGGATGGCCGCCGCCCCGGGCGTCACTAGGAACCTCCTCGTCGGCGTGATCCAGCGAGTCTCCGTCACCCGTGCTCCACCACTTCCCCTCAAGCTCCTCTAGTCCGCACGGCTCCGTTGCACCGTCAAGTTCCTGAAGCCGTCTTTGCCTGCGGCTGCTACCTGCATCGCCCCGCGCCCGCCGCTGCCTTGAGCCACCCGAGGTCTTCCTCCTCGCCACCGCTGCTTCGGCGAGTAGCACCAGGTCGCGGTGCCCCTGCCCTCCATCTCTCCCTTCTGCTCCCTCCTCTCACATCTCTCTCTCTCTGAACCAGGACACCGCCGCCATGGCCTCAGCTCCCCGCCCGCCTCCGGCCACGTCCTTGACTGGATCCGCCGGATCCGCCCCGTCCCCACCTCGCCGGGCCTTCTCTGCAGTCCGCCGCCGTCGCCCAAGGCCCTCGGCTCCGTCGTCCTGCCAAGTCACGCGCGCGCCCAGCCGCTGATCCTCTGCTCGTTGACCTTCTGCGCCTCCCCTTGCCGGATTTGGACCCCGGCGCCTCCCCGCGCTCCGTTTCGGCCGGTCCCCCCGATTCCGTCGCCAGGAACCCCCCCTGCGTCTTCCCTCCATCGCCATGGTCTAGCTACTTCTTGTGTTCTTCAGAAACGAGAGCAACAGCTCGCTCGTTCTGAGCGTTGACCGCGCCTGCAGCGCTTGGGCCAGCAGCCTCCAAGCCTAGCAACCAGCGCCCTCTCCACAGTTCTGGGCTTGGCCCATGGTGAGAAACCCCCAAGCCCTTCCTGTGAACTGTTGGGCCAGCCTCTGTTTTGGCCCGTGTCTGTTTTTTTAGATCTGTGATTTTAGCTTTATCCAGCGATTTACAGTTTTACAGAAAAACCCTCATGTTCATGCATGTAATAACTAATTAACCATGCATCGGATTAAAATGATTCAAACATGTAAAATGCTTAGAATTTTGTGTAGATTAATAATTTGCCACTTTCACCCATGTTAAAAATGTTTAAAATGATGTTTGTGTTTATTTTATTAAATGCCATGTTAAAATGATTTATTTCATAATTAAATAACCGTAGCTCCAATTTTAATAAACTTTATATGTAAATGGGGTGGAAAAATGCATAGTTTAACTTGGTGCACTTACTTTGCATGTTTAACAACTCTAAAATTATGTAATAGGCAGAACAGTACCAAATCTAGAATATGCACATGAGGATTTTCCGGAATTGTTGTTTGTTGTTCTGGCCTCATTTAAACTTGCATAGATAGGTAGTTTCATTATGCTTCACCTCTTGCCATGTTAATCAACATTTAATATTGTTGAGTAGCTTAAACGAGAGCAAACTAAATAACTCGAATGTGGTGTTTCGGCAATATGCAACTCGTTGCATATTGAGCTCCACTTAATTTGTAGGATTGTTTGTGCACTTTGCCATGCCATGCCTCATTAAACCGGACATGCATCATACTTGATTGTGCATCATGCCATGTTTATGCTTATGCATTTACCATGTTGTTTGTTTCTTTCCGGTGTTGCTTCTTAGTTCCGGTAATGTTACGATTGTGAGGATTCGTTCGACTACGTCCGTTCGTCTTCTTCATGGACTCGTTCTTCTTCCTTGCGGGATTTCAGGCAAGATGACCGCTACCCTGGATCTCACTACTATCATTGCTATGCTAGTTGCTTCGTTCTATCGCTTTGCTGCGCTACCTATCATTTGCTCTTCAAGCCTCCCAATTTTCCATGTCAGCCTCTAACCTTTTCACCCTTCCTAGCAAACCATTGCTTGGCTATGTTACCGCTTTTGCTCAGCCCCTCTTATAGCGTTGTTAGTTGCAGGTGAAGTTGAAGATTGATCCATGTTGGACAGGATTATGTTGGGATATCACAATATCTCTTATTTAATTAATGCATCTATATACTTGGTAAAGGGTGGAAGACTCGGCCTTATGCCTGGTGTTTTGTTCCACTCTTGCCGCCCTAGTTTCCGTCATACCGGTGTTATGTTCCCGGATTTTGCGTTCCTTACGCGGTTGGGTGATTTATGGGACCCCCTTGACAGTTCGCTTTGAATAAAACTCCTCCAGCAAGGCCCAACATTGGTTTTACTATTCGCCTCACCTAGCCCTTTTTCCCTTGGGTTTCCGGAGCCCGAGGGTCATCTTTATTTTAACCCCCCCGGGCCAGTGCTCCTTCGAGTGTTGGTCCGAACTAGAGCCACTTGCAGCGCCACCTCGGGGAAACTTGAGGTCTGGTTTTAGTTGTACGTAGTGTTCACCCGGTGTGCCCTGAGAACGAGATATGTGCAACTCCTATCAGGATTTGTCGGCACATTCGGGCGGCTTTGCTGGTCTTGTTTTACCATTGTCGAAATGTCTTGTAAACCGGGATTCCGAGTCTGATCGGGTCTTCCTGGGAGAAGGTATATCCTTCGTTGATCGCGAGAGCTTATCATGGGCTAAGTTGGGACACCCCTGCAGGGTATTAATATTTCGAAAGCCGTGCCCGCGGTTATTGGGCAGATGGGAATTTGTTAATGTCCGGTTGTAGATAACTTGACACCAGATCCGAACTAAAACGCATCAATCGCGTGTGTAGCCGTGATGGTCTCTTTTTGGCGGAGTCCGGGAAGTGAACACGGTTTTCGGGTTATGTTTGAGGTAAGTAGGAGTTCAAGATCACCTCTTGATCATTGCTAGCTTCATGACCGTTCGACTTGCTCTCTTCTCGCTCTTATTTGCGTATGTTAGCCACCATATCATGCTTAGTCGCTGCTGCAACCTCACCACTTTACCCCTTCCATTCCCTTTAAGCTTTGCTAGTCTTGATACCCATGGTAATGGGATTGCTGAGTCCTCGTGGCTCAAATATTACTACAACCACAGTTGCAGGTACAGGTTATGCGATGATCATGACGCGAGAGCGATGTTTTCTTGTCTTGGAGTTACTTCTTCTGCTTCTTCTTCGATCAAGGGATAGGTTCCAGGTCGGCAGCCTGGGCTAGCAGGGTGGATGTCGTTTGAGTTTCTGTTTGTGTTTCATCCGTAGTTGGATGTTGCCCTTATGTATTGTGATGTTGTATTCGTGTGACATTGTATGCCTTATGTATGTATCCCCATCTATTATGTAATGTTGATGTAATGATATCCACCTTGCAAAAGCGTTTCAATATGCGGGTCTATCCTTGGTGGGACCTTCGAGTTCCTTTTGGATAGGGTCGCATATTGGGCGTGACAAGTTGGTATCAGAGCCTCGATCGACCATAGGAGCCCCCTTGATTGTTGGCCGTTGTTGAGTCTAGAAAAAAAACTATTTTTTGAGTCTTAGGATTATATATATCGGAGAGTAGGATTCTTTTTACTCCTCAGCCCCCTTCGTCGCTCTGGTGAGGACTCCTGACGTAGATGTTTTGTCTTTCCTCTCCTCAAATTTCACTAAAAAAATTTTAGGATCACGCGGGTATCTTGGAATCGTTCCGATGGTTTTGTGACGAGAACATTGTTCTTGGTGCCTCCTGTCTTTTATGTGGCAGTGACCCGGGGAGTTGAGCTCCGAGGTGTTGTCGTCATAATTTTATCGTTGCAATTCTGGAATACCTGAGTTTTGCCGACATCGAGAATCTATTTTATGCAGTTGTTGGTGAGATAACCTTGACGCCACCCAGTACTGGGGCGGGAGTTTGGGAGTATTGCCATAACTCGTATAACAGATGCTTTTCAAAGGTTGAGGTACACGATTTCCGAAGGTTTCTTGGTTATGTATTGACGGATGGATACAGTTAGATGTAGGGATTGTTAGTTTGGGTGAGATATATTGCTTCCCCTGTATCCCCAACACCAGATTGCATAACCAGAAAGTTTCAGGAGTTTATAGGTGGGAATTCAAGTAGCTCCTAGAATATCTTTCCGACAGATGCATGATATGGGATTGGGTAAATCTCTATCATATTTATTTGTTCCGGCTTATTTCTGCAAGCCAATCCTTTGTTTTGTTTTATTTGTGGTATTCGAGTTGCTTCAATGTCAAGTGTTGATTCCATACCTTTTCTAAACGGTGTTCTCATATTACTATGGGAGTACTAATCCTTCTTGATCACTGAGGTGGTCATGTCAACTCTTTTTCAACCGGTGTGCTTCTCTTCAAGTGGATCCGATCATTTTCAACATCCGCAAGATCAATTCTAAGTTTTCTCAACGGTATCCATTCCATCTGCCCCAAGTTGCCTTTGTTTTCCCGCCCTCCCACCCTTTTTCTTCAAGGACTCAGATTTCTTAATCGGGTATCCATTTTATTAACGGGAAGACTCTGCATCCTTTTCCGTCAATGTTCTTATCTGGTGATCCCTCGTGAAGATGCTCACGAGCTTCAAGTTCATCATCCTCCGTTCTTTTTTCTTCTCCGGTGGATCCAATTCAAGCTTTCAGTGTTGATCATATTCCTTTCCTCATGTCAAATGCTTTCTCTTGCCGATGCACCTCTTAATCATTCACTTCTCGCTATTCATTTGTTCTGGAGTGTTGAAGATATCTCAGAAGGCTCGTCTTTTCATTCCAGATCCATTCAAGTTATTTTGAGGTTGTTATCTCATTCAAGTCATTTAATTCTACCGGTGCAATCTCTATTTCAAGCAAATCATTCAAAGGTGTTTTCTTTTGAGTGGGCCCTAACCCACAGGTCTTTTCCCAGGATCTTACATGACTCTTCGAATTATCAGGAGCGATTCTGAAATTCATTTCCAAGTTTGACGTAAGAATGAATTTTCATCAGTCACATGCCTTCTCCAAGGTCGTTTTCAAATTCTTTTCATCTTTGGCTCAACCTTTCCTCTTTTGATTCTCCCGAAGTATCTCAACAATTCATGGTGGTGTTTCTCATCGTCATTCTCAGATTTTGAAGACTGAAGAAGAGTTCCTCTTGAATCCTTACCCGTTCTTCCAGAGATCATGGTTCTAGCTTTATACCACCCTCTCATAATTGTTTTCGATTGTGAGAATTCTTTTCAACCATCCAACGGATTTCAAGAGTTGCTTCCTTTCTCGATCATCCAAAGGCCATCATTTCTGAATATTACTCATTCTCAGCCTTCAGGTCTTGTTCTCCAAATCTTACCGGTGAATCGTTCAAATACCCTCTAATCAGTTCATGATCTCTCCGTTCTCATGTATCTAAATCCCCTCAAGTATCTTCATTTGTTTTCCAATTCTTCCCGGTGAATTGTGCCTTTGCTACATTCATTTTCAATTCTTACGGTGGTTCGTTCAAGATTTCACTTCCTTTGTTATCATATTAATTCATTCGTTATTTCCAAATCCCACCGGTGGTTCCATCAATACCTTCTCAAGTTTGCGCTATATCTCTTTTAATCCTTTCTACGAGAATAAGTAGTATGCCAAATCCGTTGCTTGTCATCAATTTAAATTGGTGAAGGATACGCATAACGTAATTCTCATCATTGTTTCATCCAAGTGATCTAGTTTCTTCTTTCCAGAGTTGTTCATCATGTCATTTTTCTCGGCTCTAGTGTTTCATCTTTTCCTTTCCGGAGTTCCAAGTTTTCCGCATTATCTCGTCGCGAAGCTTCATCTAAATTATCGCAAGGCTTCACCTTGTGTTTTCAGCTTCTCTTTCGTTTTATCATCCTTTTATTACCGGAGTTCTCCATGGAGGCTCTACATGGTGGTTAATCAAGGACTCCTTTCATTCTTCAATTGTTCTTCAAGTTTTTCTCTCGGAGTCATGATCCGCCAAGCTACATTCTAAAATAAACATGGTGCTAAACACATGTTTTGTTTTCTGGAGTTCAAGCATTCTTCATCTTGCTTTCGAAGTGCAATTCCTTCTACCTTATCTCTTGAGGTGGTGTTATGTCATTCTTGACAAGTTGAGTTCGTGTTTCATGATTCACGTGTTGTCAAGAATGAGATATTTTAAATCCATTAATCTCTTCATTGGAGTTATCTTGGAAAAGATTTCACCTAAAGCCTTCCCTAAGGAATGTTGCTATTGTGGTGCTTATCAATGATCTAAGTTTTCTCCTATCCTCTCGGCAAAAGCAGTTTTCATCCCTTCATTGATCTCAAACAAGAATTTGTTTTTTCGTTAGTGGCTGTTTGTCACCTCATAATTTTGAGTTGTCTTCCATAAGCCCACAACAAGCTTATCCTTTCGTTGTTGATAATCCAACAACTCCGTTCTAGCATTTCCTGTAAGCGTGCTCTTTCAAGGTCAAGTTTTCCTCCGTTCATTCCATTCCTTTTTTGCCTCTCTTTTCAACATGAGTGCTGTCTGAAATCCTTCTTACCCATTCTTTCAATAGTTCCGGAGGCAATGTGTTGTTGATTTCATCAAGTATCATCCCATCTTCTCAAGTTCATGTTCTAGTCCTTCCATGTTCAAACGGAGTGCTGCCCAAATTCTTCCTCTCTCATCTTATTTTAACCGGAGTGGTTTCGAACTCTATCTTGTCCATTAAACTCTTGATTCATGTCTTTGCAACCTTCAAGTTATCGTAATGTTCCTTGTTCCTCTTTTCTAACGGATTGTTGCAATCTCATTCATCTCTGTTGTACTCTTTCTTATAAATTGCTCAACCTCTCAAGGTTCCTGGTTTCACTCGTTTGCCGAAGAAGCAACTTAGTTTACCTCTGATTTCCTCTTCCTTTTCCCTCCGGTGCCATCCTAGATCTCGGGACAAGATCCTCTCATAGTGGTGGAGTGTTGTAATGCCCCGGATACAACTTTCCATATTCGTAACTCCAACTCTTGCCTTTTCCGGAGATGCGATATTTTATTTCCTCCGTGGTTGGGTTTTTGTCTTTTGTTTTGCATTTTGTTCATGTCTTGCATTTCATCTCATCGCATCATCCGCATTGCATCCGCATGTTTTCGTAAAACTCGTTACCATTTGTAGTTGCCGATTCTCTCTTTGCCTCCGTTGACTAATTGTCAGACCCTTGTCTTCGTCGACCTCTCTCAAACCCCTCGTGTGCGTGTCCGGAACCTTTCCCGAACCCGACCCGCTCTGTCATTACCGTTGGATCCGGATCATCCCCAAACATCTATAAAACATCTCCGTTTTCTTATTTGGACCCCCTAGCCTATTTATCTCAACCGTTTGATTTTAATCGGAGGGTCCGATTAGCGCGTAACCAAAATCCTTGCTATATATACTACCTAACCCTAGAATCTAGGGACCTGTCCCATCCTCCCAGCCGCGCCGCCACTCCAACAAATCCCCATCGGGTTCCACCCCTCCCCAACCATCGCTCACCACCAACTAGTCCATCCCCACATCTCCTCGATTCCAGCCACATCCCTGCTCGATCCTGGAGGGGATCGAGGCCACCACCAGCCCCGCCGCTGGCTAATCGAACCAGCAGGACCATCGCGTTCCTCTCCTCTGCTTCCTCCCGTTTCCCTTCCCGTATCTCTCTCTCACCTCGCGGTCTCTCTCTTTTTCTTCTTCAGGGCCAACATGATCTGCGCATACGCCATGGATGGCCGCCGCCCCGGGCGTCACTAGGAACCTCCTCGTCGGCGTGATCCCGCGAGTCTCCGTCGCCCGTGCTCCACCACTTCCCCTCGAGCTTCTCCAGTCCGCACGGCTCCGTTGCACCATCAAGTTCCTGAAGCCGTCTTTGCCTGCGGCTGCTTCCTGCATCGCCCCACGCCCGCCGCTGCCTTGAGCCACCCGAGGTCTTCCTCCTCGCCACCGCTGCTCCGGTGAGTAGCAGCAGGTCGCGGTGCCCCTGCCCTCCATCTCTCCCTTCTGCTCCCTCCTCTCACATCTCTCTCTCTCTGAACCAGGACGCCGCCGTCATGGCCTCAGCTCCCCGCCCGCCTCCGGCCATGTTCTCGACTGGATCCGCCGGATCCGCCCCGTCCCCACCTCGCTGGGCCTTCTCTGCAGTCCGCCGCCATCGCCCAAGGCCCTCGGCTCCGTCGTCCTGCCAAGTCACGCGCGCGCCCAGCCGCTGATCCTCTGCTCGTTGACCTTCTAGGCCTTCCCTTGCCGGATTTGGACCCGGCGCCTCCCCGCGCTCCATTCCGGCCGGTCCCCCCCGATTCCGTCGCCAGGACCCCCCTGCGTCTTCCATCCATCGCCATGGTCGAGCTGCTGCTTGTGTTCTTCAGAAATGAGAGCAACAGCTCGCTCGTTCTGAGCGTTGACCGCGCCTGCAGCGCTTGGGCCAGCAGCCTCCAAGCCTAGCAACCAGCGCCCTCTCCACAATTCTGGGCTTGGCCCATGGTGAGAAACCCCCAAGCCCTTCCTGTGAACTGTTGGGCCAGCCTCTGTTTCGGCCCGTGTCTGTTTTTTTTTCAGATCTGTGATTTTAGCTTTATCCAGCGATTTACAGTTTTACAGAAAAACCCTCATGTTCATGCATGTAATAACTAATTAACCGTGCATCGGATAAATTGATTCAAACATGTAAAATGCTTAGAATTTTGTGTAGATTAATAATTTGCCACTTTCACCGATGTTAAAAATGTTTGAAATGCTGTTTGTGTTTATTTGCTTAAATGCCATGTTAAAATGATTTATTTCATAATTAAATAACCGTAGCTCCAATTTTAATAAACTTTATATGTAAATGGGGTTGAAAAATGCATAGTTTAACTTGGTGCACTTACTTTGCATGTTTAACAACTCTAAAATTATGTAATAGGCAGAACAGTACCAAATCTAGAATATGCACATGAGGATTTTCCGGAATTGTTGTTTGTTGTTCCGGCCTCATTTAAACTTGCCTAGATAGGTAGTTTTATTATGTTTCACCTCTTGCCATGTTAATCAACATTTAATATTGTTGAGTAGCTTAAATGAGAGCAAACTAAATAACTCGAATGTGGTGTTTCGGCAATATGCAACTCGTTGCATATTGAGCTCCACTTAATTTGTAGGATTGTTTGTGCACTTTGCCATGCCATGCCTCATTAAACCGGACATGCATCATACTTGATTGTGCATCATGCCATATTTATGCTAATGCATTTACCATGTTGTTTGTTTCTTTCCGGTGTTGCTTCTTAGTTCCGGTAATGTTATGATTGTGAGGATTCGTTCGACTACGTCCGTTCGTCTTCTTCATGGACTCGTTCTTCTTCCTTGCGGGATTTCAGGCAAGATGACCGCTACCCTGGATCTCACTACTATCATTGCTATGCTAGTTGCTTCGTTCTATCGCTTTGCTGCGCTACCTATCATTTGCTCTTCAAGCCTCCCAATTTGCCATGTCAGCCTCTAACCTTTTCACCCTTCCTAGCAACCCATTGCTTGGCTATGTTACCGCTTTTGCTCAGCCCCTCTTATAGCGTTGTTAGTTGCAGGTGAAGTTGAAGATTGCTCCATGTTGGATAGAATTATGTTGGGATATCACAATATCTCTTATTTAATTAATGCATCTATATACTTGGTAAAGGGTGGAAGACTCGGCCTTATGCCTGGTGTTTTGTTCCACTCTTGCCGCCCTAGTTTCCGTCATACCGGTGTTATGTTCCCGGATTTTGCGTTCCTTACGCGGTTGGGTGATTTATGGGAACCCCTTGACAGTTCGCTTTGAATAAAACTCCTCCAGCAAGGCCCAACATTGGTTTTACCATTCGCCTCACCTAGCCCTTTTTCCCTTGGGTTTCCGGAGCCCGAGGGTCATCTTTATTTTAACCCCCCCGGGCCAGTGCTCCTTCGAGTGTTGGTCCGAACTAGAGCCACTTGCAGCGCCACCTCGGGGAAACTTGAGGTCTGGTTTTAGTTGTACGTAGTGTTCATCCGGTGTGCCCTGAGAACGAGATATGTGCAGCTTCCATCAGGATTTGTCGGCACATTCGGGCGGCTTTGCTGGTCTTGTTTTACCATTGTCGAAATGTCTTGTAAACCGGGATTCCGAGTCTGATCGGGTCTTCCTGGGAGAAGGTATATCCTTCGTTGATCACGAGAGCTTATCATGGGCTAAGTTGGGACACCCCTGCAGGGTATTAATCTTTCGAAAGCCATGCCCGCGGTTATGTGGCAGATGGGAATTTGTTAATGTCCGGTTGTAGATAACTTGACACCAGATCCGAACTAAAACGCATCAACCGCGTGTGTAGCCGTGATGGTCTCTTTTCGGCGGAGTCCGGGAAGTGAACACGGTTTTCGGGTTATGTTTGACGTAAGTAGGAGTTCAGGATCACCTCTTGATCATTGCTAGCTTCACGACCGTCCCACTTGCTCTCTTCTCGCTCTTATTTGCGTATGTTAGCCACCATATCATGCTTAGTCGCTGCTGCAACCTCACCACTTTACCCCTTCCATTCCCCTTAAGCTTTGCTAGTCTTGATACCCATGGTAATGGGATTGCTAAGTCCTCGTGGCTCATAGATTACTGCAACCACAGTTGCAGGTACAGGTTATGCGATGATCATGATGCGAGAGCGATGTTTGCTTGTCTTGGAGTTACTTCTTCTACTTCTTCTTCGATCAGGGGATAGGTTCCAGGTCGGCAGCCTGGGCTAGCAGGGTGGATGTCGTTTGAGTTTCTGTTTGTGTTTCATCCATAGTTGGATGTTGCCCTTATGTATTGTGATGTTGTATTCGTGTGACATGTATGCCTTATGTATGTATCCCCATCTATTATGTAATGTTGATGTAATGATATCCACCTTGCAAAAGCGTTTCAATATGCGGGTCTATCCTTGGTGGGACCTTCGAGTTCCTTTTGGATAGGGTCGCATATTGGGCGTGACAAGTTGGTATCAGAGCCTCGATCGACCATAGGAGCCCCCTTGATTGTTGGCCGTTGTTGAGTCTAGAAAAAAACTATTTTTTGAGTCTTAGGATTATATATATTGGAGAGTAGGATTCTTTTTACTCCTCAGCCCCCTTCGTCGCTCTGGCGAGTACTCCTGACGTAGATGTTTTGTCTTTCCTCTCCTCAAATTTCACTAAAAGTTTTTTAGGATCACGCGGGTATCTTGGAATCGTTCCGATGGTTTGTTGACGAGAACATTGTTCTTGGTGCCTCCTGTCTTTTATGTGGCAGTGACCCGGGGAGTTGAGCTCCGAGGTGTTGTCGTCATAATTCTATCGTTGCAATTCTGGAATACCTGAGTTTTGCCGACATCGAAAATCTATTTTATGCAGTTGTTGGTGAGATAACCTCGACGCCACCCAGTACTGGGGCGGGAGTTCGAGAGTATTGCCATAACTCGTATAACGGATGCTTTTCGAAGGTTGAGGTACACGAGTTCCGAAGGTTTCTTGGTTATGTATTGACGGATGGATACAGTTAGATGTAGGGATTGTTAGTTTGGGTGAGATATATTGCTTCCCCTGTATCCCCAACACCAGGTTGCATAACCAGAAAGTTTCGGGAGTTTATAGGTGGGAATTCAAGTAGCTCCTAGAATATCTTTCCGACAGATGCATGATATGGGATTAGGTAAATCTCTATCATATGTATTTGTTCTGGCTTATTTCTGCAAGCCAATCCTTTGTTTTGTTTTATTTGTGGTATATGAGTTGCTTCAATGTCAAGTGTTGATTCCATACCTTTTCTAAACGGTGTTCTCATATTACTATGGGAGTACTAATCCTTCTTGATCACTGAGGTGGTCATATCAACTCTTTTTCAACCGGTGTGCTTCTCTTCAAGTGGATCCGATCATTTTCAACATCCGCAAGATCAATTCTAAGTTTTCTCAATGGTATCCATTCCATCTGCCCCAAGTTTCCTTTGTTTTCCCGCCCTCCCACCCTTTTTCTTCAAGGACTCAGATTTCTTAATCGGGTATCCATTTTATTGACGGGAAGACTCTCCATTCTTTTCCGTCAATGTTCTTATCTGGTGATCCCTCGTGAAGATGCTCACGAGCTTCAAGTTCATCATCCTCCGTTCTTTTTTCTTCTCCGGTGGATCCAATGTCAAGCTTTCAGTGTTGATTATATTCCTTTCCTCATGTCAAATGCTTTCTCTTGCCGATGCACCTCTTAATCATTCACTTCTCGCTATTCATTTGTTCTGGAGTGTTGAAGATATCTTAGAAGGCTCGTCTTTTCATTCCAGATCCGTTCAAGTTATTTTGAGGTTGTTATCTCATTCAAGTCATTTAATTCTACCGGTGCAATCTCTATTTCAAGCAAATCGTTCAATGGTGTTTTCTTTTGAGTGGGCCCTAACCCACAGGTCTTTTCCCAGGATCTTACATGACTCTTCGAATTATCAGGAGCGATTCTGAAATTCATTTCCAAGTTTGACGTAAGAATGAATTTTCATCAGTCACATGCCTTCTCCAAGGTCGTTTTCAAATTCTTTTCATCTTTGGCTCAACCTTTCCTCTTTTAATTCTCTCGGAGTATCTCAACAATTCATGGTGGTGTTTCTCATCGTCATTCTCAGATTTTGAAGACTGAAGAAGAGTTCCTCTTGAATCCTTACCCGTTCTTCCAGAGATTCATGGTTCTAGCTTTATACCACCCTCTCATAATTGTTTTGATTGTGAGAATTCTTTTCAACCATCCGACGGATTTCAAGAGTTGCTTCCTTTCTCGATCATCCAAAGGCCATCATTTCTGAATATTACTCATTCTCAGCCTTCAGCTCTTGTTCTCCAAATCTTACCGGTGAATCATTCAAATACCCTCTAATCAGTTCATGATCTCTCCGTTCTCATGTATCTAAATCCCCTCAAGTATCTTCATTTGTTTTCCAATTCTTCCCGGTGAATTGTGCCTTTGCTACATTCATTTTCAATTCTTACGGTGGTTCGTTCAAGATTTCACTTCCTTTGTTATCATATTAATTCATTCGTTATTTCCAAATCCCACCGGTGGTTCCATCAATACCTTCTCAAGTTTGCGCTATATCTCTTTTAATCCTTTCTACGAGAATAAGTAGTATGCCAAATCCGTTGCTTGTCATCAATTTAAATTGGTGAAGGATACGCATAACGTAATTCTCATCATTGTTTCATCCAAGTGATCTAGTTTCTTCTTTCCAGAGTTGTTCATCATGTCATTTTTCTCGGCTCTAGTGTTTCATCTTTTCCTTTCCGGAGTTCCAAGTTTTCCGCATTATCTCGTCGCGAAGCTTCATCTAAATTATCGCAAGGCTTCACCTTGTGTTTTCAGCTTCTCTTTCGTTTTATCATCCTTTTATTACCGGAGTTCTCCATGGAGGCTCTACATGGTGGTTAATCAAGGACTCCTTTCATTCTTCAATTGTTCTTCAAGTTTTTCTCTCGGAGTCATGATCCGCCAAGCTACATTCTAAAATAAACATGGTGCTAAACACATGTTTTGTTTTCTGGAGTTCAAGCATTCTTCATCTTGCTTTCGAAGTGCAATTCCTTCTACCTTATCTCTTGAGGTGGTGTTATGTCATTCTTGACAATTTGAGTTCGTGTTTCATGATTCACATGTTGTCAAGAATGAGATATTTTAAATCCATTAATCTCTTCGTTGGAGTTATCTTGGAAAAGATTTCACCTAAAGCCTTCCCTAATGAATGTTGCTATTGTGGTGCTTATCAATGATCTAAGTTTTCTCCTATCCTCTCGGCAAAAGCAGTTTTCATCCCTTCGTTGATCTCAAACAAGAATTTGTTTTTTCCTTTAGTGGCCGTTTGTCACCTCATAATTTTGAGTTGTCTTCCATAAGCCCACAACAAGCTTATCCTTTCATTGTTGATAATCCAACAACTCCGTTCTAGCATTTCCTGTAAGCGTGCTCTTTCAAGATCAAGTTTTCCTCCGTTCATTCCATTCCTTTTTTGCCTCTCTTTTCAACCCGAGTGCTGTCTGAAATCCTTCTTACCCATTCTTTCAATAGTTCCGGAGGCAGTGTGTTGTTGATTTCATCAAGTATCATCCCATCTTCTCAAGTTCATGTTCTAGTCCTTCCATGTTCAAACAGAGTGCTGCCCGAATTCTTCCTCTCTCATCTTGTTTTAACCGGAGTGGTTTCGAACTCTATCTTGTCCATTAAACTCTTGATTCATGTCTTTGCAACCTTCAAGTTATCGTAATGTTCCTTGTTCCTCTTTTCTAACGGATTGTTGCAATCTCATTCATCTCTGTTGTACTCTTTCTTATAAATTGCTCAACCTCTCAAGGTTCATGGTTTCACTCATTTGCCGAAGAAGCAACTTAGTTTACCTCCGATCTTCCTCTTCCTTTTCCCTCCGGTGCAATCTCCACAACTTAATTGGAGGCTCCCAACGACACCACGAAGCTTCACCACAATGGACTATGGCTCCGCGGTGACCTCAACCATCTAGGGTGCTCAAACACCCAAGAGTAACAAGATCCGCTAGGGATTAATGGGGGAAATCAAATATCTCTTGGTGGAAGTGTATATCAGGGCCTTCTCAACCTATTCCGAGCAAATCAACAAGTTTGATTGGCTAGGGAGAGAGATCGGGCGAAAATGGAGCTTGGAGCAACAATGGAGCTTAGGATTGGAAGAGGTGGTCGACTAGAGGAAGAAGACACCCCTTATATAGTGGAGAGACAAATCCAACTGTTATCCACTAGCCAGCCCGCGACTTGCGGTACTACCGCTCCCGACAAGCATTACTACCGCAAGTGCTCACGGTACTTCCGCAGTGGGTCGCGGTACTACCGTAGCTACGGCAGGAGCTAGCCCAGGCCTGAGCCACAGTGGCTGGGGGCGGTACTACTGCTGGTGCGGTACTACTGCTCCCCCTTGTGGTACTACCGCAAGGGAGGATTGAACTAGCCTGTGAAGGGGCGCAGATGAATAAAATTACATCTTTGCCCACTTTCGCTGAAAATAAACAATGCAAAAAATCCGACACGGTACTACCGCGCATGACATGCGGTACTACCGTGCAGGGAGCGGATGTAAAAATTACATCCGCCCCTACTTCCGGTCCTATTGCCGTGCCAGACCAGAACTCACGGTACTACCGCGCGCGTGGGGTGGTACTACCGCGCAGGGCGCGGATGTAAAAAATTACATCCGCCCCAACAGCCACACGAGCGACTGAGTCTGGTCCGAGGCCATGGTACTACCGCTCCTCAAGAGCGGTACTACATGGACGCCTACGGTACTACCGCAACCTCGTGCGGTACTACCGTAGGTGCCTGCGGTACTATCGCTCCTAGGAGCAGTACTACCGCAAGCCCCAGAATAGCAACAGTAGGAATCCTTCTCTTTTGCATATAAATGAAGAAAGCGGATGATGCTCCAAAGTGCAAAGGGAAAGGCGGAGCAGAGGGAGAAAACGTGTACGTGATGATTCCACCCGAACCTTTCCAATGTGGACCCCCTCTTAATAGTACGGCTCTCCTATGACTCAAATCCACCGAAAAGAAACGTAGAAAAATGCTGTCTTCACTAGTCTTCGAGGGGCACCAAACCGTCTTATGCCTAGCGATGAACGTCTGAAATACTCAAGGCACACGATTAGTCCACAAACGCATTGTCATCAATCACCAAAACACCTTAGGGATAAATATGCCCTTACAGATGCTTCGGTGATGGAGATCATGAGCACAAGATGATGATGGCCATATCATGTCGCATATTTTGATTGCATGTGATGTTTATCTTTTATGCATCTTATTTTGCTTAGTACGGCGGTAGCACTATAAGATGATCCCTCACTAAATTTCAAGGTATAAGTGTTCTCCTTGAGTATGCACCGTTGCTATAGTTCGTCGTGCTGAGACACCACATGATGATCGGGTGTGATAAGCTCTACGTTCACATACTACGGGTGCAAGCCAGTTTTGCACGTGCAGAATACTCGGCTTAAAATTGACGAGCCTAGAATATGCAGATATGGCCTTGGAACACCGAGACAGAAAGGTCGAACATGAATCATATAGTAGATATGATCAACATAGTGATGTTCACCATTGAAAACTACTCCATCTCACGTGATAATCGGACATGGTTTAGTTGATTTGGATCACGTGATCATTTAGATGACTAGAGGGATGTCTATCTAAGTGGGAGTTCTTAAGTAATATGATTAATTGAACTTTAATTTATCATGAACTTAGTCCTGATAGTTTTTGCATGTCTATGTTGTTGTAGATCAATGGCCCGTGCTACCGTTCCCTTGAATTTTAACGCGTTCCTAGAGAAAGCTAAGCTGAAATATGATGGTAGCAATTACACGGACTGGGTCCGTAACTTGAGGATTATCCTCATTGCTGCACAGAAGAATTACGTCCTGGAAGCACCGCTAGGTGTAAGGCCTGCTGCAGGAGCAACTATGAACACTATGAACGTGTGGCAGAGCAAAGCTGATGACTACTCGATAGTTCAGTGTGCCATGCTTTACAGCTTAGAATCAGGACTTCAAAGATGTTTTGAACGTCATGAAGCATATGAGATGTTCCAAGAGTTGAAGTTAATATTTCAAGCAAATGCCCGAGTTGAGAGATATGAAGTCTCCAACAAGTTCTATAGCTACAAAATGGAGGAGAATAGTTCTGTCAGTGAACACATACTTAGAATGTCTGGGTACCATAACCACTTGACTTATCTCGGAGTTAATCTTCCTGATGATAGTGTCATTTACAGAGTTCTTCAATCACTGCCACCAAGCTATAAAGGCTTTGTGATGAACTATAATATGCAAGGGATGACGAAAATGATTCCCTGAGCTCTTCGCAATGCTAAAGGCTACGGAGGTAGAAATCAAGAAGGAGCATCAAGTGTTGATGGTTAACAAAACCACTAGTTTCAAGAAAAAGGGCAAAGGGAAGAAGGGGAACTTCAAGAAGAATAGCAAGCAAGTTGCTACTCCCGAGAAGAAGCCCAAGTCTGGACCTAAGCCTGAAACTAAGTGCTTCTACTACAAAGGGACTGGTCACTGGAAGCGGAACTTCCCAGAGTATTTGGCGGATAAGAAGGATGGCAAAGTGAAAGGTATATTGATATACATGTTATAGATGTGTACCATACTAATGCTCGTAGTAGCACCTGGGTATTTGATACTGGTTCTGTTGTTCATATTTGCAACTCGAAACAGGGGCTATAGATTAAACAAAGATTGGCTAAGGACGAGGTGACGATGTGCGTGCTACCTCTTGAGCTTGCATTGGTTTTCCATTGAAGAGGAAAGGGTGATGCAGCAAAGTAGCGTAAGTATTTCCCTCAGTTTTGAGAACCAAGGTATCAATCCAGTAGGAGACGACGCACAAGTCACTGAATACCTGCACAAACAATGAAGAACTTGCAACCAACGCGATAAACGGGTTGTCAATCCCTTCACGGTCACTCGCAAAAGTGAGATCTGATGGAGATAATAAAGTAAATATTTTTGGTATTTTTGATGTATAGATTGGAAAGTAAAGATTGCAAAATAGTAAATGAGATTCAATAATATGGAAAAGTGACTTTATATAATGGAAAAGAGACCCGGGGGCATAGGTTTCACTAGTGGCTTCTCTCGAGATAGCATGTATTACAGTGGGTGAACAAAATACCGCCGAGCAATTGATAGAAAAGCGCATAATTATGAAGACATCTTAGGCAATGATCATGAACATAGGCATCACGTCCGTGTCAAGTAGACTAAAACGATTCTGCATCTACTACTATTACTCCACACATCGACCGCTATCCAGCATGCATCTAGAGAATTAAGTTCATAAGAACGGAGTAACGCATTAAGCAAGATGACAGGATGTAGAGGGATAAACTCAAGCAATATGATATAAACCCCATCTTGTTATCCTCGATGGAAACAATACAATGCGTGCCTTGCTGCCCCTACTGTCACTGGGAAAGGACACCGCAAAATTGAACCCAAAGCTAAGCACTTCTCCCATGGCAAGAAAGATCAATCTAGTAGGCCAAACTAAACCGATAATTCAAAGAGACTTGCAAAGATATCAAATCATGCATATAAGAATTCAGAGAAGAACCAAATAATATTCATAGATAGTCTTGTTCATAAATCCACAATTCATCGGATCTTGGCAAAAACACCACAAAAGAGTATTACATCGAATAGATCTCCAAGAACATCGAGGAGAACTTTGTATTAAGGATCAAAGAGAGAGAAGAAGCCATCTAGCTAATAACTATGGACCCGAAGGTCTGTGGTAAACTACTCACGCTTCATCGGAGAGGCAATGGTGTTGATGTACAAGCCCTCCGTGATCGATTCCCCCTCCGGCAGATCGCCGGAAAAGGCCCCAAGATGGGATCTGATACGTCTCCAACGTATCTATAATTTATGAAGCATTCATGCTATTTTATTATCTGTTTTGGATGATTACAAGCTTTATTATACACTTTTATATTACTTTTGGGACTAACCTACTAACCGTAGGCCCAACCAATATTGTTGTTTTATTGCCTGTTTCAGTATTTCGAAGAAAAGGAATATCAAACGGAGTCCAAACGGAATGAAACCTTCCGGAGCGTGATTTTTGGGAAGAATGTGATCTAGGAGACTTGGAGTTCACGTCAGAAGATCCTCGAGGAGGATAGGAGATAGGAGGGCACCCCCCTCTACTGGGCACACCCCTTGTCTCCTGGGCCCCTCGAGCACCCCCTGGCCGACTTCTTTCACCTATATAATCCCATATACCCTAAAAACATCGACGGAGAAGATAGATCGGGAGTTCCGCCGCCGCAAGCCTATGTAGCCACCAAAAACCTCTCGGGACCCTGTCCCGGCACCCTGCCCGAGGGGGAACCCATCACCGGTGGCCATCTTCATCATCCCGTCGCTCTCCATGACGAGGAGGGAGTAGTTCACCCTCGGGGCTGAGGGTATGTACGAGTAGCTATGTGTTTGATCTCTCTCTCTCTCTCTCTCTCTCGTGTTCTCTCTATGGCACGATCTTAATGTATCGCAAGCTTTGCTATTATAGTTGGGTCTTATGATGTTTCTCCCTGAGGCAGTCCTAGATTAGGGGGTGTCCGGATGGCCGGACTATGACCTTTGGCCGGACTCCCGGACTATGAAGATACAAGATTGAAGACTCCGTCGCGTGTCCGGATGGGACTTTCCTTGGCGTGGAAGGCAAGCTTGGCCATACGATATGAAGATCTCCTCCCATTGTAACCGACTCTGTGTAACCCTAGCCCTCTCCGGTGTCTATATAAACCGGAGAGTTTTAGTCCATAGGACGAACAACAATCATACCATAGGCTATCTTCTAGGGTTTAGCCTCTCTGATCTCGTGGTAGATCCACTCTTGTACTACCATATCATCAATATTAATCAAGCAAGAGTAGGGTTTTACCTCCATCGAGAGAGCCCGAACCTGGGTAAAACATCGTGTCCCTTGTTTCCTGTTACCATCCGCCTAGACGCACAGTTCGGGACCCCCTACCCGAGATCCGCCGGTTTTGACACCGAAATTGGTGCTTTCATTGAGAGGTTAGCAGATTTTACCTCCATCGAGAGGGCCCGAACCTCCGCAGTCAGTGCGGCAGAGGTCAGCAGCACAGCCTGCATTCCCATATTGACATATTTTTGTTAGACTCCTGCGTATATCTTTTTAGATCCTCAGCTCGACCTTTCTTTCCGAACGCCGAACTAAGCATCAGGGGCTACTGTCTATGCGGTGACATTTTTTATATGTTTTTGAACACATACCTCAAAGCCTGTTAATAGACTTGTACAGGCTTCCGTCAGCCCGCTCTTGGCGGACTGAACCTTCTGAATCACCGCACTCATAACAGTGCGGTATTCCTCGTCGATGGAGGCGCCGTCAAGCGCCTCCAGCAAACTGTCCGGCGCCTCCGGATGGATGGAGGTCATCGGCGTTGTAGGCTTGCCCTTCTTATGAAGGCACTGCCTGCCGGACTGTGGAACCATTGATGGTTCCGGAGCAGTGTCCGTCCCGGGGCCGGACTTGGATCCCTCCGGGGCTTTACCCCCTTTGGGCCTGGAGTCCGGGAGGTCGCCTTGCGGTGCCTCCAGGACCACCTCCTCCTGGTTTAGTCCCTTTCGGGACTCCACCTCGGCGTCGTCCGTAGGGAGAGGGGAGGAGGCCGTTGGAAGTGAAGCGCTATTCACATCCGACGAATCCAAGGAGCCGCTCGTCGAATCGTCGAGCTGAGCCTTGGGCGGACTGCATGATCAAATTCGGCGTCAGAAAATGCCAAATAATGGAGGGGCGTAATAAGTTATTCGGATGACCGGATGCTTACGATTTTGCCAGGGGCTTGACCCTGGATGGCCATTCCTCCCCGCCGTCTTCGGCACCGGAGGCGTAGTCCGGCAGAAGGGTTTTCCCCTTCTTGGACCCTCCGGCCTCCCCAGTTGGGGCGGCCTTTCTTTTCTTTCCTCCCCCCGTTGGAGGGGGAGAGGCTTCTTCTTCTTCCTCCTCCTCCTCGTCTTCAGAGGCGGAGGGTGCGTCGGGGTTGTCGGGCGATGAATCCGACACCGCCAGGCGCCGGGAGGTCTTTCGAGTCCCCGTGGCCTTCTTCTTGGCCTTCTTCTCCGGCACCACGTGAGGTGCCGGAACCAGCAGCCCCGTCAATCGGGCGTCCGCTGGGTCTTCTTGTAAGGGAGCCGGACAGCTAACCCGCTCGGACTTCTCTAGCCAGTCCTGTCAAAGGTAAGGGAGTTTAGATCTCGCATAGAGTTAATCTATGAACAACAAGTACCTTGTAATGGGAAAATTAAGCTCACCGCACTGGCTTGGCACTTGGCGCAGAATCCGCGATCCTCGATGACGGGAGGGGAGACCTCGGAGCTCTTGAATAGAACCTTCCAGGCGTCCTCGTGCTTTGTGTCGAAGAACCGAGACAGAGTCTGGTGCTGGGCCGGGTCGAACTCCCATAAGTTGAAAGCCCGTCATTGACACGGGAGAATCCGGCGAAAGAGCATGACCTGGACCACGGTAACAAGTTTAACCTTCCTGCCGATCAGGTCCTTGATGCAGATCTGAAGTCCGGTCACTTCTGCCGGATTACCCCACAACAGGCCCGTCTCTTTCCAAGATGTGAGTCGTGTGGGGATGCCGGATCTGAATTCGGGGATCGCTGCCCACTCAGGGTCACGCGGCTCGGTGATATAGAACCACCCCGATTGCCACCCTTTGATGGTCTCTACGAAGGCGCCCTCGAGCCATGTAACGTTGGCTATCTTGCCCACCATGGCGCCTTCGCACTCCGCTTGGTGGCCGCCCACGACCTTTGGCTTGACGCTGAAGATCTTCAGCCATAGGCCAAAATGAGCCTAGATAAGGAGGAAGGCCTCACACATGACAATGAATGTCGAGATGTTGAGGATGAAGTTCGGGTCCAGATCGTGGAAGTCCAGGCCGTAGTAGAACATGAGCCCCCGGACGAACGGGTGAAGAGGAAAACAAAAAAACTAATTGGACCATTGGAGGAGTCACATACCAAAGAACAACCCCCCAAAGCAGTTTTGTGAATGGAGCTTTGAGCAAGGAGATCGAAAATGGCAGCAAAGTGAGCTAGAACTAGTGCTTGAGCTGGATGGTGATTTTTGGGAGGAAGAAGTGTGTGGGTGCAGGAATAAGTGGAGGGGGGCCACCGTGGGCCCATGAGGCAGGGGGCGCGCCCTATAGGGGTGGGTGCGCCCTGGACCCTCGTGGACAGGTGCCAGCTCCCCTTGCTGTGTTCTCAGTGCCAGATATTCTCAAATATTCCATAAAAAATCATATTAAATTTGCAGGGCATAATTCAGAAAACAGACAGAAAATACTATTTTTACTATATTTAATCTAAATAACAGAAAGTAAAAGGAGGGTATAGAAGGTTGTGCCTTCTAACTTCATCCGTCTCATACTCATCAAAAGGAATTCACTAACAAGGTTGATCAAGTCTTGTTAACAAACTCATTCCGAATCGCATGAAACCTGAGAAATTTCGAATAACACTAGGGTACCTCAACGGGGATATGCACATCCCCAATAATAAGAATAACATATTTCTTCTTGATAGTAGGAAGAGGAAATTCAAAACCTCCAATAATAATAGTTGGAATATTTCCAATAGAATTGATGCTATGAACTTGAGGTTGTTTCCTCGGAAAGTGTACCGTGTTCTCATTACCATTAACATAAAAAGTGACATTGCCTTTGCTGCAATCAATAACAGCCCCTGTAGTATTCAAAAAGGGTCTACCAAGGTTAATCGACATATTATCGTCCTCGGGAATATCAAGAATAACAAAGTCCGTCAAAATAGTAACGTTTGCAACCACAACAGGCACATCCTCACAAATACCGACAGGTACAGCAGTTGATTTATCAGCCATTTGCAAAGATATTTTAGTAGGTGTCAACTTACTCAATTCAAGTATATGATATAAAGAGAGAGGCATAACACTATACCGTCTCCAAGATCACATAAGGCAGTTTTAACATAGTTTCTTTTAATGGAGCATGGTATAGTTGGTACTCTTGGATCTCCAAGTTTCTTAGGTATTCCACCCTTAAAAGTATAATTAGCAAGCATGGTGGAAATTTCAGCTTCCGCTATCTTTCTTTTATTTGTAATAATATATTTCATGTACTTAGCATAAGGATTCACTTTAAGCATATCAGTCAAGCGCATACGTTAGAAGATAGGTCTAATCATTTCAGCAAAGCGCTCAAAATCCTCATCATCCTTTTTCTTGGATGGCTTAGGAGGAAAAGGCATGGGTTTTTGAACCCATGGTTCTCTTTCTTTACCGTGCTTCCTAGCAACAAAATCTCTCTTATCATAACGTTGATTCTTTGATTGTGGGTTATCAAGATCAACAACAGGTTCAATCTCTACATCATTATTATTACTAGGTTGAGCATCAACATGAACATTATCATTAACATTATCACTAGGTTCATGTTCATCACCAGATTGTGTTTCAGCATCAGAAATAGAAATATCATTAGGATTCTCAGGTGTGTCTACAACAGGTTCACTAGAAGCATGCAAAGTCCTATCATTTTTCTTTTTCTTCTTTTTAGGAGGACTAGGTGCATCTACATTATTTCTCTGCGAATCTTGCTCAATTCTCTTAGGGTGGCCTTCAGAATACAAAGGTTCCTGAGTCATTTTACCCATTCTAGTAGCCACTCTAACAGCAAAATCATGTTTATTATTTAATTCATCAAGCAAATCACTTTGAGCTTTAAGTACTTGTTCTGCTTGAGTGGTAACCATAGAAGCATATTTACTAATGAGTTTAAGTTCACCTTTAACTCTAGCCATATAATCACTCAAGTGTCCAATCATGTAATAATTACTCTTTAATTCTCTACCAACATAAGCATTGAAGTTTTCTTGTCTATCCATAAAGTCATCAAATTCATCCAAGCATTTACTAGCAAACTTAGTAGATGGGATTTCAACTTTATCATATCTATAGAGAGAATTTACCTTTACTACCTGTGACAGGTTATCAAGACCATGTGTTTCTTCAATAGGTGGTAAATTAAGGACATGTATTTCTTCAACAGGAGGTAAATTCTTAACATCTTCAGCTTTAATACCTTTTTCTTTCATAGATTTCTTTGCCTCTTGCATATCTTCAGGACTGAGAAATGGAACACCTCTCTTCTTCGGAGTTGGTTTAGGAGTTGGCTCAGGAGTTGGTTCAGGAGTTGGCTCAGGAAGTGTCCAATTATTTTCTTTAGTCAACATATTATTCAATAGCAATTCAGCTTGATCGACTATTCTTTCCCTGAAAACACAACCAACACAACTATCCAAATGGTCTTTGGAAGCATCAGCTAGTCCATTATAAAAGATATCAAGTATTTCATTTTTCTTAAGAGGATGACCAGGCAAAGCATTAAGTAATCGAAGAAACCTCCCCCAAGCTTGTGGGAGACTCTATTCTTCAATTTTCACAAAATTATATATTTCCCTCAAGGCAGCTTGTTTCTTTTGAGCAGGGAAATATTTAGCAGAGAAGTAATAAATCATATCCTAGGGACTACGCACACAACCAGGATCAAGAGAATTAAACCAAGTTTTAGCATCACCATTTAATGAGAATGGAAATATCTTAAGGATATAATAGTAGCGAGATTTCTCATCATTAGTGAGCAGTGTGGCTATATCATTCAATTTAGTAAGATGTGCCACAACAGTTTCAGATTCATAGCCATAAAAAGTATCAGATTCAACCAAAGTAATTATCTCAGGATCGACAGAGAATTCATAATTCTTATCAGTAACAAAGATAGGTGAAGTAGCAAAAGCAGGGTCATATTTGATTCTAGCATTCAGAGATTTTTTTTCAGTTTAGCTAATAACTTCTTACGATCAGATCTATCATTACAAGCAAGAAAATCTCTAGCAGTTTCTTCATCCATAACTTAACCCTCTCGAACAACAGGCAATTCATATTTAGGGGGAGAACCTTCATCATCACTATCTTCAATAATATCAGTTTCAAGAATTTCATTCTCTCTAACCCTAGCAAGTTGTTCATCAAGATATTCACCTAATGGCATAGTAGTATCAAGCACAGAAGTAGATTCATCATAAGTATCATGCATAGTAGAAGTGGCATCATCAATAACATGCGACATATCAGAATTAATAGCAGAAGTAGGTTTAGGTGTCGTAAGCTTACTCATAACAAAAGGAGAATCTAGTGCAGAGCTAGATGGCAATTCCTTACCTCCCCTCGTAGTTGAGGGATAAATCTTAGTTCTTTTGTCTTTCAAGTTCCTCATAGTGACCAGCAGATATAAATCCCAAGTGACTCAAAGAACGGCGCCAGAAAATAGTCTTGATAACCCACAAGTATAGGGGATTGCAACAGTTTTCGAGGGTAGAGTATTCAACCCAAATTTATTGATTCGACACAAGGGGAGCCAAAGAATATTCTCAAGTATTACCAGTTGAGTTGTCAATTCAACCACACCTAGATAACTTAGTGTCTGCAGCAAAGTATTTAGTAGCAAAGTAGTATGGAAGTAAAGGTAACAGTAGCAAAAGTAACAGTAGAAGTTTTGTAGTAATTGTAACAGTAGCAACGGTAAAGTAAATAAGCAAAGCACAATATGTGAAAAGCTTGTAGGCATTGGATTAGTGATGGATAATTATGTCGGATGCGATTCCTCATGTAATAGTTATAATATAGGGTGACACAGAACTAGTTCCAATTCATCAATGTAATGTAGGCATGTATTCCGAATATAGTCATATGTGCTTATGGAAAGTAACTTGCATGACATCTTTTGTCCTAACCTCCCGTGGAAGCGGGGTCCTAATGGAAACTAAGGGATATTAAGGCCTCCTTTTAATAGAGTACCGGACCAAAGCATTAGCACTTAGTGAATACATGAACTCCTCAAACTACGGTCATCACCGAGAAGTATCCCGATTATTGTCACTTCGGGGTTGTTGGATCATAACACATAATAGGTGACTATAGACTTGCAAGATAGGATCAAGAACTCACATATATTCATGAAAACATAATAGGTTCAGATCTGAAATCATGGCACTCGGGCCCTAGTGACAAGCATTACATAGCAAAGTCATATCAACATCAATCTCAGAACATAGTGGATACTAGGGATCAAACCCTAACAAAACTAACTTGATTACATGGTAAATCTCATCCAACCCATCACCGTCCAGCAAGCCTACGATGGAATTACTCACGCACGGTGGTGAGCATCATGAAATTGGTGATGGAGGATGGTTGATGATGACGACAACGATGAATCCCCCTCTCCGGAGCCCCGAACGGACTCCAGATGAGCCCTCCCGAGAGAGATTAGGGCTTGGCGGCGGCTCCGTATCGTAAAATGGGATGAAACTTTCTCTCTGATTTTTTTCTCTGCGAAAGCAAATATAAGGAGTTGGAGTTGAGGTTGGTGGACCTCCAGGGGGCCCACGAGGCAGTGGGCACGCCCCCCACCCTCGTGGATAGGGTGTGGGCCCCCTGACGTTGATTCTTTCACCAATATTTTTTATTAATTCTGAAAAGTTTCTCCGTGGATTTTCAGGTCATGCCGAGAACATTTATTTCTGGACAGAAATAACACCATGGCAGTTCTGTTGAAAACATCGTCAGTCCAGGTTAGTTCCATTCAAATCATGCAAGTTAGAGTCCAATACAAGGGCAAAAGTGTTTGGAAAACTAGATACGACGGAGACGTATCACTCCTCCGCATCCCCCCCACCCACTTCGGCCTCTGGCGCAAAGTCTTCAACGTAAAGCCAAAGGTGGTGGACGGGGAGCACGCAGACTGCAGAGGTGTGACGGTGAGCAAGCTTCCCAACGTCACCTGGCCCAAAGGGGGCTTTTGTGGAAACTGTGAAAATATGACAGCAGGAGTGGTTCTACATCACCGAACCTCGCGGCGCCAACTGGGTGGCCACTCCTGAGTTTAGACCCGGACCCCCAATGCGGCTAGCGTCATGAATCAACAAGGGTATGGACTGGGGGTCAGCTGACGAGGTGTCGATGCTGCAAAAGCGCATCAAAAACATCATAGAAAGGAACACCAACCTCACCGACATGGTTCAGGTGATTCTATTCCACCAGACCCTTCCCTGCCAACACCGGCCTCTCCACATGTGGGAGTTCAATCCAGAAGGGCTGCGGACCTTGCAGTGATTCTTCGACACGATGCACGAAGATATCTGGAGGCTACTTTTCAAGGCCCAGAAGCAGAAGTCGTGGCCGGAGACGACCGATGACATCGGCCTCGATTGTGCTCACCCAACCACTCCAGTAAGTTCTTTAGTTTCCGAACATAACTTAATTTGGAAATCACAGGGGTGTATTAAGACTTTTATATTTGAAACAGGGCTGGACGAAGAAGGCAGAGCGGATCAAGTGTTTGGCTCCACTGCCAAAAACCCCCGCTGATCCTCTGCTCGCGAGGATGCTGGTTGCGGCGCCGTACTAGGCACTGGAGAAGAAAACCAATAAGAAGGGCAAGGAGGACAAAAATGGCCCCCGCCGTAAAGGTCCCCCGGAGACCATGTCCCGGGATTCCGAAGCCTTTCCCTCCCACGAGGGGGTTGAAGACAAAAAGGAGGAGGAGGAAGAGAGCGACTCTCCCCTAAGGGGAGGAGGAAGAAAAGGGTGGCTTTTGTAGACCCAGAAGCGGAGGCGTCCAAAAGGGGGAGAGTATCCCTCACAGACGACTCAGATTCGGATGCCGAAGTCATCCCCGAGCATCACCCCAGGTCGAAGCCCCCAGCCGAATCGTAAGTATCTCCAGATGCCTTACACACATTGGCGTTTATAATTATAGTTTTTAACATATTGTATTTTGTTTTTCAGTCCGGCCCACGATCTTCCACAAATATCGTCTCCGGGGAATTCGTTGGAGCCAGGGATGGTGGAGAGCGAGATGCCTCCGCGGGCCTGCCTGCCTACTACTCCGGACGACACCGAAGTCGTGTCCTGCAGAGCCTCTCCAGGCCATGAAGAGGTGCAGGATGCCGTCAGGACGACACCAGGGGGTAATACCTCGGCTGCCGAAGACATGGGAGGGCCAACCCCCATGGAGACTGAGGACGGGGGCCATGACCAATCCGGCCCCCAGCCAAACACTATTCTAAAAACCCGTACGATTTAGGAATTAGGCGAGCGACCCCCTTTGAAGGAGGGGGGAGCGTCGACTCCACCGGCGACCTCCATGAATCCGGAAGCACCGGATAATTTAGCGGAAGTGCTTCATCGTGCTTCCTTCGTGGAGGAGCACCACACCTTGATGGGTGTGGTGGTTGAGAAGATTCAGTCCACCAAAAGCAGGCTGAACGAAGACTTTACCAGCCTGTTAACGGGCTTTGAGGTATGCGATGTAATTTTCTAACCGATTTCAATAAAGGGATATGCCTGTTTATAGATAGTAGCCCCTGAGACTCTGTCCGGCTTTGAAGAAGTCGGACAGAGGATCACATAGTGTTTGGAAGAGGTGACACTCTATTGTAAAACAGGCTTCCCTACTGGCGGCGAGCGCCCAGTCCGCCGAACTTTCCGAACTCACTCGGAAGCTGCGGCTGGCAGATGAAGAAGAAATCCGCATCAACAAGCGGTTGGAGGAGACACAAGGTACGCGTGCATTGAGTATATATATCTCCAATTGTACATGTGTGAGTTGTTTGAAACAGAATAAAAAAAATGTTTTAACTATGTTCGCAGTTGGTGCCGATGAGGTCGAGTCCCTCAGAAGCGTCCTCGCTGAAGCCAAGAGGGAGGCGATGGCGAGCAAGACGGCTGCGGACAAGGCAGCCAAAAGCTGAGAGGAGGAGCAGACCGCCCGCCAACGACATGAGGCGCGGGTGGGTGAGTGATACGTCTCCATCGTATCTATAATTTTTGATTGTTCCATGCCTATATTATACAACTTTCATATACTTTTGGCAAATTTTTATATTATTTTTGGGACTAACATATTGATCCAGTGCCCAGTGCCAGTTCCTGTTTGTTGCATGTTTTTGTTTCGCAGAAAATCCATATCAAACGGAGTCCAAACGGGATAAAAACTGACAAAGATTTGTTTTGGAATATTTATGAATATTGAGAAGTGGAATCAACGCGAGACGATGCTCGAGGGGCCCACGAGGCAGAGGGCACGCCCTAGGGGGTGGGCGCGCCGCTGACCCTCGTGGACACCCCGTAAGGCGGTTGTTACCCTTCTTTCGCCGCAAGAAAGCTAATATCCGGAAACAAATCATGTTCAAAGTTTCAATCCAATCGGAGTTACGGATCTCCGAGAAATATAAGAAACGGTGAAAGGGCAGAATTGGAAAGGCAAAAAAACAGAGAGAGAAAAAGAGACAGATCCAATCTCGGAGGGGCTCTCGCCCCTCCCACGCCATGGAGACCATGGACCAGAGGGGAAACCCTTCTCCCATCTAAGGAGAAGGTCAAGGAAGGAGAAGAAGAAGGGGGGCTCTCTCCCCCTCTCTCCCGGTGGCACCGGAACGCCGCCGGGGCCATCATCATCATCGTGATCTACACCAACACCTCCGTCATCTTCACCAACATCTCCATCACCTTCCCCCATCTATCTACAACGGTTCACTCTCCCGCAACCCGCTGTACCCTCTACTTGTACATGGTGCTTTATGCTTCATATTATTATCCAATGATGTGTTGCCATCCTATGATGTGTGAGTAGATTTTCGTTGTCCTACCGGTAATTGGTGAATTGATATGATTGGTTTAATTTGCTTGTGGTTATGTTGCTGTCCTTTGGTGCCCATCATATGAGCGCGCGTGTGGATCACACCATAGGGTTGGTTGTATGTTAATAGGACTATGTATTGGATGGCAAGAGTGACAGAAGCTTCAACCTAGCATAGAAATTGATGCATACGGGATTGAAGGGGGACCAATATATCTTAATGCTATGGTTGGGTTTTACCTTAATGAATGTTAGTAGTTGTGGATGCTTGCTAATAGTTCCAATCATAAGTGCATAGAATTCCAAGTCAGGGATGACATGCTAGCAGTGGCCTCTCCCACATAAAACTTGCTATCGGTCTAGTAAAGTAGTCAATTGCTTAGGGACAATTTCACAACTCCTACCAGCACTTTTCCACACTCGCTATAATAACTTTATTGCGTCTTTATCTAAACAGGCCCTAGTTTTTCTTTACGCGCTCTTTATATTCTTGCAAACCTATCCAACAACACCTACAAAGTCCTTCTAGTTTCATACTTGTTTTAGGTAAAGCGAACGTTAAGCGTGCGTAGAGTTGTATCGGTGGCCGATAGAACTTGAGGGAATATTTGTTCTACCTTTAGCTCCTCGTTGGGTTCGACACTCTTACTTATCAAAAGAGGCTACAATTCATCCCCTATACTTGTGGGTTATCAAGACCTTTTTCTGGCTCCGTTGCAGGGGAGTTATAGTGTGGGGTGAATATTCTCGTGTGTGCTTGTTTGCTTTATCTGTAAGTAGTTTTTATTTTGTGCTGTTGTTTTCTATCTTTAGTTATGGATAGGAAACACAAATATCAAAACAATTAGTTGTACCTACTACACGAATGGTTGAAGAACCACTGAAAATCTATCACACTCCTGAAGCTTTTTACTTGGATCATCTTCAATCCCTATTTGCTCGTGCTGAAACCCCAACTAGCTTAGTTGAGGGCAAATCTTTAGATGTGCATGCTTGTTATGTGCGACACCGCTTATCTCAAAAAGGGAAACTTTTACTGCATCAAATTCATCGTTTGCAATGTTATGCTTGGAATTTATGTGAAATATATGATTTTACTTGTTGTTATAAAGACCCTAGGAAACACATTCCCTACCAACGTGAGTTTAGTGATAATGGAATCATATCTTCATATGCTAAGGGTGTTTATAATTACTATGATGTTCAACAAATTGAAGAATTTGTTGCTTTTAAGGGTGCTTATGAAATTGGTTCTTTGATTGGAAAGTATGATGCTACTCTTTACAAATCTAATTTTTTTGCCATACTTAAATATTGTTATGATAATTATGCTTCTAATGCCTATGTTAAACCATATATTGAGGACTCCTCCGCTATCCAAGAAGAGATTAATATTTTGCAGGAGTCTATGGAAGAAGAAATTGATGAAATTGTGGGCCCATTGGATGAAAAAGATGATGAGGAGAGAAAAGAACAAAAGGAGGAAGAGCGGATTAGCTACCCATGCCCACCTTGTAATGAGAGTAACTCTTCGACTCATACACTGTTTAATTTCCCTTCGTGCTTACTGAAGGATGATTGTTATGATCCCGTTGATTCTTTTGAAATGTCCCTTTTTGATGATGCTTGCTATGCTTGTGGCCAAGATGCCAATATGAATTATGCTTATGGAGATGAACTTGCTATAGTTCCTTATGTTAAACATGAAATTGTTGCTATTGCACCCACGCAAGATAGTCCTATTATCTTTTTGAATTCTCCTGCCTACACTATATCGGAGAAGTTTGCACTTATTAAGGATTATATCGATGGGTTGCCTTTTACTACTACACATGATGATTTTGATGAATATAATATGCATGTTCTTGCTGCTCCTACTTGCAATTATTATGACAGAGGAACTACGTCTCCGCCTCTTTATGTTTCCAACATGATAGAATTGCAAGAAACTGTTTATACTATGCATTGGCCTTTACTACGTGTGCATGAATTTGTCAGGACCCCGACTCGATGTCACATCGATCTAGCCGGTAACACCTCATATCACTTTGCGGCCTCACGCACGGTATCCTCACGGGTGTCGCCTTACCTTTGCCCGGGACCGTTTGCGCCTTTTGGCTCACGTATATGATAGTGTCGCTAGCATCCATATGATAAAGAGCCCGGGCTGACATGACTAGTCGTAAACCCAAAGTGGCACAGACTTACAGGGACAGGCATTCATGACCCAGCTTCGAACGTGTCGGTCATCAGCAAGTGGGTCCGGGCTGTAGCACTGGGCTAGCAGGACTCCGGTAAACCGGGCTGTAGCGGGCTAACAGGACTCCGGTACTCAAAGCGTGACATTTCCCCGAAGGGACAGACACAGGAACGAAGAAGGACACATGCCGGCCAGCCTAAGTGTTCCAGAGCAGTAGCAAGCTACCATGGCTCAGCGGTAACACTAGGAGACATTTCCCGGTAAGAGAGGCTACTAAAGATAAACAACTAGATAGTCAGATCCCACACATACCAAGCATTTCAATCATACACACAATATGCTCGATATGTGCAAATACAACGAAGCATCACAACATGACTCTATGACACAAGTACTTTATTTAAGGCTTAGAGAGCCATACATGACATACACAAAGGTACGGGTCTCACGACCCAACATACAAGTCATACAGTCATACAAACCAGCAGCGGAAGTAACTTGTCTGAGTACAGACAACTAGTAAAATAAAAGAGGCTTGGGAAGCCTAGCTATACTACAAGGTCCTTCACAAGCTCAGGGTCACCACCTGGGTCTTTCAGCCTACTCGTTGATGTCAACGTCTACATAGAACCCATCAGAAGGGGTTGCAGCGTCTTCTGTAAAAATGTAAATTATAGCAACATGAGTACAAAGGTACTCAGCAAGACTTACATCAGATCCTACATACATGCTTAGTATCAAGAAGGGTTGGTGGAGTTATTGCAGCAAGCCAGCTTTGACTCTTGGCTAGACTATCCTACGAGACTCCAACTTGAAATGGTTTTGCGCACACGAGTCCACTACTCACCACTTCAATACACTACCGAGGATTCGCCTCCGTCTTCCTACGAAAGAGCCATCCTCGGCACTCACACTTATCTTGAGGCTTTTAACAGTTTCCATTTACTTGTCTATGAACTGTATAGGCAACCAAGTAGTCCTTTACCGCGGACGCGGCTATTCGAATAGATTATGATAACCCTGCAGGGGTGTACTTCTTCATACATGTTTCCACCAATTAGCGTCTGCACACGACATGTGCTCGGCAGACTTCAAGCGAAAGCCGACGTGGGTGTAGACCACGACCTACCTAAACACTTAAGCCTCTAGTCCAGGTTTATCGCCTATTCAGGTTCCATCCGCAGGGAGTCCGGCCGAGGTTTCCCATACGGCCCCGAACGATGTGAACAGGGTTCCCGAGATACCTAACGGGTATTCGGTACACCGTGCCACGTACCTACCGCATCACAGCCCACCCCTACGGTCAGCGCTGTCCACGGCCTCCAGTAGGCTACAAACACCAGAAACTACTTGCAACTCCTGGACAGAGAGCTAGGGTGAATAAGAAGTCGAGCGGGGTCATATTTCAGGGCCCAATGCATGGTAGTAGCTGTATCTTAAATCACGCATACAGATCTCAGTGCTTAAGGTCGGCTTCAATGAAACAACCCACCATGTACTCCTACATGGCCTCTCATCGATACCTTTACCAAATCGTGTTCACCACACCACTCTCATTACGGACATAAACATTTCACTCTAGCCCATCACCCAGATGAACCAGACCTGACACGACTCTAAGCATAGCAGGCATAGCAAGGTAGGAACAACACATACATATGGCTCAAACAACTCCTACACATGCTAGTGGGTTTCATCTAGTTACTGTGGCAATGACAGGTCATGCAGAGGAAATGGGTTCAACTACCGTAGCACACAGCAGTTTGAAACGCGTTGTCTTAATGCAGTAAAAGAGAGCAGGAGCGAGAACATGGGATTGTATCGATATGATCAAATGGTTGGTTGCTTGCCTGATGGTTCGATGCACTGATACGGTTCTTCGTTAGGGTAATCACGGTACTCCTCGGAGGCAGAACCTGTCGCAAAGGACACCGATACACAACCATCTTCAAACAATGTGCAACAATATGATGCATGCATGAAACATGGCAATATGAGTGTGTTGGGCTAATGCAACTAAAACCAGAAGGGTTTGAGCAAATTTGAATCAAGGATTCAAATTTCAAATTCAAATATGGCCTTTTAAGGTGCTTTTCCTTGTTCTGCTTAAAACATCAATTTAACTTGTTTGATCATGCATGAAAATAGTACAGATGGATAGATTGGATTTTTCTGATCATTTTTCATATATAATTTGTCCAATTTGGAGTTACAGAATAAAAGTTATGAATTTTTGAAGTTTAAATAATATTCTGGAATTTCCTGATTTAAATTAAATCCAGAAAACCAATTACTGCGTCAGCCTGACGTCAGTGTGACGTCAGCAGGTCAACGGAACAGGTCTGGGTCAAACCTGACAGTGGGTCCCGCATGTCAGGGTGATTATACGCTGTCAGGACCCCGACTCGATGTCACATCGATCTAGCCGGTAACACCTCATATCACTTTGCGGCCTCACGCACGGTATCCTCACGGGTGTCGCCTTACCTTTGCCCGGGACCGTTTGCGCCTTTTGGCTCACGTATATGATAGTGTCGCTAGCATCCATATGATAAAGAGCCCGGGCTGACATGACTAGTCGTAAACCCAAAGTGGCACAGACTTACAGGGATAGGCATCCATGACCCAGCTTCGAACGTGTCGGTCATCAGCAAGTGGGTCCGGGCTGTAGCACTGGGCTAGCAGGACTCCGGTAAACCGGGCTGTAGCGGGCTAACAGGACTCCGGTACTCAAAGCGTGACATTTCCCCGAAGGGACAGACACAGGAACGAAGAAGGACACATGCCGGCCAGCCTAGGTGTTCCAGAGCAGTAGCAAGCTACCATGGCTCAGCGGTAACACTAGGAGACATTTCCCGGTAAGAGAGGCTACTAAAGATAAACAACTAGATAGTCAGATCCCACACATACCAAGCATTTCAATCATACACACAATATGCTCGATATGTGCAAATACAACGAAGCATCACAACATGACTCTATGACACAAGTACTTTATTTAAGGCTCATAGAGCCATACATGACATACACAAAGGTACGGGTCTCACGACCCAACATACAAGTCATACAGTCATACAAACCAGCAGCGGAAGTAACTTGTCTGAGTACAGACAACTAGTAAAATAAAAGAGGCTTGGGAAGCCTAGCTATACTACAAGGTCCTTCACAAGCTCAGGGTCACCACCTGGGTCTTTCAGCCTACTCGTTGATGTCAACGTCTACATAGAACCCATCAGAAGGGGTTGCAGCGTCTTCTGTAAAAATGTAAATTATAGCAACATGAGTACAAAGGTACTCAGCAAGACTTACATCAGATCCTACATACATGCTTAGTATCAAGAAGGGTTGGTGGAGTTATTGCAGCAAGCCAGCTTTGACTCTTGGCTAGACTATCCTACGAGACTCCAACTTGAAATGGTTTTGCGCACACGAGTCCACTACTCACCACTTCAATACACTACCGAGGATTCGCCTCCGTCTTCCTACGAAAGAGCCATCCTCGGCACTCACACTTATCTTGAGGCTTTTAACAGTTTCCATTTACTTGTCTATGAACTGTATAGGCAACCAAGTAGTCCTTTACCGCGGACGCGGCTATTCGAATAGATTATGATAACCCTGCAGGGGTGTACTTCTTCATACATGTTTCCACCACTTAGCGTCTGCACACGACATGTGCTCGGCAGACTTCAAGCGAAAGCCGACGTGGGTGTAGACCACGACCTACCTAAACACTTAAGCCTCTAGTCCAGGTTTATCGCCTATTCAGGTTCCATCCGCAGGGAGTCCGGCCGAGGTTTCCCATACGGCCCCGAACGATGTGAACAGGGTTCCCGAGATACCTAACGGGTATTCGGTACACCGTGCCACGTACCTACCGCATCACAGCCCACCCCTACGGTCAGCGCTGTCCACGGCCTCCAGTAGGCTACAAACACCAGAAACTACTTGCAACTCCTGGACAGAGAGCTAGGGTGAATAAGAAGCCGAGCGGCGTCATATTTCAGGGCCCAATGCATGGTAGTAGCTGTATCTTAAATCACGCATACAGATCTCAGTGCTTAAGGTCGGCTTCAATGAAACAACCCACCATGTACTCCTACATGGCCTCTCATCGATACCTTTACCAAATCGTGTTCACCACACCACTCTCATTACCGAGATAAACATTTCACTCTAGCCCATCACCCAGATGAACCAGACCTGACACGACTCTAAGCATAGCAGGCATAGCAAGGTAGGAACAACACATACATATGGCTCAAACAACTCCTACACATGCTAGTGGGTTTCATCTAGTTACTGTGGCAATGACAGGTCATGCAGAGGAAATGGGTTCAACTACCGTAGCACACAGCAGTTTGAAACGCGTTGTCTTAATGCAGTAAAAGAGAGCAGGAGCGAGAACATGGGATTGTATCGATATGATCAAATGGTTGGTTGCTTGCCTGATGGTTCGATGCACTGATACGGTTCTTCGCTAGGGTAATCAGGGTACTGTTCGGGGACAGAACCTGCCGCAGAGAGCACCGATTCACAAACATTACCAAACAGTATGCAACAATATGATGCATGCATGAGACATGGCAAAATGAGTGTATTGGGCTAATGCAACTAAAACCAGAAGGGTTTGAACAAATTTGAATCAAGGATTCAAATTTCAAATTCAAATATGGCCTTTAAAAGTGCTTTTCCTTGTTCTGCTTAAAACATCAATTTAACTTGTTTGATCATGCATGAAAATAGTACAGATGGATAGATTGGATTTTTCTGATCATTTTTCATATATAATTTGTCCAATTTGGAGTTACAGAATAAAAGTTATGAATTTTTGAAGTTTAAATAATATTCTGGAATTTCCTGATTTAAATTAAATCCAGAAAATCAATTACTGCGTCAGCCTGACGTCAGTGTGACGTCAGCAGGTCAATGGAACTGGTCCAGGTCAAACCTGACAGTGGGTCCCGCATGTCAGGGTGATTATTTTAATTAAAATTTAATTAAAACTAATCCTGTTTAATTAACAGGGCTGGGCCCCACCTGTCATTGACTCAGGGGAGTCAACCAGGGCCCACCCGTGGTCAAACCCGGGTCGGCTGCACCGGCGTTTAGCCGCCGGCGAGCCCGACGCGGCGGCGGGAGTGGTTTTGGCCATTTCGGCCACCAAATGGGCCGCGGAGACCACCGGAGGGGAGCTGAGGACAAACCGCAGCTCTTGGCGGAGTCCGTTGAGGTCGGGGTGGCCGGAGTTGGCCGGAAGCACGTCGGCGACGAGGTCCGCGGCGGTGCGGGCGTGTGATCCTCGTGCGGTGGCTACACGGCTCAGGAATGAGAGAGAGAGGGTCGGAGGAGTAGCTAGGCTCACAGCGCTCCCGTAGAGGCCACCGGTGAGGTCGGGGACGAGCTGAGGCGGCGACGGCGTTGAAGGGGATCTCCGGCGACGGTGAGCTCGGGCGAGGTCGGTGCGGTGGTCTCGGGCCGCACGAGCACACGGGGCTCGGCTGCTCGATGAAGTAGACAGCGGCGGAGCTCCTGGACACGGTGGCACGGCGTGGGGTGGACGGAGGGCGTGGCTACGGCGTGGGGGTGGCGGCGATGGCGTCGGCCATGGCTGGGGCGTGCGAGGGGGAGGAGCTGGAGAGGAGAGGGGGTGTCTGGGGGGTTCGGGGGAGAGAGGGAGGCCGATCCACGGCGTTAGCCGGGCGAGGGAGGCGGCGAGGCGGCGAGCAGCTGCGTGGCGAGCTGCGGTGCCGCCGCCGAGCACCTTGGCTGCCTGCCTGGCGAGCCAAGCAGCTCGCTGGAGCGGTGGCCGGGCTGGGCCGGCCAGGTGGGCTGGCTGGTGGGCCTACGGTGGCGCCAGGTAAGTTTCCCCTTTTTTCTGTTTCTGTTTCTATTTTTTTTAATATATCTGCAACTTTGTTGAATTTAATAAAATACCTAGGCAACTTCAAAAATCACCAAATTACTCCTGGTCCATAGTTGGATTATTTCCAACATGAAACATTTTAGTTTGGAGGTATTTGAGCATTTAAATATTTTATATAATTTTAAATGCCCAAATTCAAATATTTATGATTTAATTCAAAAACCCTAAGATGGCCTAGGAAAATGTGCACCACTTTTGGCAGGGGTTCTGAACCAAGACAAAAATGATGGGCATTTTAGAAGGGCATTTCAGGTTCATTGAAAAAGTTTTTAGTAAACCCTAGTTGGTTTCAGAGGGGACTGGGGGTTCTGTCATCCCCATTTCAAGTTTCTGATGAAAAAGTAAACATGATGCAACACTCTAATGCATGGCTAACTAGGATGTGACAACTCACCCCCACTCAAAAGAATCTCGTCCCGAGATTTGGGTTCCTCCGGGAAGAAGGCGGGATACTCAAGTCGAAGACGATCCTCCCTTTCCCAAGTTGCTTCATCCTCAGAATGGTGCGACCATTGAACCTTGAGAAACTTGATATTATGACGTCGAGTGGTACGCTCGGCCCGATCGAGGATACGAATGGGGTACTCTCGGTATGTAAGATTATCTTGGAGATCAAGCGTTTCATGGTCCACTTCACGGATAGGATCCGAGAAGCAACGCCTGAGTTGGGAAACGTGGAAGACGTCGTGGACTCTGGAGAGATGCGGAGGTAGTTCCAACTGGTAGGCAACTTCTCCTCGTTTGGCAAGAATGCGAAAAGGTCCAATGTAACGAGGAGCCAATTTGCCTTTGATACCGAAACGATGGGTTCCCTTCAGAGGGGTGACCCGAAGATAAGCCTTCTCGTCAACCTCGAAAGTCATAGCCTTATGTTATCGGTCATATTGACTCTTTTGACGAGATTGGGCTGTTTTCAACTTTTCACGAACGATGCGAACTTGTTCTTCTGCTTCCTGAATCATATCCGGGCCAAAGAATTGTCTTTCCCCGGTCTCTGACCAGTTAAGGGGTGTTCGACACCGTCGTCCATAGAGAACTTCAAAAGGGGCTTTACCCAAGCTAGATTGATAGCTGTTGTTATAAGCGAATTCGGCAAATGGAAGGCACTTCTCCCAATCCATTCCGAATGAGATAACAGAGGCTCGAAGCATGTCTTCTAGAATCTGGTTGACGCGTTCCACTTGACCGCTCGACTGAGGGTGGAAGGCGGTGCTAAAGGAGAGACGGGTTCCCATAGCATTTTGGAAACTTTCCCAAAATCGAGAGGTGAAAAGACTTCCTCGATCCGAGTTAATTTCCAAAGGAACACCATGGAGAGACACTATTCGGGAGATGTATAAGTCTGCCAGCTGACTAGCGGTTATACTCTCACGAACAGGTAAGAAATGGGCTACTTTGGAAAGACGATCGACCACGACGAAGATAGCATTATTCCCTCTCTTAGTCCTGGGAAAACTGGTAATGAAATCCATACCAATTTTATCCCATTTCCATTCAGGAATAGCTAGGGGTTGAAGGGTGCCAGCAGGCCGTTGATGCTCTGCTTTTACACGACGACAGACGTCGCAATTAGCAATATACTGAGCAATTTCTCTCTTCATCCTAGTCCACCAGAACCTCTGGCGTAGGTCCTGATACATCTTAGTACTACCGGGATGAATGGTGAGAGGAGATTCATGAGCCTCCTTAAGGATCAACTGCCGTAGATGCTGGTTCTTGGGAACCACTAGACGGTTCTCAAAGTACACAACACCATGATCATTTGTGGAGAAACAACTAGCACCTCCGCTAGCAATGTTCTCCTTGATCTTAGCTATTCCCTTATCTCGCTTCTGGGCAGCAATGATTTGATCCGTAAGAGTAGGTTTCGCCACCAAGGTGGAAAGAAATCCTTGAGGAACAATGTGAAGGTTAAGCTTCCGAAATTCCTCATGGAGAAGCGGTTGACTTTGTTGTAACACCAGATTGTTACAATAAGACTTACGACTTAGCGCATCAGCCATGACGTTGGCTTTCCCTGGGGTGTAGGTTATTCCTAAGTCGAAGTCTGTGATCAATTCAACCCAACGTCTTTGCCTGAGATTCAGATCCGGTTGGGTGAAAATGTACTTCAGACTTTGGTGATCAGTGAATATTTCGCAACGATTACCGAGGAGGTAATGTCGCCAGGTCTTAAGTGCATAGACTACAGCTGCAAGCTCTAGATCATGAGTAGGATAATTCTCCTCGTGTGGGTGCAACTGCCGTGAAGCATAGGCAATTACGTGTCGGTCTTGCATGAGAATGCAACCTAGTCCTTGTCGCGAGGCGTCGCAGTAGATAACAAAGTCCTTGGAGAAGTCTGGCGGTACCAGTACGGGAGCAGAGGTCAGGCGTCTTTTCAGTTCCTGAAAGCTGTGCTCACATTGTGGAGTCCACTCGAACTTCTTATCTTTCTTGAGGAGTTCGGTTAGAGGTTTGGCAACTTTGGAGAAGTTCTCGACAAAGCGACGACAATAGCTCGCTAAGCCCAGAAAACTCCGAACTTGCTTGACCGATTCAGGTGGAGTCCAATTAAGGACGGCTTGAACTCGCTCAGGGTTAACAGCAATACCTTTACCAGATATTACATGACCCAGATAGGTCACTTCTGACAATCAGAATTCACATTTAGAAAATTTGGCATAAAGGCGATGCTCTCGAAGTTTCTGCAACACTAGCCTTAGATGTTCGGCATGTTCTTCCTCGTTCTTGGAGTAGATGAGTATATCATCGAGGTAAACCACGACGAATTTATCCAAATACTCCATGAAGATTGAGTTCATTAACCGAGAAAAGGTGGCTGGAGCGTTGGTTAATCCGAAGGACATGACGGTGTACTCGTATTGGCCGTAACGAGTAACAAAGGCCGTTTTAGGGATGTCCCCGTTTCTGATTTTGATTTGATGGTAGCCCAACCTCAAATCCATCTTGGAGAAGACTGAGGATCCAGCGAGCTGATCGTACAGGTCGTTGATCCTGGGGAG
>NC_041387.1:81167540-81251294 GCF_002162155.2 Triticum dicoccoides | reverse complement strand
TGTGACAACTCACCCCCACTCAAAAGAATCTCGTCCCGAGATTTGGGTTCCTCCGGGAAGAAGGCGGGGTACTCGAGTCGAAGACGATCCTCCCTTTCCCAAGTTGCTTCATCCTCAGAATGGTGCGACCATTGAACCTTGAGAAACTTGATATTATGACGTCGAGTGGTACGTTCGGCCTGATCGAGGATACGAATGGGGTACTCTCGATATGTAAGATTATCTTGGAGATCAAGCGTTTCGTAGTCCACTCCACGGATAGGATCCGAGAAGCAACGCCTGAGTTGAGAAATGTGGAAGACATCGTGGACTCTGGAGAGATGCGGAGGTAGTTCCAGCTGGTAGGCAACTTCTCCTCGTTTGGCGAGAATGCGAAAAGGTCCAATGTAACGAGGAGCCAATTTGCCTTTGATACCGAAACGATGGGTTCCCTTCAGAGGGGTGACCCGAAGATAAGCCTTCTCATCAACCTCGAAAGTCATAGCCTTATGTTTTCGGTCATATTGACTCTTTTGACGAGATTGAGCTGTTTTCAACTTTTCACGAACGATACGAACTTGTTCTTCTGCTTCGTGAATCATATCCGGGCCAAAGAATTGTCTTTCCCCGGTCTCTGACCAGTTAAGGGGTGTCCGACACCGTCGTCCATAGAGAACTTCAAAAGGGGCTTTACCCAAGCTAGATTGATAACTGTTGTTGTAAGCGAATTCGGCAAATGGAAGGCACTTCTCCCAGTCCATTCCGAATGAGATAACAGAGGCTCGAAGCATGTCTTCTAGAATCTGATTGACGCGTTCCACTTGACCGCTCGACTGAGGGTGGAAGGCGGTGCTAAAGGAGAGACGGGTTCCCATAGCATTTTGGAAACTTTCCCAAAATCGAGAGGTGAAAAGACTTCCTCGATCCGAGTTAATTTCCAGAGGAACACCATGGAGGGACACTATTCGGGAGATGTATAAGTCTGCCAGCTGACTAGCGGTTATACTCTCACGAACAGGTAGGAAATGGGCTACTTTGGAAAGACGATCGACCACGACGAAAATAGCATTATTCCCTCTCTTGGTCCTGGGAAAACCGGTAATGAAATCCATGCCAATTTTATCCCATTTCCATTCAGGAATAGCTAGGGGTTGAAGGGTGCCAGCAGGCCGTTGATGCTCTGCTTTTACACGACGACAGACGTCGCAATTAGCAATATACTGAGCAATTTCTCTCTTCATCCTAGTCCACCAGAACCTCTGGCGTAGGTCCTGATACATCTTAGTACTACCGGGATGAATGGTGAGAGGAGATTCATGAGCCTCCTTAAGGATCAACTGCCGTAGATGCTGGTTCTTGGGAACCACTAGACGGTTCTCAAAGTACACAACACCATGATCATTTGTGGAGAAACAACTAGCACCTCCGCTAGCAATGTTCTCCTTGATCTTAGCTATTCCCTTATCTCGCTTCTAGGCAGCAATGATTTGATCCGTAAGAGTAGGTTTCGCCACCAAGGTGGAAAGAAATCCTTGAGGAACAATGTGAAGGTTAAGCTTCCGAAATTCCTCATGGAGAAGCGGTTGACTTTGTTGTAACATCAGATTGTTACAATAAGATTTACGACTTAGCGCATCAGCCATGACGTTGGCTTTCCCTGGGGTGTAGGTTATTCCTAAGTTGAAGTCTGTGATCAATTCAACCCAACGTCTTTGCCTGAGGTTCAGATCCGGTTGGGTGAAGATGTACTTCAAACTTTGGTGATCAGTGAATATTTCGCAACGATTACCGAGGAGGTAATGTCGCCAGGTTTTAAGTGCATAGACTACAGCTGCAAGCTCTAGATCATGAGTAGGATAATTCTCCTCATGTGGGTGCAATTGCCGTGAAGCGTAGGCAATTACGTGTCGATCTTGCATGAGAATGCAACCTAGTCCTTGTCGCGAGGCGTCGCAGTAGATAACAAAATCCTTGGAGAAGTTCTCGACAAAGCGACGACAATAGCTCGCTAAGCCTAGAAAACTCCAAACTTGCTTGACCGATTCAGGTGGAGTCCAGTTAAGGACGGCTTGAACTCGCTCAGGGTTAACAGCAATACCTTTACCAGATATTACATGACCCAGATAGGTCACTTCTGGCAACCAGAATTCACATTTAGAAAATTTGGCATAAAGGCGATGCTCTCGAAGTTTCTTCAACACTAGCCTTAAATGTTCGGCATGTTCTTCCTCGTTCTTGGAGTAGATGAGTATATCATCGAGATAAACTACGACGAATTTATCCAAATACTCCATGAAGATTGAGTTCATTAACCGAGAAAAGGTGGCTGGAGCGTTGGTTAATCCGAAGGACATGACGGTGTACTCGTATTGGCCATAACGAGTAACAAAGGCCGTTTTAGGAATGTCCCCGTTTCTGATTTTGATTTGATGGTAGCCCAACCTCAAATCCATCTTGGAGAAGACTGAGGATCCAGCAAGCTGATCATACAGGTCGTTGATCCTGGGAAGCGGATATTTGTTCTTGATTGTGACCAAATTGACAGGTCGGTAATCTACAACCATCCGGTCCGTACCATCCTTCTTCTTGACGAATAGGACGGGGCAAGCCCACGGAGATGAGCTAGGTCGGATGAAACCCTTTTTCAAGGACTCATCGAGTTGTTTCTTAAGCTCGGCTAGTTCTAAGGGTGCCATCTTATAAGGTCTTCTAGCAATCGGAACGGTTCCTGGAATGAGGTCTATTACGAACTCAACATCCCTGTCAGGTGGAACACCTGGCAATTCCTCTGGAAAGACATCCGGGAAGTCACGGACTACCGGAACGTCCTCAAGGTCTGGCAAAGGGCTGGCGTTAAGAGAATATAATTGTCGCTTGGCTATTCGGGTCAAGACATTGACTATCTTTCCCGAAGGATGGGTGAGTTGAACAGTCCTAGAGAAGCAATCAATTTTGGCTTGATGAGCTGACATCCAGTCCATACCCAAAATGATATTAATATCTGAAGATTTAAGGGCTATCAAAGACGCGAGGAAAACAAGTCTGTCGACTTGGATTTCATTTCCATGGCTTACTCGAGAAGTTTGCCATTTGGATCCCGGAGTTTGAATTACCATAGAGGTTGGCATATCACCGAATGCGACGTTATGCAAACGAGCATAATTTTCAGATATAAAAGAATGAGAGGCTCCTGTATCGAAAAGAACAGATGCCGGGTGGCAATTAACAAGAAGCGTACCGAGAACGACGTTGGGATCCTCTTGAGCTTCTTCGGCAGAAATACAATTGACATGGCCACGTGAAGCGGTGACCGGCTTGGCGTGGAATATTTTTCCTGTCGGCTTGCCACGGCCAACAGCTTTAGCAGATTGATTGGGGCTGGTCTGGGGACACTCACGCATATAGTGGCCAGATTCCCCACACTTGAAACAAGTCACGGAACTGGTACGTGGAGGAGCATTGTTAGTTGGACCTCCATAGGGCTTGGCCGGTGCAGACTGTTGAACGGGGCGAGGCGCCTGGAAGGATGGCCTCGGTGTGAACCTGGGTGGCAGGGCGGTGTTGGGTACCCACACGCGGCGCTTCTGAGGACCAGCACCGGATGAGGAACCCATGTCACGGCCATGCTTGCGTGTTGCGTCATAGTCCGTCTGACCAGTTTCAGCACTGATGGCTTTGTTGACAAGTTTCTGAAAAGATGTGCACTCATGCAGACGGAGGTCGCGACGAAGCTCAGGACTAAGGCCCTTACGGAACCTTGCTTGCTTCTTGGCATCAGTAGACACTTCCTCAGTTGCATATCGTGCGAGATTACCAAACTCCCTGCTGTAAGCATCCACAGAGAGTCGGCCTTGGGTGAAACTGCAAAATTCTTCACGTTTACGGTCCATGAGACCCTCCGGAATGTGATGTTCACGGAAAGCCTCACTGAACTCAGCCCAAGTAGTGACATGGCCCGCCGGGCGCATAGCTCCATAATTCTCCCACCATAGACTGGCGGGGCCTTCAAGATGATATGCAGCAAAGGTGACCTTGTCAGCCTCCGCTACCAGTGCGGAACGCAGTTTGTGAGAGATACTGCGAAGCCAGTCATCAGCGTCGAGAGGCTCGACGGAGTGGTGGAACGTGGGTGGATGTAATTTGATAAAATCACTGAGTGACACCACGTTAGTCCTCTGATGGTGTGCTGTGTTCTGTTCAATACGCTCCAACAAACGGTTGGTCTCCCGCTTGTTTCTCTCAGCTTCCATCATAACCTCGGCTAGTGAAGGAGGATGAGGCAGATTTACATCCCTGGCTTCACTGCCTTCGGCCTGCTCTTGAGAAGCAGGGTTAGCGCGCGTGTTGACCATCCTAGGTAAACAAGACAATGATTTAGTCAGGATGATAAAATTCCGACATAGGATAAAAATGCAAGGAATAACTCGAAATGCAAGATGATCATCCGTATGACATGGTAAAAACAGAACTGCTTCTTTTATTCCATCGTCATACACACCATACAGAGTTTAGTACAAGACCAAACAAAGTACTATTACGGTGAAAAGAGGATTACATCTCATCGGAGGCATTCCAAGCTCCTACACATTATTTTTCTACACCTCCGGAAGGAGTACAAACTAGGTCATATCCCACGAGTCACGCGGGACGATAGACGACACAGCTAGTGCGAACTAGTGATACTACCACTAACTCAGACCGATCCGTAGTAGTCCTCGTAAAAGTCACCTCCATAGCCTGGGAGCTCAACATGATCATCCGGAAACAGACGATCTCGCGGAGCTTGTGGACCATAGGGGCTAGGATGAGGCCTTGGACCAACAAACGGTGGCCTGCGGGGACCGCGAGGTGGGGTGATGCCTCCTACATCACGCCAAACCATCACGTCTGGCAGAGCAGATCTCACAGGATAGAGATCGCGCATATCTGAATATCCAGCTTGCACCGCCGGTGCGAACCGAGTCAAAGTGGCCCAGTGGTCAGCACGGGTATTGAAGAGCTCTAACCTCAAGGCCCGATTTTCACGGTCCTTATCCTCGAGCATCTCGGCAGTGGTGCGAGTCCGTGAATCCTCCTGGGTGGGGTCAGCATAGATAGCCTGGAGATACCCTTGTGCTCCCGGAAGTGATCCTGGCATATACCGAAAATCAGAGTCCCGAAATAGACCAGATCTGACTCGCATAATGGTCATCATAGAGTAGGCGGCGTCCTGCACAGCCATCTCAATAGTAACCCCGAGACCATAAGAGCAGTGAAGAGGCTCGGTGGATCCAGGATAAGATGGAAATATCCTGACAGTGCAGAGATACTGGCTTTGATTAAAGTCTCGGAATTGCTCTTCGACCGTGTACTCAGGATACCAGCGGTATCCAGCCTCAGTCATTACCCTGACCAACTTGGCAGTATGGCCGGGTACATCTAGGCATCGAGTCAGGCGAACCACTTGATTTAGGTCGCGAGTGGCCATCTGAAAGCACAATCATAATGCAAGGGCATTAGAATTTCTAGCAAAATTTCGGCAGCATAACAGCTGTAAATGCTCAAGAAGGATTTTGAGACATTTGACAAAGGATTACATACACACTCATCATCATCATAACAAGGTTCTGAATCCATTCTAACAACATAATGTGGTAGTAGAACTGAACTAGGCTTGTATCCATCAAACTTATAAGGTACTACTGATTAGTAACACGTGATCCTGATAGAGAGAATAGGTCCTAATTCCTTAACCCCTGGTGGAAGAATGGACTGACTCAGATCAGAATGTCATAAGATAAAGGAGTAAAAAGAGCCTTACGTTCCATCCCACAAACAATTCCCCTACATATAACTAAAGAATTTCTAGACTCAACATCGACCAGTTTGGCTTGGAGAACCTACAGGCAGTCCGGCTCTGATGCCAACGCTGTCAGGACCCCGACTCGATGTCACATCGATCTAGCCGGTAACACCTCATATCACTTTGCGGCCTCACGCACGGTATCCTCACGGGTGTCGCCTTACCTTTGCCCGGGACTGTTTGCGCCTTTTGGCTCACGTATATGATAGTGTCGCTAGCATCCATATGATAAAGAGCCCGGGCTGACATGACTAGTCGTAAACCCAAAGTGGCACAGACTTACAGGGACAGGCATTCATGACCCAGCTTCGAACGTGTCGGTCATCAGCAAGTGGGTCCGGGCTGTAGCACTGGGCTAGCAGGACTCCGGTAAACCGGGCTGTAGCGGGCTAACAGGACTCCGGTACTCAAAGCGTGACATTTCCCCGAAGGGACAGACACAGGAACGAAGAAGGACACATGCCGGCCAGCCTAAGTGTTCCAGAGCAGTAGCAAGCTACCATGGCTCAGCGGTAACACTAGGAGACATTTCCCGGTAAGAGAGGCTACTAAAGATAAACAACTAGATAGTCAGATCCCACACATACCAAGCATTTCAATCATACACACAATATGCTCGATATGTGCAAATACAACGAAGCATCACAACATGACTCTATGACACAAGTACTTTATTTAAGGCCCAGAGAGCCATACATGACATACACAAAGGTACGGGTCTCACGACCCAACATACAAGTCATACAGTCATACAAACCAGCAGCGGAAGTAACTTGTCTGAGTACAGACAACTAGTAAAATAAAAGAGGCTTGGGAAGCCTAGCTATACTACAAGGTCCTTCACAAGCTCAGGGTCACCACCTGGGTCTTTCAGCCTACTCGTTGATGTCAACGTCTACATAGAACCCATCAGAAGGGGTTGCAGCGTCTTCTGTAAAAATGTAAATTATAGCAACATGAGTACAAAGGTACTCAGCAAGACTTACATCAGATCCTACATACATGCTTAGTATCAAGAAGGGTTGGTGGAGTTATTGCAGCAAGCCAGCTTTGACTCTTGGCTAGACTATCCTACGAGACTCCAACTTGAAATGGTTTTGCGCACACGAGTCCACTACTCACCACTTCAATACACTACCGAGGATTCGCCTCCGTCTTCCTACGAAAGAGCCATCCTCGGCACTCACACTTATCTTGAGGCTTTTAACAGTTTCCATTTACTTGTCTATGAACTGTATAGGCAACCAAGTAGTCCTTTACCGCGGACGCGGCTATTCGAATAGATTATGATAACCCTGCAGGGGTGTACTTCTTCATACATGTTTCCACCACTTAGCGTCTGCACACGACATGTGCTCGGCAGACTTCAAGCGAAAGCCGACGTGGGTGTAGACCACGACCTACCTAAACACTTAAGCCTCTAGTCCAGGTTTATCGCCTATTCAGGTTCCATCCGCAGGGAGTCCGGCCGAGGTTTCCCATACGGCCCCGAACGATGTGAACAGGGTTCCCGAGATACCTAACGGGTATTCGGTACACCGTGCCACGTACCTACCGCATCACAGCCCACCCCTACGGTCAGCGCTGTCCACGGCCTCCAGTAGGCTACAAACACCAGAAACTACTTGCAACTCCTGGACAGAGAGCTAGGGTGAATAAGAAGCCGAGCGGCGTCATATTTCAGGGCCCAATGCATGGTAGTAGCTGTATCTTAAATCACGCATACAGATCTCAGTGCTTAAGGTCGGCTTCAATGAAACAACCCACCATGTACTCCTACATGGCCTCTCATCGATACCTTTACCAAATCGTGTTCACCACACCACTCTCATTACCGAGATAAACATTTCACTCTAGCCCATCACCCAGATGAACCAGACCTGACACGACTCTAAGCATAGCAGGCATAGCAAGGTAGGAACAACACATACATATGGCTCAAACAACTCCTACACATGCTAGTGGGTTTCATCTAGTTACTGTGGCAATGACAGGTCATGCAGAGGAAATGGGTTCAACTACCGTAGCACACAGCAGTTTGAAACGCGTTGTCTTAATGCAGTAAAAGAGAGCAGGAGCGAGAACATGGGATTGTATCGATATGATCAAATGGTTGGTTGCTTGCCTGATGGTTCGATGCACTAATACGGTTCTTCGCTAGGGTAATCAGGGTACTCTTCGGGGACAGAACCTGCCGCAGAGAGCACCGATTCACAAACATTACCAAACAGTATGCAACAATATGATGCATGCATGAGACATGGCAAAATGAGTGTATTGGGCTAATGCAACTAAAACCAGAAGGGTTTGAACAAATTTGAATCAAGGATTCAAATTTCAAATTCAAATATGGCCTTTAAAAGTGCTTTTCCTTGTTCTGCTTAAAACATCAATTTAACTTGTTTGATCATGCATGAAAATAGTACAGATGGATAGATTGGATTTTTCTGATCATTTTTCATATATAATTTGTCCAATTTGGAGTTACAGAATAAAAGTTATGAATTTTTGAAGTTTAAATAATATTCTGGAATTTCCTGATTTAAATTAAATCCAGAAAATCAATTACTGCGTCAGCCTGACGTCAGTGTGACGTCAGCAGGTCAACGGAACTGGTCCAGGTCAAACCTGACAGTGGGTCCCGCATGTCAGGGTGATTATTTTAATTAAAATTTAATTAAAACTAATCCTGTTTAATTAACAGGGCTGGGCCCCACCTGTCATTGACTCAGGGGAGTCAACCAGGGCCCACCCGTGGTCAAACCCGGGTCGGCTGCACCGACGTTTAGCCGCCGGCGAGCCCGACGCGGCGGCGGGAGTGGTTTTGGCTATTCCGGCCACCGAATGGGCCGCGAAGATCACCGGAGTGGAGCTGAGGACAAACCGCAGCTCTTGGCGGAGTCCGTTGGGGTCGGGGTGGCCGGAGTTGGCGCCGGCGACGACCTTGGCGGCCACCGGGGTTCGGCCGAAGACGAACTTGACGCTAGAGGGTTCGGTGAGGCTCGTGGAGTAGCTAGCTAGGTGCTGCGGGACTTGGTGAGTAAGATGGACACCATCTTGTGGCCGGAGGATGACCGGAAACACGTCGGCGACGAGCTCCACGGCGGTGGGTGCGGTTGAGCTCCGGGAGGTTGCTACACGGCTCGGGAGCAAGAACGGAAGGGAGGGGAAGATGGCTAAGCTCACAGTGAGTGCGACGGAGTCCTTGGTGCGGCCGGAGATGGACCGGAGCGACGACGGCGTTGAAGGGGATCTCCGGCGACGGTGAGCTCGGGCGAGGTCGGTGCGGTGGTCTCGGGCGTTGCGAGCGCTCGGGGCTCGGCTGCTCGATGAAGTGGACAGCGGCGGAGCTCCTGGACACGGTGAGACGGCGTGGGGTGGTCGGAGGGCGTGGCTACGGCGAGGGGGTGGCGGCGATGGCGTCGGCCATGGCTGGGGCGTGCGAGGAGGAGGAGCTGGAGAGGAGAGGGGGTGTCTGGGGGGTTCGGGGGAGAGAGAGAGACCGATCCACGACGTCACCTGGCGAGGGGAACGGCGAGGCGGCGAGCAGGTGCGTGGCGCACGCCACGGTCGCCGTCGGGCACCTGCCTGCCTGCCTGGCCGGCAAGCAGCTCGCTGGAGCGGTGCTGGGCTGGGCCGGCAGGTGGGCCGGGGGCAGGCGCCAGGTAAGCTTTCCCCTTTTTTTCTGTTTCTGTTTTTATTTAATATATCTGCAACTTTGTTGAATTTAATAAAATACCTAGGCAACTTCAAAAATCACCAAATCACTCCTGGTCCATAGTTGGATTATTTCCAACATGAAACATTTTAGTTTGGAGGTATTTGAGCATTTAAATATTTTATATAATTTTAAATGCCCAAATTCAAATATTTATGAATTAATTCAAAAACCCTAAGATGGCCTAGGAAAATGTGCACCACTTTTGGCAGAGGTTCTGAACCAAGACAAAAATGATGGGCATTTTAGAAGGGCATTTCAGGTTCATTGAAAATTATTTTAGTAAACCCTAGTTGGTTTCAGAGGGGACTGGGGGTTCTGTCATCCCCATTTCAAGTTTCTGATGAAAGAGTAAACATGATGCAACACTCTAATGCATGACTAGCTAGGGTGTGACAGAATTGTTCTTTTATGACATGCCGATGCATATGAAGAGAGTTAGACTTCGTTGTTGCATGATATATGTTACTTGGTGCTCACTACTAAATTACAAATCATTGTTAATTAAAATTGGCTTTGATATATGATGACCCACAAGTGTAGGGGATCTATCATAGTCCTTTCGATAAGTAAGAGTGTCGAACACAATGAGGAGCAGAAGGAAATGATAAGCGGTTTTCCGTAAGGTTTTCTCTGCAAGCACTGAAATTGTAGGTAATAGATAGTTTTGTGAAAGATAAATAGTAACGAGCAACAAGTAAATAAAGTAAATAAAGTGCAGCAAGGTGGCCCAATCCTTTATGTAGCAAAGGATAAGCCTGGACAAATTCTAATAATGAGAAAGGAGCTCCCGAGGACACATTGGGAATTATCGTCAAGCTAGTTTTCATCACGCTCAAATGATTCGTGTTCGGTACTTTGATAATTTGATATGTGGGTGGACGGTACTTGGGTACTGCCCTTACTTGGACAAGAATCCCACTTATGATTAACCCCTATTGCAAGCATCCGCAACTACAACAAAAGTATTAAGGTAAACCTAACCATAGCATGAAACATATGGATCCAAATCAGCCCCTAACGAAGCAACGCATAAACTAGGGTTTAAGCTTCTGTCACTCTAGCAACCCATCATCTACTTATTACTTCCCTATGCCCTCCTCTAGGCCCAATAATGGTGAATTGTCATGTAGTCGATGTTCACATGACACCACTAGAGGAGAATACAACATACATCTCATCAAAATATCGAACGAATATCAAATTCACATGACTACTAATAGCAAGACTTCACCCATGTCCTCAGGAACAAATGTAACTACTCACAAAGCATATTCATGTTCATAATCAGAGGTGTAATAATATGCATTAAGGATCTGAACATATGATCTTCCACCAAGTAAACCAATAAGTATCAACTACAAGGAGTAATCAACAGTACTAGCAACCCACAGGTACCAATTTGTGGTTTTGGATACAAGATTGGATACAAGAGATGAACTAGGGTTTGAGAGGAGATGGTGATGGTGAAGATGTTGATGGAGATTGACCGTCTCCCGATGAGAGGATTGTTGGTGATGACGTTGGTGATGATTTCCCCCTCCCGGAGGGAAGTGTCCCCGGCAGAACAGCTCTGCCAGAGCCCTAGATTGGTTCCGCCAAGGTTCCGCCTCTTGGCGGCGAAGTTTCGTCCCGTAAGTTTGCCCACGATTTTTTCCAGGGTAAAAGTGATGATATAGCAGAAGATGGATGTCGGAGGCCCACCAGGGGCCCAAGAGATAGGTGGCGCGCCCTATAGGGGGGGCGCGCCCCCTGTCTCCTGGACAGGGTGTGGGCCCCCTGGCCTATTTCTTTCACTCGAAAATTCTTATAAATCCCAAAAAGTTTTTTAGTGGAGTTTTAGGACTTTTGGAGTTGTGCAGAATAGGTTTCCAACGTTTGCTCCTTTTCCAGCCAGAATTCCAGCTGTCGGCATTCCCCCTCTTCATGGTAAACCTTGTGAAATAAGAGAGAATAGCCATAAGTAATGAGATATAATGTGTAATAACAGCCCATAATGCAATAAATATTGATATAAAAGCATGATGCAAAATGGACGTATCAACTCCCCCAAGCTTAGACCTCGCTTGTCCTCAAGCAGAAGCCGAAATCGAAAAATATGTCCACATGTTTAGAGATAGAAGTGTCGATAAAACTAAAATACGGACATGAGGGCATCATGATCATTCTAATAACAACAACATATATAGATTTTGTCATATGATTTCCTATGCTCAAGTAACAAGCAATTCACAATGTCAAGTATGGTTCAAGAACTTCATTGGGAACTAACAAACTATAATCTCAGTCATTAAAGCAATTGCAATTTATCATAACATCAGAAAGAGTCAATAAAAGAGCTTTCCAGCAAACTCACATACTCAACTATCTCGTAGTCCTCTACAATTGCTAACACTCACGCAGTACTTGTGGTTATGGAGTTTTAGACGGACACTGAGAAAGATAGGGGCTTATTGAGTTGCCTCCCAACGTATTCACCTTTAGGTGATGTCAACAATAATAGCCCATGCTAACGAACATCCAATTGGATATGTATATCATGCTCTTTCAAACACGAAGAGCTTGCCAAAGGATAAAATGAAAAATGGGAAGGTGGAGATCACCTTGACTCAAGCACAAAATAAAAGCATAAAGTAAAAACATGAAGTAAAAGATAGGCCCTTCGCAGAGGGAAGCAGAGGTTGTCATTCGCTTTTAGGGTTGATGCATAAAATCTTAATGCAAGAGAACGTCACTTTATATTGCCCCTTGTGTGTGGACCTTTATTATGCAGTCCGTCGCTTTTATTACTTCCGCAACAAGTTCGTACAAAGCTTATTTTCTCCGCACTAATAAGTCATACATAATTAGAGAGCAATTTTTATTGCTTGCACCGATGACAACTTACTTGAAGGATCTTACTCAATCCATAGGTAGATATGGTGGACTCTCATGGCAAGACTGGGTTTAAGGGTATTTGGAAGCACAAGTAGTATCTCTAATTGGTGCTAGGAATTTGGTGAGCATGAGGGGGAAAGGCAAGCTCAACATGTTCGGAAGGTCAATGACAACATGCTTTAACTGAGATGTGAGAAAACATAAACCATTACATTGTCTTCCTTGTCCACCGTCAACTCTTTTAGCATGTCATACTTAATGAGTGCTCACAATCATAAAAGATGTCCAAGATAGTGTATTTATATGTGAACCTCTCTTCCCTTATTACTTCCTATTAATTGCAACGATGACCAAGGCTACGTTCATCAACTCCCAACAATTTTTATGCCTCATACTTCCTATGTGTGAAGTTATCACTATCCATAAGATCAATATGAACTCTTTTATTCTTTCTACTTTCTCAAGATCATAGCACATAGCAAAGCCCTTTACTCAACACTAATATTTATTATAGATAGCTCGCGGACTCGAATACAAAAAGAGATCACAAAGAAAAATTCAAACTACTTGATATCAAAACTTCAATCTACTAGATAAGGATACTACTAAAAGGATCGAACTAAATAAAGCGGTAAAGATAGGAGTGTGATGGTGATACGATACTGGGGCACCTCCCACAAGCTTGGCAGTTGCCAAGGGGAGTGCCCATACCCATGTGATTATGTCTCCTTCATCACGGTTGGTGTTATGATTTTCTTGGAAATGATGCCCTTCAGGATGCGGTTCTCCTCCTCGAGCTTATTGACTTGTTGTTTGAGATCCATAATCTCTTTACGGAGCTTACCCGTAACGGCCAAAGCTCCTTTTACCCAAGGATGCTGCATAGCTTCTGGAGAACAAGTGAAACTCTTTTTCATATTTTCATAAGAAACAAATTTAGAATCGGAAGGGATGACCAAAGTTGGAACAACCACGCTCGGTAGTTCCCCTATCATGAATCCTGCTCGGAGACGAGAGGTGACTTCTTGATCTTCTTCCATGGCATCTCTCCTTTTCAAATCAGCCTCCATCTCATCCTCCGTTGATGGTCCAAAGTTGTAGGCGTCACTATTCGCTCCTGGACCTGGCGTTGGGTGAGACACCCGGCTCTCCCCAACTGACTCCTGAGAAGACATATTGCTTAATTCTGCAACAAGAATAGCTTGAAACGAAAACAGAGGAAATTTGCGTGATACGGTGGTCAAAACCTTCGGGAGTATATATAATGAATTTTTACCGACCAAAATACGTAACGTGCAGAAAAACAGAGTCCGGGAGGCACATGAGGTGCCCACGAGACAGGGGGCACGCCCTACAGGGGGGCGCGCCCTCCACTCTCGTGGGAGCCTCGTGTCCCTTTCGGACTACTTTTTTCTTCCAAAAATTCTTAAATATTCCAAAACTGATAAAAATTGCCATTGCAGTTGTTTTGGAGTCGGTTTACTTACCGTACCACATACCTACGCCTTTTCGGAGTCTGGAACATTCTAGAAAGTGTCCCTTATGTATTCCTCAGGGGTTACGGTTTCAATAATATTAGTTTCAACATTGATAGGATTACCTGAAATATAATGTTTAATTCTTTGACCGTTTACCACCCTAGGATTTGTGCCTTCGAAGTTGTTGATTTTTATGGCACCAGAACGATAGACCTCCTCTATAACGTAGGGACCTTCCCATTTTGAGAGAAGTTTTCCTGCAAAAAATCTTAAACGAGAGTTGAATAATAAAACATAATCTCCTACGTTAAACTCACGCTTTTGTATCCTCTTATCATGCCAGCGTTTGCTTTTTCTTTGAAAAGCTTGGCATTCTCATAGGCTTGGGTTCTCCATTCATCAAGTGAGCTAATATCGAATAACCTCTTCTCACCGGCAAGTTTGAAGTCATAATTGAGCTCTTTAATAGCCCAATATGCTTTATGTTCAAGTTCAAGAGGTAAATGACATGCTTTTCCATAAACCATTTTATACGGAGACATACCCATAGGATTTTTGTATGCAGTTCTATAGGCCCATAATGCATCATCAAGTTTTTTGGACCAATTCTTTCTAGATCTATTCAAAGTCTTTTGCAGAATTAATTTGAGCTCTCTATTGCTCAACTCTACTTGACCACTAGACTGCGGATGATAAGGAGATGCTATTCTATGATTGACATCATACTTAGCAAGCATCTTACGGAAAGCACCATGAATGAAATGTGAACCACCATCAGTCATAAGATATCTAGGGACTCCAAACCTCGGAAAAATAACTTCTTTAAGCATTTTAATAGAAGTGTTGTGATCAGCACTACTAGTTGGAATAGCTTCTACTCACTTAGTAACGTAATCAACAACAACTAAAATATGTGTATAACCATTAGAGGCAGGAAAAGGTCCCATATAGTCAAAGCCCCAAACATCAAACGGTTCAATAACAAGAGAATAATTCATAGGCATTTCTTGACGTCTACTAATGTTACCTATTCTTTGACATTCATCACAAGATAAGACAAACTTACGAGCATCTTTGAAGAGAGTAGGCCAATAAAATCTAGATTGTAGTACCTTGTGTGCAGTTCTATCTCCAGCGTGGTGTCCTCCATAAGATTCAGAGTGACACTTGCGTAGGATCTGTTCCTGTTCATGCTCACACACACAACGTCTAATAACACCATCTACTCCTTCTTTATAAAGGTGTGGATCATCCCAGAAGTAATGTCTTAAATCATAAAAGAACTTTTTCTTTTGCTGGTATGTGAAACTAGGCGGTAAATATTTAGCAACAACATAAATAGCATAATCAGCATACCAAGGAGCAGTACGAGAAGCATTGACGACTGCTAATTGTTCATTAGGAAAGCTATCATTAATAGGCATTGGGTCATCAAGAACATTCTCTAACCTAGACAAGTTATCTGCAACAGGGTTCTCGGCTCCCTTTCTATCAATAATATGCAAATCAAACTCTTGGAGCAAGAGAACCCATCTAATGAGTCTAGGCTTAGCATCTTTCTTTTCCATAAGATATTTAATAGCAGCATGATCAGTGTGAATAGTAACTTTGGAATCAACAATATAAGGTCTAAACTTATCACATGCAAACACAACTGCTAAGAACTCTTTTTAAGTAGTAGCATATTTCTCTGGGCAGTATCAAGAGTCTTACTAGCATACTGGATAACATTCAATTTCTTATCAACTCTTTGCCCTAAAACAGCACCTACAGCATAATCACTAGCATCGCACATAATTTCAAAAGGTAAATTCCAATCAGGTGGCCGAACAATAGGTGCAGTGATCAAAGCTTTCTTAAGCACTTCAAACGCTTCTACACAATCATCATAAAAGACAAAAGGAATATCCTTTTGCAATAAATTAGTCAGAGGCCTAGAGATTTTAGAAAAGTCCTTAATGAACCTCCTATAAAAACCGGCATGACCAAGAAAACTTCTTATACCTTTTATGTCCTTGGGACATGGCATCTTTTAAATAGCATCAACTTTGGATTTATCAACTTCAATACCTCTCTCGGAGATCTTGTGCCCCAAGACAATGCCTTCATTAACCATAAAGTGACACTTTTCCCAATTCAGGACGAGACTAGTGTCTTCGCATCTCTGCAAAACTCGATCAAGGTTGCTCAAACAATCATCAAAAGAGGATCCATAGATAGAGAAGTCATCCATGAATACCTCACAAATCTTTTCACAAAAATCAGAGAATATAGCCATCATGCATCTTTTAAAGGTAGAAGGTGCATTACATAAACCAAAAGGCATACGTCCATAAGCAAAACAACCAAAAGGGCAAGTAAAAGTAGTTTTAGATTGATCCTTTGCTGACACAGGTATCTGAGAGTAACCAGAATAACCATCTAGAAAGCAAAAATGTGTGTGTTTGGATAGCCTTTCTAGCATTTGATCAATAAAAGGTAAAGGGTAATGATCTTTCTTAGTAGCTTTATTTAACTAATGGAAATCAATTACCATCCTATAACCTGTAATAATTCTTTGCGGGATCAATTCATCTTTATCATTAGGAACGACGGTAATACCTCCCTTTTTAGGGACACAATGGACAGGGCTTACCCATTCACTATTAGCAACGGGATAAATAATACCTGCCTCAAGGAGCTTTAGTATCTCCTTTCTTACCACTTCTTTCATTTTTGGATTTAGTCGTCGTTGAGGATCTCTAACTGGTTTGGCATCTTTCTCCACTGAAATCTTGTGTTGACATAATGTGGGACTAATGCCCTTAAGATCATCCAGATATATCCAATAGCTGCTCGGTGCTTCTTCAGGGTTTTCAATAATCTTTCTTCTTCTTTCTCTGAAAGGTTAGCACTAATAATAACAGGATACATTTCTTTTTCATCCAGATAAGCATACTTAAGATTATCAGGTAATGGCTTGAGTTCAAACACGGGATCACCCTTGGATGGAGGGGGATCCCCAAGAATTTCAACGGGAAGGTTATGTTTCAGCATAGGTTCCTGATTAAGGAACACCTCATCTATTTCTTCCCTTTCCTTCATAAACATATCGTTTTCATGGTCTAGTAAATATTGTTCTAACAGATCAGTTGGAGGAACAGCAATGGAAGCAAGACCAATAATCTCATCCTTACTAGGTGGTTCCCTTTCACGAGGTTGTCTACTAAACATAGCGAAATTAAATTCATGAGACATACCATCTATGCCAATAGTGATAATATTCTTTTCACAATTAATCTTAGCACTAGCAGTATTCAAAAAGGGTCTACCAAAAATAATTGGACAAAAGGCATCTTGTGGGGAAGCAAGAACAAGAAAATCAGCAAGATATTTAACCTTCCCACACAAAACTTCAACATCTCTAACAATCCCAACAGGTTTAATGATATCCCTATTAGCAAGCTTAATAGTAACATCAATGTCTTCTAATTCAACGGGTGCAATGTCGTGCATAATTTCTTTATATAAATCATAAGGGATAGCGTTGGCACTAGCACCCATATCACATAAGCCATGATAACAATGATCTCCTATTTTAACAGAAATAACAGGCGTGCCTACAACATTTCTACGTGTCTTAGTGTCTGGCCTAGCAATATTAGCAGTCTCACCACAGAAAGAAATAACATGCCCATCTAAGTCCTCATCCAAGAGATCTTTAACCATAGCAATACTAGGTTCAACATTAATTTGCTCAGGAGGTGTATAAGTCCTAGTATTACTCTTACAAACAATAGTCGAAGCTTTAGCATGATCCTTTATCATAACGGGAAAAGGAGGTCTTTCAACATAAACAGTAGGAACAATAGGATCACTACAGGTAACAGTCTTTTCTTCGACTGTAATAGGTGCAACTACTTTCACTTCAATAGGAGGATTATATTTAAACCACTTCTCTTTAGGGAGATCAACGTGAGTAGCAAAAGATTCACAAAAAGTAGCTACTATCTCAGAGTCAAGTCCATACTTAGCGCTAAACCCACGAAAAGTATCGTTATCCATAAAAGATTTAACACAATCGAACTTAGGTGTCATACCTGACTCCTTACCATCGTTGGAACCCCAATCTTCAGAGTTGCATTTAATTCTTTCCAATAAGTCCCATTTGAAATCAATAGTCTTCAGCATATAAGAACCAGCACAAGAAGTATTGAGCAGGTTGCGATTATCAAGAGAAAGCCGAGCATAAAAATTCTGAATAATCATATCCCGAGAGAGCTCATGATTGGGGCATGAATATAACATTGACTTAAGCCTCCCCCAAGCTTGGGCGATGCTTTCTCCTTCGCGAGGCCAGAAATTATATATGTAATTACGATCACGATGAACAAGATGCATATGATAGAACTTCTGGTGAAATTCCAACTTCAATCGCTTATAATTCCAAGATCTCGTATCATCACATAGCCTATACCATGTCGATGCATCTCCCTTCAAAGATAAAGGGAATACCTTCCTTTTGACAACATCATCGGGAATACCTGCAAGCTTAAATAATCCACAAACTTCATTCACAAAGATAAGGTGTAAATCGGGATGCAATGTTCCATCTCGTGCAAATGGATTAGCTAGCAGTTTCTCTATCATACCCGAAGGAATCTCAAAGTGAATATTTTCATAAAGTTCAGTAGGTTGAGGAGCAACTCTTTGCTCTTATGGTTCGGATGAAGATACCCCAAACAAGCCCCTCAAAGGATTAGTTTCCACAGTGACATGTAACAGAAAATTTGAGCACACTATATAAATGTTTCCTTACCAAGTTCCACTCACCAAAAGCGCTACAATCCCTAGCAACGGTGCTAAAAAAGAGTCTTGATGACCCACAAGTGTAGGGGATCTATCGTAGTCCTTTCAATAAGTAAGAGTGTCGAACCCAACGAGGAGCAGAAGGAAATGATAAGCGGTTTTCAGTAAGGTTTTCTCTGCAAACACTGAAATTGTAGGTAATAGATAGTTTTGTCAAAGATAAATATTAACGAGCAACAAGTAAATAAAGTAAATAAAGTGCAGCAAGGTGGCCCAATCCTCTATGTAGCAAAGTATAAGCCTGGACAAATTCTAATAATGAGAAAGGAGCTCCCGAGGACACATTGGGAATTATCGTCAAGCTAGTTTTCATCACGCTCAAATGGTTCGCGTTCGGTACTTTGATAATTTGATATGTGGGTGGACCGGTACTTGGGTACTACCCTTACTTGGACAAGCATCCCACTTATGATTAACCCCTATTGCAAGCATCCGCAACTACAACAAAAGTATTAAGGTAAACCTAACCATAGCATGAAACATATGGATCCAAATCAGCCCCTAACGAAGCAACGCATAAACTAGGGTTTAAGCTTCTGTCACTCTAGCAACCCATCATCTACCTATTACTTCTCTATGCCTTCCTCTAGGCCCAATAATGGTGAAGTGTCATGTAGTCGATGTTCACATGACACCACTAGAGGAGAAGACAACATACATCTCATCAAAATATCGAACGAATACCAAATTCACATGACTAATAATAGCAAGACTTCACCCATGTCCTTAGGAACAAACGTAACTACTCACAAAGCATATTCATGTTCATAATCAGAGGTGTAACAATATGCATTAAGGATCTGAACATATGATCTTCCACCAAGTAAACCAATAAGTATCAACTAGAAGGTGTAATCAACACTACTAGCAACCCACAGGTACCAATTTGTGGTTTTGGATACATGATTGGATACAAGAGATGAACTAGGGTTTGAGAGGAGATGGTGCTGGTGAAGATGTTGATGGAGATTGACCCCCTCCCGATGAGAGGATCGTTGGTGATGACGTTGGTGATGATTTCCCCCTCCCGGAGGGAAGTGTCCCCGGCAGACCAGCTCTACCAGAGCCCTAGATTGGTTCCGCCAAGGTTCCGCCTCGTGGCGGCGGAGTTTCATCCCGTAAGCTTGCCCACGACTTTTTCCAGGGTAAAAGTGATGATATAGCAGAAGATGGACGCCGGAGGCCCACCAGGGGGCCCAGGAGATAGGGGGCGCACCCTATAGGGGGGCCTGTCTCCTGGACAGGGTGTGGGCCCCCTGGCCTATTTATTTCGCTCAGAAATTCTTATAAATCCCAAAAATTTGTTTCATGGAGTTTCAGGACTTTTGGAGTTGTGCAGAATAGGTTTCCAACGTTTGTTCCTTTTCCAGCCAGTATTCCAGCTCCCGGCATTCCCCCTCTTCATGGTAAACCTTGTAAAATAAGAGAGAATAGCCATAAGTAATGAGATATAATGTGTAATAACAGCCCATAATGCAATAAATATTGATATAAAAGCATGATGCAAAATGGACGTATCAATATACCTTGGGATCCGGGTGGATCCATTACTTGAGCACTATATGCCTAGCTTAATGGCTTTAAAGAAAGCGCTGCCAGGGAGACAACCCGAAAGTTTTAGAGAGTCATTTATTTTTGTTGTGTGCTTTTATAAATTTTAAAAATAAAGATAATGTGACAAGGTTTGCCTTTAGGATGTTTAGATTGCTTGTTGGTTTGTGCGGTGCAGGACAGAAACTTTGGCTGTAGTTGACAATTTTACATTTTTTACTGGAACGCCAAACGGTTCTGAAACTTTTGCACTATCTTTCTATACAAATGTTTTATTTTTCCTAAGTTTTTCAGAATTTTTGGAGTACCAGAGGTATTGTGAATGTTCATGTTACTACAGACTATCTTGTTTAAGACAGATTCTGTATTTGATGCATAGTTTGCTTGTTTTGATGAAACTATCAATTTCTATCAGTGGATTAAGCCATGTAAAAGTTATATTACAGTAGCTACAATGCAAAAACTAAATATGAATTGGTTTTCAACAATACTTAGAGTAGTTATTTGCTTTATTATACTAACGGATCTTACCGAGTTTTCAATTGAAGTTTTGTGTGGATGAAGTGTTCGAAGATCGAGGAGGTCTCGATATGAGGAAAAGGAGGAGAGGCAAGTGCTCAAGATTGGGGACACACAAGGCACCCCAAGTGAATATTAAAGGAGACTCAAGCGTCTAAGCTTGGGGATGCCCCGGAAGGCATCCCATCTTTCTTCAACAAGTATCGGTATGTTTTCGGATTCGTTTCATTCATGCGATATGTGCAAATCTTGGAGCTTCGTTTGCATTTAGTTTTCACTTTTCTTTTATGCACCATGGTGGTATGAGATAGCCCCTGGTTGATTTATAGAATGCTCATTGCACTTCACATATATCTTTTGAGTATGGCTTTATAGAATGCTTCATGTGCTTCACTTATATTATTTGAAGTTTGGATTGCCTGTTTCTCTTCACATAGAAAACCTCCATTTGTAGAATGCTCTTTTGCTTCACTTCAATTTGTTAGAGTGTGGGCATATCTTTTATAGAAAGAATTAAACTCACTTGCTTCACTTATATCTATTTAGAGAGATGACATGAATTGGTCATTCACATGGTTAGTCATAAAATCCTACATAAAACTTGTAGATCACTGAATATGATATGTTTGATTCCTTGCAATAATTTTGTGATATAGAGATGATAATATGTGGGAGGTTCTAGTAAATGGTTGCGTTTAGTAAGAATATTGGTGTTAAGGTTTGTGATTCCCGAAGCATGCACGTATGGTCTCCTAACTATGTAACCAAATTGGCGCACATTGTATTTTGATTGTTTATCTTTGCGTGAAGGTCGGAGGCACGCGATGGTTAACTCCTACCTACCTCCCCCCCTAGGAGCATGCATAGTAGTACTTTGCTTCGAGGGCCAATAAACTTTTGCAATAAGTATATGAGTTCTTTATGACTAATGTGAGTCCATGGATTATACGCACTCTTACCCTTCCATCATTGCTAGCCTCTTCGGTACCGTGCATTGTCCTTTCTCACCTCGAGAGTTGGTGCAAACTTCCCCGGTGCATCCAAACCCCGTGATACGATATGCTCTATCACACATAAGCCTCCTTATATCTTCCTCAAAACAGCCACCATACCTACCTATTATGGCATTTCCATAGCCATTCCGAGATATATTGCCATGCAACTTCCATCATCATCATATACATGACTTGAGCATTCATTGTCATATTGCTTTGCATGATCGTAAGATAGCTAGCATGATGTTTTCATGGCTTGTCCGTTTTTTGATATCTTTGCTATGCTAGATCATTACACATCCCGGTACACCGCCGGAGGCATTCATGTAGAGTCATATCTTTGTTCTAGATATCGAGTTGTAATATTGAGTTGTAAGTAAATAAAAGTGTGATGATCATCATTATTAGAGCATTGCCCGAGTGAGGAAAGGATGATGGAGACTATGATTCCCCGACAAGTCGGGATGAGACTCCGGGCTTTAAAAAATATAAAAGAGGCCAGAGAAGCCCAAATAAAAAAAGAGGACAAAGAAGCCCAACAAAAAAAACAAAAACAAAAAAATGAGAGAAAAAGAGAGAAGGGGCAATGTTACTATCCTTTTACTACACTTGTGCTTCAAAATAGCACCATGTTCTTCATAGAGAGTCTCCTATGCTTTCACTTTCATATACTAGTGGGAATTTTTCATTATAGAACTTGGCTTGTATATTCCGATGATGGGCTTCCTCAAATGCCCGAGGTCTTCATGAGCAAGAAAGTTGGATGCACACCCACTTAGTTTCCAGTTTGAGCTTTCATACACTTATAGCTCTTAGTGCATCCGTTGCATGGCAATCCCTACTCCTCGCATTGACAACAATTGATAGGCATCTCCATAGCCTGTTGATTAGCCGCGTCGATGTGAGAATTTATCCCTTTTGTCTTCTCCACATAACGTCCACCATCATACTCTATTCCACCTGTAGTGCTATATCCATGGCTTGCACTCATGTATTGCGTGAGGGTTGAAAAAGCTGAAGCATGTTAAAAAGTATGAACCAATTGCTTGGCTGACACCGGGATGGGCATGAGGGGTACCTTGTGTTAAGAAAAGGGAGCATAAAAGACTATATGATTTTGTAGGAATAACGTTCTTTAGCATTGATATTTTGAAAGACATGATTGTTTGTTGGGGTGCCCGAGTATTAATTTCTTTTATGTCAAATGATAGACTATTGCTTTGAATCACTCGTGTCTTAATATTCATGCCATGGTTAGATTACATGATCAAGATTATGCTAGGTAGCATTCCACATCAAAAATTATCTTTTTTATCATTTACCTACTCGAGGACGAGCAGGAATTAAGCTTGGGGATGCTGATACGTCTCCGTCGTATCTATAATTTTTGATTGTTCCATGCCAATATTATACAACTTTCATATACTTTTGGCAACTTTTTATATTATTTTTGGGACTAACATATTGATCCAGTGCCCAGTGCCAGTTCCTGTTCGTTGCATGTTTTTTGTTTCGCAAAAAATTCATATCAAATGGAGTCCAAATGGGATAAATACTGACGGAGATTTTTTTGGAACATTTATGAATTTTGAGAAGTGGAATCAACACGACACGATGCTCGAGGGGCCCACGAGGCAGGGGGCGTGCCCCTGGGGGTGGGTGCACCCCTGACCCTCGTGGGCACCCCATAAGGCGACTGTTGCCCTTCTTTCGCCGCAAGAAAGCTAATATCCAGAAACAATTCGTGTTCAAAGTTTCAATCCAATCGGAGTTACGACCTCCGGGAATATAAGAAACGGTGAAAGGGCAGAATCAGAAAGGCAAAAAATAGAGAGAGACAGAGAGACAGATCCAATCTCGGAGGGGCTCTCGCCCCTCCCACGCCATGGAGACCATGGACCAGATGGGAAACCCTTCTCCCATCTAGGGAGAAGGTCAAGGAGTAAGAAGAAGAAGAAGGGGGGCTCTCTCTCCCCCTCTCTCCCGGTGGCGCTGGAACGCCGCCAGGGCCATCATCATCACCGTGATCTACACCAACACCTCCGTCGTCTTCACCAACATATCCATCACCTTCCCCCATCTCTCTAAAGCGGTCCACTCTCCCGCAACCCGTTGTACCCTCTACTTCGACATGTTTCTTTATGCTTCATATTATTATCCAATGATGTGTTGCCATCCTATGATGTCTAAGTAGATTTTCGTTGTCCTATTGGTAATTGGTGAATTGCTATGATTGATTTAATTTGCTTGTGGTTATGTTGCTGTCCTTTGGTGCCCATCATATGAGCGCGCGCGTGGATCACACCATAGGGTTAGTTGTATGTTGATAGGGTTATGTATTGGAGGGAAAGAGTGACAGAAGCTTCAACCTAGCATAGAAATTGATGCATATGGGATTGAAGGGGGACCAATATATCTTAATGCTATGGTTGGGTTTTACCTTAATGAACGTTAGTGGTTGCGGATGCTTGCTAATAGTTCCAATCATAAGTGCGTAGAATTCCAAGTCAGGGATGACATGGTAGCAGTGGCCTCTCCCACATAAAACTTGTTATCGGTCTAGTAAAGTAGGCAATTGCTTAGGGACAATTTCACAACTCCTACCACCACTTTTCCGCACTCGCTATACTAACTTTATTGCGTACTTATCTAAACAACGCCTAGTTTTTATTTACGTGCTCTTTATATTCTTGCAAACTTATCCAATAACACCTACAAAGTCCTTCTAGTTTGATACTTGTTTTAGGTAAAAGCGAATGTTAAGCGTGCGTAGAGTTGTATCGGTGGTCGATAGAACTTGAGGGAATATTTGTTCTACCTTTATCTCCTCGTTGGATTCGACACTCTTACTTATCTAAAGAGGCTACAATTGATCCCCTATACTTGTGGGTTATCAGTGAGGTTGAGAAAGTGCTCAAGGACGCTATTGCTAGATGCGAGTCCTTGGAGCGGATGAGTTCGGAGCAAGCCTCCGAGATCACCAAAGCCTATGAGATCCTGAAGGAGGCCCGGGCTAATGCCCAAGACGCTCGACAAGAGATCCAAGAGGCAAGGAGGATTGCGGATGGTAAGGCCTTTATTATGTAGAGTAGGTATGCCAGTAGAAGATATATTTTACTAACCCGAGTTTGGAGTTCTCCAGGCGCCTTTGCCAACCTACCCAGGAGCATTGCAGACGCCGTCGCATTCTTTCGAGCCGAAGAGGGGAGCTCAACGGAAAAGCTATTCTGGTCACAGTACCTCGCACTGGAGCTTCCAGTGCCCCTGACCGACCAGATGAAGCAGCTGTCCAAACTACATAGGGTGGCCGGCCTAGCCATGAAGGACGTAATAGTCCGTCTGTGGCCCGCCGGAGCCATACCCAGCAGCCACTTTGGTCTCGTGAAGTGGCTGGTGGAGGTGCTACCACGGATTGATGCCCTCAAGCGGTCATCCCGTATTGAGGGTGCTCGGATGGCCTTTGCCTGGGTGAAGGTCCAGTGGGCGAAGATGAGAGCCATCGAGATTGCCACCGCAGGGCCACCTAAGGGCAAGGAGCGCCGGAGACCGAAGAGGTACTTTGACGAGGTCCTCGAGGGAGCATGTATTGTAGAAGGCTACTACTCCAAGGACATAATATTTGAGTAGTTGTGTCCGGTTGTAAGCGTCACGTAACGAAGTCATGGTGTATAATATTTATGATTATGCATTTTATGAGTAATTTATCCTCCTATTTTGGCCGTTTATATGTCTGAAAGTTTACCAGTCATTGGCTTCAGCCCCCACGTAAATATTACAGGGGTGTTCGAGATCGCATGACCACACTTAATCCAACGTCTTGGTCCAAGCTAGGAGGCATCTTGCGAAGTGAACTAGGCAATCAGACTATGCTGCTTTAGTACTTTCACTTAGCCATAAGAGTCCATTGGTGGCGCTAAGCACTAGCCCCTTGTTGCATGATCGGCTAGACGGAGTATGGCGCCTTTGCAAGGTGGCTGGTCAAAAACCCAACCCTTCGTATGACACGGCATAAATCACGAGTGATTTGTAGTATAACACTAAGTCACCGGATCACTGACCCGCTCTCGCTTACCATGACAGTCAGTTTTCGCTTTATCTACTGAGGTACTTGACCGGACGAACTGGAAATACAATCACAGTAGTTCTCCCTTTACTACCTTAGCCGAACTTGCGGAACGTAAGGTGGCAAACACAGGAGCCAGGCAACCCAACTATAGACCAAAGACATGATTTGGAGCAGATGCATATAATGCAATATCCAGGACGCCGAAGAGTTCCCTATGGGTGTTCGGACTTAAGAATTTAGCGGGGCCGAATACAGCCCCTGGTATGAAGGCCGTGTCGAACCACGTGTGTGAGTCGAACATAAGGAATAGCGTAGATGACAAAGTAAAAATCTAACACCCAACCAAGAAGGTGGTAATCATTTGTGCCCTTTATATCTTTATTGATATTTCGATGACAGACAATGTCGTTCAATACTAAGGTCATATTACATGCCCAAAAAAGAGCTAATTTTACATAAGGGAAAGTCTAACACAGGACCTAAAAAACCACATTCGGAAAAGAAACTCCAATGATGCCCTGCCGCACGTCCGCGCCTTTCCTCCTTAGTAGCGAGTCCTTTGAGAGGAGCGTTTGATGGTTGGGACATGCTAGCCTTAAAAGGATCTCGTGTGGCAACCATCTTGTATGTAAGGCTCTTGATGAACCTGCGTGAAAAGCAAAAAGATATATACGGTCCAATTATGGTCAAGCCGTGTAATGGACCTATTCTGCAGTGTGGCTCCAGCGCCGCCCAAGGTATTTTTAGTGTGTAATTATGTATGCGTGGTATGTAAGCCGCGACCTGATGGGGCGGTCGGAGGATGCTGAACTGCTAATCAAGGCCCGGATCCATTGACTTATTGCTATTATGCGTGGACCGGATTCGTTTGGATGCATCGATGGCTTTATTGACTGGCGAGTTGTTCGGCTTGATGAGGCCGTTGTACACTTCGGTTGCGAGGGCCATAGTGTGCACTTCGATACAGAGTGAGCGCCCCGTATTACCATTGACTGTAATAACGCCACGAGGTTCAGCCATTCTGAGCTTCAAGTAAGCATAGTGCGGGACTGCGTTAAAGCGGGCGAAGGTAGTTCGTCCGAGCAGTGCATGGTAGCCACTACGGAAAGGGACGATGTCGAAGATTAACTCTTCGCTGTGAAAGTTATCTGGGGAGCCGAATACTACCTCCAGTGTGATTGAGCCCGTGCAACGGGCCTCCACTCCTAGTATCACACCTTTAAAGGTAGTGTTATTGGGCTTGATTCATGACGGGTCGATCCCCATCTTATGGACGGTGTCTTGATATATCAAGTTGAGATTGCTTCCTCCGTCCATAAGGACTCTGGTGAGGTGATATCCGTCGATGATTGGATCAAGAACCAGGGCGGTCGAACCCCCATGACGGATACTGGTTGGGTGATCCCTGCGATCAAAGGTGATCAGACAGGCTGACCATGGGTTGAACTTGGGGACGATAGGCTCTACGACGTAGACGTCCCTGTCGGTGTCAAAACTGGCGGATCTCGGGTAGGGGGTCCCGATCTGTGCGTCTTAGGCTGATGCTAACAGGAAGCAAGGGACACAATGTTTACCCAGGTTCGGGCCCTCTCGATGGAGGTAAAACCTTACTTCCTTCTTGATTAATATTGCAGATATGTGGAATACAGGAGTAGATCTACCACGAGATCGTAGAGGCTAAACCCTAAGAGCTAGCCTATGATGGTATGATTGTAATTGTGATCGGCCTTCTAAGGACCATGCTCTCTGGTTTATATAGACACCGGAGAGCTAAGGACTTTACATGGAGTCAGTTACACGGAAGGAAACATAATATCTGGATCACCAAGCTTGTCTTCCGCGCAAAAGGAGAGTCCCATCCGGACACGAGCCGAAGCCTTGAGTCTTGTATCTTGACGCTTCCATAGTCCGAATGATGTATATAGTCCGGCTGTCGGATACCCCCTTATCCAGGACTCCCTCAGTAGCCCCTGAACCAGGCTTCAATGATGATGAGTCCGGCGCGCAGTCTTGTCTTCGGCATTGCAAGGCGGGTTCCTGCTCTGAATACTCCAAGGTGATTATCGAACACGTAGGTTGTGTCCGGATCTGCAAGATGATCTTCACACACCCTTAGCATAAATCCGTTCTGCTAGCAATCTTCCTACGTCGTGCCCTTGCATCGTGACCTGGTCCAACATGAACCAGCGTTTCCTGCTCCACCTCGACTCGCGTTGCGAGGCGGTTTTATTGGCACGTCCTGCCAAAGTAGAGATCGTGTCCCTCTTAATACGGGACCTTTCATCAATATGGGCATATGCGACCCCATGGTGACTGTTGGTATAATTCCGTGTTTCTTTTTAAATAAGTCTCAACCGGTCACGCTGAGGACTCTTGGTATTCATCCCTTTTTATAAAGGGGTCGAGGCCTACGCCTCGTCTCCACCTCTCCTGCACCTTCTCATACCTCAAGCTCCATCGCCCAAAGCCTAAGATCCAACACCCTAGATCCTCCAGTATGTCCGGATCTGACGCAGCAGGCCGGTGGGTGGCCTCCTCGATTCAGGAGGAGGATAGTGCGAAGCTTAGGGAGGTCAGATACCTGACTGTTGATATCCAGCACAGGCTTCCTGCTCCGAGGCAAGTCATCCCCACGCCGGAGCCCAATGAGAGCGTCGTGTTTACTCCTCACTTCCTCCAAGGCCTAGGCCTCACCCTCGACCCCTTTGTGAGGGGGCTTATGTTCTACTATGGCTTGGATTTCCATGATCTGGCTCCAGACGCCATCCTCCATATCTCGTCTTTCATTATCGTGTGCGAGACTTTTCTCCACATCAACCCAAACTTCGGCTTATGGCTAAAGACCTTCAATGTGAAGCCGAAGATGATCGAGGGGCGACATGCGGAGGTGCCATAATAAGCAGGAACGCCGATGCCCCATGGCCAGAGGGTTCTTTTCCGGAAGTGTCCGATGTATGGCAACGAAAATGGTTCTATGTCACCGCTCCTAGAGGCACAAAGTGGGTAGCTGCCCCTGAGTTACGCTCAGGCCCTCCATCACAGTTGGCGTCTTGGACCGATGTGGGACGGAGTTATGGGCCTGCTGGCGATGTACCAGAACTGCAGAATCGCATCCGGGAGCTTATTAGGAGGGACATAAATCTTGTGAGCATAATTCAAGTAATGCTAGTCCGACGGATATTGTCGTGCAAACGTCGGCCTCTCCGTATGTGGGAGTTTAATCCGGAAGGTCCGCGACTATTAAGCACTTCTTCGGCCTGACACTCGAGGGAATGTGTAAATTATTCTTCGGACCACAAGCAAAGTGTCTGGACACCACCGAGGATGCGGGCCTAAGCTGCAATCGCCTAGATGCCCAAGTAAGCAACTTTAAAGCCGGACACTTCATTTATATTTATCATGATTATTATTCTAACATTCCCTCCACGGCCAGGAATGGCTCGACAAGGCAAAGAGAATCAGGTGTCCAGCGCCACTTCCTGAAGGCCTGCCTGATCCAACCATTGCAAATATGCTGGACCGGGCGCTCAGCAAAATCCCTTCAGGGAAAGACGAAGGAAAGGGCAGTGAAGCTAAACTTCATGCGCTGCGCATCCAGACCGGGGAAATTGCTAACCGTCCTACGGAGGATAGTCGGGAAGGGGAGGTCAAAGCCTCCTTCCCACGCGGGAAGAAGAGGGCCGCCTCCGAAGATTTGGAGGCGGAGACGCCCAAGCAAGGGAAGAAAACATCACCAAGGGGCTCTGCCGCGACAGGCGCCCTCACCACGTCATGCCCACCAACGGGCCAGCCCTCCACTGAGCCATAAGTTTATTCATCAATTCAAAGGTGTAGTGTTACTCCGAGATCCATAACCAGGACTTCGTCTTTTATAGTCCGGCGAGCAGCTCTTCTCACCAGACTTCGTCTTCGAGGGACCATCGTCCGGAGATGATGGAGAGCGAGACTCCACCCAACTCTCCGCCTCATGAAGCGGGCGACACGGAGGTGTCGTCATGGAGGAGTCCGGAACTGCTGAAGCTGGAGGCGAACACATCAGCCGCCCTAAGCCCGAAGCGTTTGGCTCCTATGGGGGGCGATATGAAGGGTCCGACGCAGTTTAGTGTCCGTCCGGACGTACTGACGGGCCGTCTGGAGCAAGACGCACTCTCGGAGGAGCACCGCTCTTTAATGAGCATGGTGCTCACGAGGATTTCATCCGCTACTAGCGGTTTGAATGAGGCATTTACAAGCCTGCTCAAAGGCTTTGAGGTATGTAAAAATGCACAATTTTTTGGTTATGAGGCACGCGCTAGGTGTGCTCCCTATAGATAGTAGCCCCCGAGACTCTGGTTGCTCGCCATAGGCGGCAAACGGGGGATCATATACTGATGGTTGCGCCGTACCTGTGCGCAGGTATGCAAGGATCCGGCAGTCGGCCCGTCTGTTGAAGTTGCCGAACTGAGGAGGCAAATCGGATCCATCGATGCCGATATCATGCTGGTCAATAAATGGCTTGAGGAGTCGCAGGGTAAGTGCTTGGTTTTTACTATAATGTGTAGGAAAATGCCAAAGCAGCATAATATTAATGCAATATGTGTGCACTGCAGATGGTGCTGCTGCCGTGGCGGCCCTGGGGGCAGAACTTGCTCAAGCCAAGGAACAAGCTCGGGCTAGCAATGCGGCTGCCCTAAAGGCAGCCGAAGAGTTGAGAGCCGAACAGGCTGCTCGTCGCCGAAGCGAGGAAAAGATAGCCGAAATGGCTAAAGAGTTAAAAAATGCCGCCGACCGATACGCACTCCTTGAAAAGGAGAATAAGGCTAGTTCGGCCGAGCTGGACAAGGCACGTAATGCCACCAAGGAGATGCGGACCGAGATCTGGAGTATGCGGGAGGAGCTCCAACAAGCTGACAAAATCATGGCTGGGGGCTCGTACTTACTGCGGATGAAGTTCTTGGATCCGAAGTATGCTCCCCTGGTGGGTCGCACGAGTCCTGCGGACGCATATGCGGACTTGGCGAATAGTACAGCTGACGTTGTCAAGTTCTTCGGGGGTCAAGGCGATGAAGAGATGGAGAAGCTTTTCTGGTCGCAGTTTAATGCTCCCACTCGCCCGCTGCCACTGAATGAGAAGGTGGCTGCTATGGCGGAGCTCCACAGGCTGTCAGGACTTGCAATGCGGTTTGTAATAGACCATCTTTGGCCGAAGGGGCCTAATCCGGACAGCTACTTTGGTTTGGTGCAACAATTCCTTGGAGCCGTGTCCCCGATTGACGCCCTGAGAAGGTCGGCATGCACAGAGGGTGCGCGGATGGCTCTAGCCCGCATTAAAGCCTACTGGACGGATATGGAAGCCACTGTAATAGTGAGCCAGGATCCGGCGTGAGGCCAACATTCGGCCGAGCACTACTTGGCGCAAGTCACAGAAGGTGCCCGCCTGATAGAGGCGTAGTGCTCGAAGAGTGTTTTATTCGAGTGATAAGTCGAATCATTGTAGAAAACAATGTTTAGTTTAATTATGAGGCTATGTTTATACTTTTACCCGGAAGTATGACTGTCCTCCCTTTGCAGCTATTCTTATATGTTTAAGTAGTCTGAAAGATAGCAGTCGTTGGCTTCAGCCCCCTCGCGGACAATGCGGGGGTGTTGGCGAAAAAATATGCATAATCACACTTGATCCAACGTCTTGGTTCGTTAAGGAGGTGATCGCACGCCGAACTAGGCGACCGGACTATATAGCTGTAACACTTTCGCTTAGCCATGGGAGTCTAATGGTGGGGCTACTATGTAGCCCCTGGTACCTCCACGTGCATCCGAGTACGAGCGCGTGTGTACATGGTCGGGAAACGGCCCTTCGTTAAGGCAGAGGAATCTTTAGGGATTCCGGCGAGTCTTTGAGTGGTTGAACAGTCTCTCGCTGTATCATGACGGCCAGTTTTCGGCTTTCTCTACTGAGGCGCTCATCCGGAATAACCAGGGCACAATCGCAGTAGTTCTCCTTTGGCCTGCCTTAGCCGGATGATAGCGGAACGTAAGGCGGCAAACCCAGGAGCCGGCCAAACCCAACATTTTGACCAAATACATGATTCGGAGCTGATGCATATACGGCCAAACTCGTGACGCCGAACACTCCCGAGGGTATTCGGTCTTTTGTAAAAGAAGATAGGCTGACAAGAGCCTATTTTAAGCCCTTTATTTCTAGGTACGTGCAATTTAGTCTGTCGTGGCCAAATGCCAAAAACGGAAGTATCCTCTGTGGGTATAGAACCCATGGGATGGTTAAACAACAAGAGGCAGTAGAAAAGGTTTACACAGGGGCTTAATCTAAAAAGAAACATGTTTCACGGGCCCCTGCTGCACGTCTGCGCCTTTGTCTCCGTTGTGTTGTATCCTGGAAGGGTATCGCGCGAACGTTGTCTATAAAAAAGAAAAACTCGTAGGAGGGTGCAACGTAAGTATGCGATTAATAATAAGAGTGTAAGTTGTTGGCCTGCCAATAGGGTTGAGCCAAGCGTGGGGTTGTATTAAATATAGACAGCCCGTGGTTTCCCTTATGGGATTACATATACAGTGCCCTCTTTGAATTTATCCGGGCTACCGGACTCATCTAACCGTGTCTGTGGTCGTAATGACCAATCATGTTGTCTAAAACTGGAGGTCGCTTATAGTCCGGCTGACAGGGCCATCGCGTATTCCTCTGCGTGTGAAGGGCTCTTTATGATTCCGCTAACGGTGATGACGCCACGGGGACCGGGCATCTTGAGTGTAAGGTGGCCATAGTGCGGCAATGCGTTGAAGCGGGCGAAGGCCGTTCTTCCTAGCAATGCGTGATAGCTGCTTTGGAAGGGTGCGACAGTGAAGAGCAGCTCTTCGCTTCTGGAGTTGCCTGGGGCGCCGAATGTTACTTCCAGCACGATGGAGCCCCTAGCGCAGGCTGCAACGCCTGGTATCACCCCTTCAAAGGTGGTGTTGCTTTGTTTAATTCTAGATGGGTCTATCCCCATTCTGCGGACAGTGTCCTCATATATTAAATTGAGACCACTGCCGTCGTCCATGAGGACACGTGTGAGACAGTATCCGTCGATTATTGGGTCAAGCACCAACGCCTGTGATCCTTCTCGCTGAATTGTAGTTCGGCCGTCCATGTGATCTAAAGAGATCGGACGAGACTTCCAGTAGTGAGGCGTGGGTATGACGGGCTCTACATCATGTGCTTCTATGGGCGCGCGTTCATGCCCTCTCGTGGATGTGTGAGTCGTGTGGATCATGTTTACTATTTTAACCTCTGGCGGGAATTTTTTCTGTACCCCAGTGTTCGGCTGGTGAGGTCCATCCTCGTCTTCGCTTGGTGTGCCCCTCCCCTTATGTTCGGCATTTAATTTTCCGGCCTGCTTGAAGACCCAACACTCTCTATGGGTGTGGTTCGCAGGTTTCTCCGAGGTGCCATGAATTTGGCATAGTATGTCCAGAACTCTGTTCAGACCGGACAGTCCATCTTTACTGCCTTTGAATGGCTTCTTGTGCTGATCAGGTCGAGAGTCCATGAATCCGGCGTTGATCGTTGTGTTGTCCGGGCTCTCTTCCTTGTTTTGGTGTTTGTTTTTATTACGCCGTGGCTTCCCGTTGCCATCCCTTAGTTCGGATGTGCTGGGGTCGCTGGTGCTTTTACGGGCCAACCAGCTATCCTCACCCGCGCAAAAGAGGGTCATAAGGCTTGTTACGGCTGCCATTGTCCTTGGCTTTTCTTGGCTGAGGTGTCGGGCGAACCATTCGTCACGGATGCTGTGTTTGGAAGCTGCTAATGCTTCAGCGTCCGGACAGTCGACAATTTGATTCTTCTTAGTGAGGAATTTGTTCCAAAGCTTGCGGCCGGACTCTCCGGGCTGTTGGATTATGTGACTTAGATCGTCTGCATCCGGAGGCCGGCCATAAGTCCCTTGAAAATTGGCCCTGAAAGCGTCTTCGAGTTCCTCCCAACTCCCAATTGAGTTTTCGGGGAGGCTTTTCAACCAGTGTCGAGTTGGTCCCTTCAACTTGAGGGGAAGGTATTTGATGGCATGGAGGTCATCCCCACGAGCCATGTGAATATGCAGGATAAAATCCTCGATCCAGACCCCTGGATCTGTCGTGCCGTCGTATGCTTCTATGTTCACAGGTTTAAAGCCTTGTGAGAATTCATGGTCCAGTACTTCTTCGGTGAAGCACAGGGGGTGAGCAGCCCCTCTATATCTGGACGCATTGTGGCTTGTAGTCGGCTGTTGTTGTGTCCGGGGTTGATTCCGAACTCGTATCTGGCTTTTATGAGCGTTTGGGTGACCATAGTCCTGCGCTGGGGTGTGTCTTCTAGATCCATATATGGACCTGGCTGCACCGGTCTTTTTATTCGGATGCTCGTGTGGATCGTGCGCAGTGTCTGCGGCCGCTCTGTTATGGTTGTGAGGCCGTACGTGTGGATTCTTGGTCGAATTTTCTTTTGGTGGAACGGCCGCGTCGTCGAATTCTGGCAGTAGCTTGCGCTTCGGATAGCTTTTCGTATGGCGGTCATCGCCATATCTTTCTTCAGTGTCTAGCACCTTATTCCATCTGCGAGTTAGCTTTTCCTGTGTGGCCTTGAGCCGTTGCTTCTGCTTTTCTAGACTTCTTGCGGTGGCTATAAGCTTTCTGTGGAGGTTGTCTCGTTCCACTTGTTCGTCCGGGAAGATGAATGCATCGTCGTCCGGACTGTCTTCCTGTTCTGGGGTGGTATCATGAGCTCATCCCTCCGGATCATTTTGATCGTTTATTTGCTCCAAACTTGATTTGGCGTGACCTGGCTCGTCCTGCTCCATCATTGGGTCCATGTGGTCATTATTGCTTTCAGAGTTTGCGGGCATATCAACCCTTCTTGCGCTCTTGTCGCTATTTTTGCCATTGCTGGACTTTGAGCAGCGTCTGTGCCGCCTCTTTGACTTTTGCCCGGGTGTTTTATCGTCCGGACTGCCGTCCTTATTGGGCGTATCTACCATGTATATATCGTATGACAAGGTACTAGTCCCGCGCTCCAGGGATTCTGGAGCCTCTCCTGCATCGTCGTCCATACCGTCGATGTCTTCGGAGTCTAGCACGTCGGTTAATTCTTCGATCGTGGCAATGAAGTGGGTGGTGGGTGGGCGCCGAGTTCCTTCGTCGCCTGCTTCCCACTTGGGTCGGACATAGTTCGGCCCAGAGCCTCCTGATAAAGAGAGAGATTTCAATGAGTTTAGCATGTTGCCAAAGGGTGAGTGCTGAAAGATGTCCGCAGCGGTAAACTCCATTACTGGAGCCCAACCTGGCTCGGCTGGCTCGAGAGTGAGCGGACCAGGACCAACAGCCGGATATGAGTCCGGGGCCCAAGGTTATAGGCCTCCACAGAGGTGAGGCCCGTGTTCGGCTCCACCACCGATAAGTGTGCAGCCTGCGGGGTGGGGTCCAACCCTCCGTCCGTAGGGAACGCAACCTGCCCTGGATTTAGATCCGGGGCTGCCTTGGGGAGAATGTCCCGGGCACTGTCCGACAGCAGGTCTAGGCCGTGCTCGTCGTGGCTGTCCGGCGCTCCTGGTGCAGGCTCGAATCCGTCGAAGATCAAATCTCTGCGGACATCTGCCGTGTAGTTCAAGTTTCCGAACCGAATCTGGCGGCCAGGGGCGAAGCTGTCGATCTGCTCCAATTGGCCAAGCGGATTGGCCCGCAGTGCGAAGCTGCTGAACACAAAGAACTGTCCAGGGAGAAGAGTCTCACCCTGGACCCATGTTGTTGACGATTGCAGACGCCATCAAACCTCGAAGCGACGACATAGAGGAACTCTCAATGAAAGCACCAATGTCGGTGTCAAAACCGGCGGATCTCGGGTAGGGGGTCCCGATCTGTGCATCTTAGGCTGATGGTAACAGGAAGCAAGGGACACAATGTTTACCCAGATTCGGGCCCTCTCGATGGAGGTAAAACCCTACTTCCTGCTTGATTAATATTGAACATATGTGGAATACAAGAGTAGATCTACCATGAGATCGTAGAGGCTAAACCCTAAGAGCTAGCCTATGATGGTATGATTGTAATTCTGATCGGCCTTCTAAGGACCATGCTCTCCGGTTTATATAGACACCGGAGAGCTAAGGACTTTACATGGAGTCAGTTACACGGAAGGAAACATAATATCCGGATCACCAAGCCTGTCTTCCACACAAAAGGAGAGTCCCATCCGGACACGAGCCAAAGCCTTGAGTCTTGTATCTTGACGCTTCCATAGTCCAGACGATGTATATAGTCCGGCTGTCCAGATACCTCCTTATCTAGTACTCCCTCAGTCCTGAAGTGCGCGCTTGCGCTCCCTTTTGGGGATGTGAGTGACATATATCATGTTAACTGTCCTCATCTTAGGGGGAAACTGCTTCTGACCCCCGGTGTTCGATTGACGGGGCTCATCCTCATCTTCGCTTGGAGGCCCTTTTCCCTTGTTGTCGGTATTTAACTTACCAGCCTGTTTGAAGACCCAATAGTCCCTGTTGGTATGATTTGCAGGATTATCAGGTGTGCCGTGAATCTGGCAGGGCCTCTTGAGGATGTTGTCTAAGATGGATGGCCCATCCTTGCTGCCTTTGAAAGTTTTCTTCCGCTCTCCGGACTTAGGACTGCGGAATCCAGCATTGACTACCGTATCATCTGCGTTGTCGATGCTGTTGTTCTGATGTTTGTTTTTATTGTGGTGAGGTTTACCATTGTTGTCCTGTACCTCAGAGGTGCCGAGGTCGCCTGACTTGTTGCTTCCACGAGCCAACCAGCTGTCTTCGCCCGCATAGAAGCGGGTCATGACTGTCGCTAAGGCTGCCGTGGTCTTCGTCTTTTCCTGCCCAAGGTGTCGGGCGAGCCATTCATCATGGACGCTATGCTTAAAGGCCGCTAAGGCTTCGGTGTCTGGACAGTCTACAATCTGGTTCTTTTTTGTTAAGAACCGATTCGAAAGCTTGCAGGCCGATTCGCCTGGCTGCTGGATTATATGACTCAACTCGTCTGCATCCGGTGGCCGGACATAGGTGCCCTAGAAGTTAGCCCTAAAGGCATCTTCCAAGTCTTCCCATGTTCCAATGGAGTTTTTTGGGAGGCTGTTTAGCCAGTGCCGAGCTGATCCCTTTAGCTTGAGAGGGAGATATTTAATGGCATGGAGATCATCTCCTCGAGCCATATGAATGTGGAGAAGGAAATCTTCAATACAGATGGCCGGATCCATTGTTCCATCGTATGGTTCAATGTTTACAGGTTTAAACCCTTCCGGAAACTGATGTTCAATAACCTCATTAGTGAACCATAAGCGGTGTGCGGCCCCTCTGTATCTCGCAATGTCGTGGCGAAGATCAGCTGACATCTTGGTTCGGTACTAATCCCGAACATAGTAACAGTCGTCATGCCGGGCTTCGTTACCATTGTCTCGCGCCGGGGCACGCCTCCTTGATCCGTAGATTGATCTGGTTTGACCAGCTTTATTGGCTAGGTCATGTTGCAAGTCATATGTATATCCTATGGCTGCAGTCTCCCTGCCTCTTTGGCGAGGGGGTGCAGGCTGGTATTCGGTTTGGTACGCTGTTTTGCCCCGTCCACATGGTGGTCGGTCTGGTTCGTCTTCCTGATTGTATTTCAATAATATTGGTTAAAGGACTTCATCGTCGAATTGAGGCAGCGGCTTGTGCCTAGGGTAACTTTTGACAGGTCGTTCTTGGCCATATTCCTCAGCGTCTGATAACCCACAAGTGTAGGGGATCGCAACAGCTTTCGATAAGTAAGAGTGTCGAACCCAACGAGGAGCTAAAGGTAGAATAAATATTCCCTCAAGTTCTATCGACCACCAATACAACTCTACACACGCTTGACGTTCGCTTTACCTAGAACACGTATGAAACTAGAAGTACTTTGTAGGAGTGATAGGATAGGTTTGCAGGATAATAAAGAGCACGTAAATATAAACTAGGGGCTGTTCAGATAAGGAAGCAATAAAGTAAATATAGCGAGTGTGGAAAAGTGGTGGTAGGAGTTCTGAACTTGCCCCTAAGCAATTGACTACGTTACTAGACCGATAGCAAGTTTTATGTGGGAGAGGCATAAGCTAACATACTTTCTCTTCTTGGATCATATGCACTTATGATTGGAACTCTAGCAAGCGTCCGCAACTACTAAAGATTCATTAAGGTAAAACCCAACCATAGCATTAAATCATCAAGTCCCCTTTTATCCCATACACAACAATCCCCTTACTCGGGTTTATGCTTCCGTCACTCAAGCAACCCACTATACGCGAATCATGAACATATTGCAACACCCAACAGCGGTACTCCCTCACGCTTGCGCGACACGGAGCGCAAAATAGGACAGCAACATAACCACAAGCAAATTAAACCAATCATAGAAATTCATCAACCAACGTTAGGAAAATGAAAATCTACTCAGACATCATAGGATGGAAACACATCATAGGATGGCAACACATCATTGGAAAATAATATGAAGCATAAAGCACCATGTTCAAGTAGAGGGTACAGCGGGTTGCGGGAGAGTAGACCGCTGGATATAGAAGGAGGAAGGTGATGGAGATGTTGGTGAAGATGACAGCGGTGTTGGTGAAGATCGCGGTGATGATGATGGCCCCCGGCAGCGCTCCGGCGCCACCGGAAGAAAGGGGGAGAGAGGGGCCCTTCTTATTCTTCTTCCTTGACCTCCTCCCTTGATGGTAGAAGGGTTTCCTCTCTGGTCCTTGGCTCCCATGGATTGGGAGGGGCGAGAGCCCCTCCGAGATTGGATCTATCTCTCTGTTTCTGCTTTCTCTGTTTCTGCCCCTTCACCGTTTCCTTTATATCTGGAGATCCGTAACTCCGATTGGGGTGAATCTTTCGCCCAGATTTTTCTTGTAAAATTAGCTTTATTGCGGCAAAAGAAGAGCGTCAACCGCCTTATGGGTGGCCCACGAGAGCCCAGGGCGCGCCCAGGGGGGTGGGCGCGCCCCCTGTCTCGTGGCCACCTCGGACACTGTTTCGTGTTGATTCTTCCTCCGGAAAATCCCAAATATTCCAAAATAATTCTCCGTCTATTTTTATCCCGTTTGGACTCCGTTTGATATTGGTTTTCTGCTAAACATAAAACATGCAACAGACAGGAACTGGCACTGGGCACTGGATCAATATATTAGTCCCAAAAATAGTATAAAAAGTTGCCAAAAGTATATGAAAGTTGAAGAATATTGGCATGGAACAATCAAACATTATAGATACGATGGAGACGTATCAGCATCCCCAAGCTTAATTCCTGCTTGTCCTCGAGTAGGTAAATGATAAAAAAGATAATTTTTGATGTGGAATGCTACCTAGCATAATCTTGATCATATGTCTAATCATGGCATGAATATTAAGACACGAGTGATTCAAGGAAATAGTCTATCATTTGACATAAAAACAATAATACTTCAAGCATACCAACCAAGCAATTATGTCTTATCAAAATAACATAGCCAAAGAAAGCTCATCCCTACAAAATCATATAGTCTGGGTATGCTCCATCTTCGTCACACAAAATGCTCCCATCATGTTCAACCCCGATGACGAGCCGAGCAATTGGTTCATACTTTTTAATGCGCTTTAGCTTTTTCAACTCTTACGCAATACATGAGCGCAAGCCATGGACATAGCACTATGGTGGTATATGGTGGTGGTTGTGAGGACAAAAAGGGAGAAGATAGTCTCACATCAACTAGGCGTATCAACGGGCTATGGAGATGCCCATCAATAGATATCAATGTGAGTGAGTAGGGATTGCCATGCAACGGATGCACTAGAGCTATAAATATATGAAAGCTCAACAAAAGGAACTAAGTGGGTGTGCATCCAACTTGCTTGCTCATGAAGACCTCGGGCATTTGAGGAAGCCCATCATCGGAATATACAAGCCAAGTTCTATAATGAAAATTCCCACTAGTATATGTAAGTGAAAGCATAGGAGACTCTCTCTATGAAGAACATGGTGCTACTTTGAAGCACAAGTGTGGTAAAAGGATAGTAACATTGCCCCTTCTCTCTTTTTCTCTCATTCTTTTTTCTTTTATTTTCCATTTTTTTGGTGGGCTTCTTTGGCCTCTTTTTTTATTTGGGCTTCTTTGGCCTCTTTTATTTTTCATAAAGTCCGGAGTCTCATCCTGACTTGTGGGGGAATCATAGTCTCCATCATCCTTTCCTCACTGGGGCAATGCTCTAATAATGATGATCATCAAACTTTTATTTACTTGCAACTCAATATTACAACTCGATACTGGAACGAAGATATGACTCTATATGAATGCCTCCGGCGGTGTACCGGGATATGCAATGAATCAAGAGTGACATGTATGAAAAATTATGAAGGTGGCCTTGCCACAAATACGATGTCAACTACATGATCATGCAAAGAGCAATATGACAATGATGGAGTGTGTCATAATAAACGGAACAGTGGAAAGTTGCATGGCAATATATCTCGGAATGGCTATGGAAATGCCATAATAGGTAGGTATGGTGGCTCTTTTGAGGAAGGTAAATAATGGGTGCATGATACTGATGAAGGTTGCGCGGCATAATATAGGCTAGCAAAGTGGAAGGGTGAGTGTGCGTATATCCATGGACTCACATTAGTCATATAGAACTCACATACTTATTGCAAAAGTCTACTTGCCCTTGAAGCAAAGTACTACTACGCATGCCCCTAGAGGGATAGATTGGTAGGAAAAGACCATCGCTCGTCCCCGACTGCCACTCATAAGGAAGACAATCAAAAAACACCTCATGCTCCAACTTCGTTACATAACGGTTCACCATACGTGCATGCTACGGGACTTGCAAACCTCAACACAAGTATTTCTCAATTTCACAATTACTCAACTAGCACGACTCTAATATCACCACCTTTATATCGCAAAACTATTGCAAGGAATCAAACATATCATATTCAGTGATCTAGAAGTATTATGTAGGATTTTATGACTAACCATGTGAACGAACAATTCCTATCATCTCTCTAAATAGATATAAGTGAAGCAAGAAAGTTTAATTCTTTCTACAAAAGATATGCCCACGCTCTAACAAATATAAGTGAAGCAAAAGAGCATTCTACAAATGGCGGTTTTCTATGTGAAGAGAAACAGGCAATCCAAACTTCAAATGATATAAGTGAAGCACATGAAGCGTTCTATAAAGCCATACTCAAAAGATTTAAGTGAAGTGCAATGAGCATTCTATAAATCAAGCAAGGACTATCTCATACCAGCATGGTTCATAAAATAAAAATGAAAACTAAATGCAAAAGACGCTCCAAGACTTGCACATAATGCATGAACGAAACGAATTTGAAAACATACCGATACTTGTTGAAGAAAGAGGGGATGCCTTCCGGGGCATCCCCAAGCTTAGACGCTTGAGTCTCCTTGAATATTTACTTGGGGTGCCTCAGTCATCCCCAAGCTTGAGCTCTTGCCTCTCTTCCTTTTCCTCATATCGAGTCATCCTCGATTAGACACTACATCCACACAAAACTTCAACAAAAAACTCGATAAGATCCGTTAGTATAATAAAGCAAATCACTACTCTAAGTACTGTAGCAAACCAATTCATATCTTGTTTTTGCATTGTGTCTACTGTAATATAGCTTTTCCATGGCTTAATCCACTGATATAAATTTATAGTTTCATCAAAACAAGTAAACTATGCATCAAAAACAGAATCTGTTAAAAACAGAATAGTCTGTAGCAATCTGAACACTCACCATACTTATGGTACTCCAAACATTCTACCAAAATTAGGAAACATAAACAAGTTGTATATAAAGACAGTGCAAAAGGAATAAGAACCAATTGACCTTCTAGTTAAAAATGTAAAATCGCGCACTACAGCCAAAGTTTCTGTCCAGCACCGTACAAACCAACAAGCATTGTAAACATCCTAAAGGCAAACCTTGGCACATTATTTTTATAATACAATGGAATTATACAAGGGGATAATTATTTTTGTTGAAAAGTTTCTGTAATCAAGATTCACAAAGTTTCCGTGAGCATGAACAAAGTTCAAGGCTAGCTCCCACTTCAACAATGCTTGTCTTTCTCACTTTCACTTTCCTTTTTGAAAAGTTTTTGGGTTCCCCTCTTTATTTATTTTTGTTTTTAAACTATATGAAAGCACTCAACAGAAATAAATGACTCTCTAAAACTTCCGGGTTGTCTCCCTGGCAGCGCTTTCTTTAAAGCCATTAAGCTAGGCATTTAGTGCTCAAGTAATGAATCCACCCGGATCCCAAGGTATATCAAAGCCAATTTTAATTAACAAAGATTTGTAATTTAGTAGTGAGCACAAAGTAACATATATCATGCAACAACAAAGTCTAACTCTCTTCCTATGCATCTGCATGTCATAAGAGAACAATTCATGCACACAGAGTAAAGGCCAATGCATAGTATAAGCAGTTTCTTGCAATTTCATAGTATGGGAAACATAGAGAGGTGGAGAAATAGTTCCTCTCTCATAATAATTGCAAGTAGGAGCAGCAAGCACATGCATATTACATTCATCAAAATCATCATGTGCAATAATAGAAGGCAACCCATCAATATAATCCTTAATAAGCACAGACTTCTCTGATAAAGTGTAGGGAGAATTCAAAAAGATAATAGGACTATCATGCGTGGGTGCAATAGCAACAATTTCATGTTTAACATAAGGAACTATAGCTAGTTCATCTCCATAAGCATAATTCATATTGACATCTTGGCCACAAGCATAGCAAGCATCATCAAAAAGGGATATTTCAAACAAATTCAAGGGATCATAGAAATCATCACAGCAATCATCCTTCGATAAGCACGGAGGGGAATTAACCAATGTATGAGTTGAAGAGTTACTCTCATTAGAAGGTGGTCACGGGTAGCTAATCCGCTCTTCCTCCTTTTGTTCTTCGCTCCCCTCATCATCTTTTTCATCCAATGAGCTCACAGTTTCATCAATTTCTTCTTCCATAGCTTCCTGCAAAATATTATTCTCTTCTTGGACAGGGGAGACTTTCTTCATAAAAGCATTAATATAGTAATTGTATTCATAATTTTCGTAGCAATATCTAAGTATAGCATGATTTTCAGGCCTATAAACTGAATCATCAAAATCGTCAAACGCTTTAAACATAGATTCAATCTCATAAGCACCCATAAAAGCAACAAATTCTTCTATTTGTTCAACATCATAGTAATCATATATACCATTAGCATAAGAAGCTAAGGTTTCATTATCATTAAATTTGCATGAAAAGGGAAGGTGTGGAGCCTTCATCCTAGAGCAATAAGTAATACCATATCTCAAGCATAGATCCCAGGCATACCAATGCAACATAATAAATTGGTCCCATAATAGTTTCCCTTTTTGTGTCAAGCGATAATTCCTAAAGTATTCATGTTGATCCAACGTGTCTCCCATTATAAAGTTGAATGGGGTTTTCTCAGGATTATCAAAATAGTACATAATATCTTTCACATAATGAGAATCGGGGGTTTTAGGAGTTACCCCATCTACATGAGTAGCAAGTACCTCTATTTTTTTTGTTATTTTGTGTTCCATATCCATAACTAAAGATAGAGAACAACTTAGAACAGCAAATAAAAATTACTTAGTGATAAAGCAAACAAGCACACACGAGAATATTCACCCCACGCTATGACTCCCCGGCAACGGCGCCAGAAAAAGGTCTTGATAACCCACAAGTGTAGGGGATCGCAACAGTTTTCGGTAAGTAAGAGTGTCGAACCCAACGAGGAGCTAAAGGTAGAATAAATATTCCCTCAGGTTCTATCGACCACCGATACAACTCTACGCATGCTTGACGTTAGCTTCACCTAGAACAAGTATGAAACTAGAAGTACTTTGTAGGAATGATAGGATAGGTTTGCAGGATAATAAAGAGCACGTAAATATAAACTAGGGGCTGTTTAGATAAGGAAGCAATAAAGTAAATATAGCGAGTGTGGTAAAGTGGTGGTAGGAGTTGTGAACTTGCCCCTAAGCAATTGACTACGTTACTAGACCGATAGCTAGTTTTATGTGGGAGAGGCATAAGCTAACATACTTTCTCTTCTTGGATCATTGCACTTATGATTGGAACTCTAGCAAGCGTCCGCAACTACTAAAGATTCATTAAGGTAAAACCCAACCATAGCATTAAAGCATCAAGTCCCCTTTTATCCCATATGCAACAATCCCCTTACTCGGGTTTATGCTTCTGTCACTCAAGCAACCCACTATAAGCGAATCATGAACATATTACAACACCCTACAGCGGTACTCCCTCACGCTTGCATGACACGGAGGGTACAATAGGACAGCAACATAACCACAAGCAAATTAAACCAATCATAGCAATTCATCAATCACCGGTAGGACAATGAAAATCTACTCAGACATCATAGGATGGCAACACATCATTGGAAAATAATATGAAGCATAAATCACCATGTTCAAGTAGAGGGTACAGCGGGTTGTGGGAGAGTGGAGCACTGGATATAGAAGGGGGAAGGTGATGGAGATGTTGGTGAAGATGACGGCGGTGTTGGTGAAGATCGCGGTGATGATGATGGCCCCCGGCAGCGCTCCGGCGCCACCGAAAGCAAGGGCGAGAGAGGGCCCCTTCTTCTTCTTCTTCCTTGACCTCCTCCCTAGATGGGAGAAGGGTTTCCCCTCTAGTCCTTGGCTCCCATGGCTTGGGAGGGGCAAGAGCCCCTCCGAGATTGGATCTATCTCTCTGTTTCTGCGTTCTCTATTTCTGCCCCTTCACCGTTTCCTTTATATATGGAGATCCGTAACTCCAATTGGAGTGAATCTTTCACCCAGAATTTTCTTGTAAAATTAGCTTTCTTGCGGCAAAAGAAGAGCGTCAACCGCCTTACGGGTGGCCCACGAGAGCCCAGGGCGTGCCCAGGGGGTGGGAGCGCCCCCCTGTCTCGCGGCCACCTCGGACACTGTTTCGCGTTGATTCTTCCTCCGAAAAATCCAAAACATTCCAAAATAATTCTCCGTCCATTTTTATCCTGTTGGGGCTCCGTTTGATATTGGTTTTCTGCGAAACATAAAACATGCAACAGACATGAACTAGCACTGGGCATTGGATCAATATGTTAGTCCCAAAAATAGTATAAAAAGTTGCCAAAAGTATATGAAATTTGAAGAATATTGGCATGGAACAATAAAAAATTATAGATACGACGGAGACGTATCAGCGGTCAGGACCTTAGTCCACCTTTCATTCAGTGTGTCTTGCTCTTCTTTGAGCTACTATTGCTGCTTCCTTTTCAGGTTCCGAGTTGTGGCAATGAGCTGTTGCTTAAAGCCTTCTTGGTCGAGGGATTCCTCTGGGACAATGAACTCTTTGTCACCGAGGCTAACCTCCTCTTCGGATTCTGGCATGTAATTGATGTCCTCCGCATCTTCATTGTCCGCGTGTCCGGGGCTATGTTCACCCTCTTCCTTCTCATCCTATTCGGACATGAGCTCGGCGTGGTATTCAGGATCTTCGGCATCGTCCGGAGTCTTGTTGTCTCCGGTGCAGGTATTGCTATCCTTTGCCCGACGTGATCGTGAGCGGCGCCGCTGGCGCCGGCGCTTTGGTGGTTTCTCGACGGGTTTGTCCTCATCTGGGCTAGGGTTATCCTCGTCATTCCTTGGAGTGTCCACCATGTACACATCATAGGTTGAGGTAGCCATCCAGCACACCGTGATGGGTGGGACTTGGCTTGGTTCGATGTCGGCATCGTCATCCATGCCGTCGATGTCTTCGGACGCATAATCTAGCATGTCGGTTAAGTCCTCGACAATGGCTATCAAGCGGGTGGTGGGTGGGGCGTAAAATTCCCCTCTCTCAGCCCCCAGACCGAGCCAGGTGCAGTTCAGAGGTAAAGCCTCCATAATGGCGAGAGACCACATCAAACCCAATGCTTCATCTAGGAGCGGGAGTGGGACTGGAAACTGTGGGTCTGCCGCGCGGTGCTCGGCATGAGGCGCCTGATCGGAACCGCTAACTGCAGACCTCGACAGTTCAGAACGGTTGCCCAGAGCCAAGTCTAAGCCTACATCTGGGTCTTCGGTAAGAAGTTTGATAAGGGGAAGAAGTCCAGCGCGGCTTACGCTCATGTCTTTAGCCGATGAGACCTGCCCCGGATCTAAAGCCGAGGTGGGCGTTGACCCCTAGATGGGGTCTGACTGGGGATCCGAAGTTTCTTCTTGGATGGGACACACAGTGGCGGCCGAGGCCGCAAATCCATCGAAGACTAGGTCTCCTCGGATGTCACCAACGTAATTCAGGTTTCCAAACCGGATCTGGTGGCCGGGGGCATAACTGTCGACCTGCTCAAGGTGGCCGACCGAGTTGGCTCGAAGCGAAAAGCCGCCAAACACAAAAACCTGTCTAGGAAGAAAGGTTTCCCTAGAGATAGCATCACCGCTAGCGAAAAGGTGAGCCATCGATCCTTTTGTCAGTGATACAGCGGAGCTCTTAATTAAAGCACCAATCTCGGTGTCAAAACTGGCAGATCTCGGGTAGGGGGGCCCAAGTTGTGTGTCTGAAGATCAACGATAACAATGGAGAAGGGACACAGTATTTACCCAGGTTTGGGCCCTCTTAATGGAGGTAAAAACCTACTCCTGCTTGATTATATTTGAGGGTATAGGGGTTACAAGAGTTGATCTACCTCGAGATCGATTCGGCTAACCCTAAATAGTTAGCCTAGCAATGTTATGATTCTGCCTCCAATCTAACCCTCCGGTTTATATAGACACCGGAGGGGCTTAGGGTTTGTACAAAGTTGGTTTTACAGAAAGGAACAGTATATCCGGACACCTATACTTGCCATCCACGCATGTGAGAGTCCCCACCGGACACGAGAGATAATCTTCTATCTTGTATCTTGACGGCCCATTAGTCCGGCCGACATCAGTAGACCGGATGCCCAAGGACCCTAATCCAGGACTCCCACAACCACCACACGGGAATAGCTATGGGCACTCGATGTCGTAGTATCAGCCGAAGCCTCCTAGACGTCAGTGACTGAGCGGTGCGCGCCGGGTTGGACCGTGTAAAGCACCCTCCTTTGTAAGGGAGGCTGCCAGGTATGCTCATGGCCGCGTGCGCAACATGCAGGTGTGCAACGGGCGATGGGGCTCAAGACCCCTGTGCGCATAGGATTTAGACCGGCGTGCTGACCTCTCCGTTAGGCCTAGGTAGGGCTACAATGTGTTGATCTTCATAGGCCGGGCATGACCCAGGAAAGTGTGTCCAGTCAGAGTGATCGAGCGTGTTGGGTAATGTGGTGCACCCCTGCAGGGAAGATTGATCTATTCGAATAGTCGTGTCCATGGTAAAAGGACGACCCAGAGTTGTACTTCGACCTTATGACAACTAGAACATGATACTTAATAAATTACACCCTTTCAAGTGCTAGAGACAACCCGGTGATCGCTCTCTCACAGGGTGACGAGGAGAGGATTGTCGGGTAGGATTATGCTATGCATTCATACTTGGTTAACTTACCAGCTACTCTCTTCTACATGCTTCAAGATGGAGGCTGCCAGAAGTGTAGTCTTCAATAGGACTAGCTTTCCCCCTCATATTCTGGCATTCTGCAGTTTAGCCCATAGATATTACCCCTTTATACAAATACCAATGCAATGTAGTGTAGATTCTTGCTTGCGAGTACTTCGGATGAGTACACATGGTTGCTTTGCTCCCCCTTTCCCCCCCCTTTTCCCCTTTCCTTTTTTCTCTGTTGATGCAACCAGATGGCGGATTCCAGGAGCCAGATGCCACCGTCGATGACTACTACCCTGACGGAGGCTACTACAACGTGGAGGTCGATGACGACCAGGAGTAGTTTAGGAGGATCCCAGGCAGGAGGCCTTGCCTTTTCGATCTATATCCCTGTTTGTGCTAGACATCTTATGGCAACTTGATTAACTTATGTTTGTACTCAGATATTGTTGCTTCCACTAACTATTGTGCTTTCGAGCTTTTGTATTCGAGCCCTCAATGCCCCTGGCTTGTAATATGAAGCTTGTATGATTTTAATTTGTGTCTAGAGTTGTGTTGTGATATCTTCCCGTGAGTCCCTGATCTTGGTCGTACACATTTGCGTGCATGATTAGTGTACGGTCAAATTGGTGGCATCACAAGTTGGTATCAGAGCCGACTGTCTATTGGAATCCCCCTTTCCAACTCCTTGGCCGAAGTTGGGTCTAGTCATTGATTTTTTTACCAACATGGCTATGTGGCTTACGGGCCCGCGTCACCATTGGGTGTTATTAGGATTTTTTATTCCTCGACCTATACTCTGGGACTCTAATCTCTCTTCTATTCGGGTTAAATGATTTTACTAAACCTGACTCTAGGTTCTCATAACTACTTTCTCCCAGAGAGCCCCTTATTACAGATGATTGCCTGCTGCACTAGAAGGTTTCGAAGATGCTATTCGATGTTTTCCCTTGACGCTTGTGCCCACCGCCTTTGCAAATTCTGTACCACTATTATATCCATATGGATAACTGCATACACTTGCCTACATTCAATCCCATTGATCTTGTTATTACAAGATGCCCTGAACTGCTCTCCGTTGTTCTGAGAATCCTTTGAGCTTACTGCCTAGCAGTTCTTGCCACATGAATACCCCCTACGTATAATTCTTTGCACTTACCGAGTATCCGTTCTTCCCCTGTGGTTCATATGATTCACAAGATACATTGAAATACTATCTGATCTTCTGGTAATCCTCTGCCTGCTATTGTTCTGCAGATACTTGTCTACTTGCATTATGGTTGCATTCCATATGACTAGCAATATTCGTAGTATCCTTTGTCATTATCGTTTTGAGTCCCTTGATTCAACATGTTCGAATGCTCGCAATCCTCAATCATATCCTAGAATTCATCCTTCCGAATCAGACACCATTTTAAACATGAGCTGGTTCTCGACCAATCAAATTGCTGTCGATTGTACCCCTAAGTCTATTCATCTTATCCATTCTTTGTCAGAGTCTTGGCTTCTGATCCTTTGATTTGGAAATCATAATTCCTTTGCATTTGAGCTTGGGATTAGTCAGTTGTTTCTATGATCTGATGCCCTTGCATTCCTTCTTCCTCTGATAGAGTATCGATACTCACATCAGCTCATAGACCACAAGACCCCTTGTTGGATTATTATTCGATAGTGTCCTTCATATTCAATAAACTTGTGAGCCTTTCCATGGGTATATAATGCCTTCGGTAAATTGTATCCTCTGCTTTGTCAACCATGCTATACTTTTGAGCTTGTATTATTTACACCAAAGTTTGTGGTATATTTTCCTAAGATGCCCCGATGGATTGAACCAACGCCTACCCTAATATGTGTGAACCCAAAAGATTTCACGAGTTATACTTATCTGGTATTGCACCAGGTAAAACTTTCAACAACTAATGCCATTTTCGAAACCTGAGAAGTGATTGGAAGGTTATGAATTGAAGAAGTGGGAGTTGGACCTTTGTGTTCATTCCCATGGACACGATGTAGATCCTATCATGGAGGCTTCTTGTAGCAATAACTATTTCCTTGATATAACATCCTCTAGTTTCTGTGAATTGATCCTTTGCAATCATGGTTCCGACCATATGTTCTTCTTTGATTCTATTTCTCGGACAAGTTAATGTACTTGCCTTCTTCAGATCAATACGCCTGCTCAACCTCTATTTGGATCCACCTTCGAGTATTACCCCCTGGTATCTCGAGTATATCAACCCATTGCACTACATCTTATGAATTTCTGATGAAGTAGCACCTTTCCCCGTCCTAGTCACTCCACGGGTTCTGGGTTGTCGTCAACCGAGAACACCAATTAGTGAATTGAATCAACACTGTGATTCTATACTCCTAGTACTTTGTTGTTGAGAAGTTTAATACTCCATCATGTCATTCCTAGCCTGATCGGCTACATCATTATCATGCTAATTTTAACTGTGCTACCTGGTCCTTCTTCCCAGAGGACAAGTTTTGATGGTGAGCTAATCTTACGTTAATCTTCCTCGTCATATCATTTCTCCTTAAATAGCAAACTTGATTTCGAGTTTGTGTCCTACCCATGGTTTCAGTAACCTTTCGCTTCATCATTCCTTTGACTTGATGTCATCGCCGATCGATTACATCTTCATGAAATCTCTCAACAAATGTGTCGCGAGCATCATCAACATTCCGAGCTTTTCCAGGATATCAATTGAATTCATGATGAGAAATACCATCCTTGCACTCGATGATTTGTGTTATCATCGACCACTTTATTGCCTTCCCTCCAACACAAGCTTGCTCATGTTTTGTGTTATACCTTGAGTTCCTTGCTATCCATCATTTGTTCTTCTTTAACTTGGAGTATCACCATCTTTATGTCAGGAATGTCGTGAGAATTTCACAACCTCTTTTAAGAATTCTTGATACAAGTGATACTTCTTGACATATCCGTTCGTTCCTTGGTCCCCGTATTGTTTCTAACCAGAAACCCGACAACTGAACTATTACGTCTGGATTCAAAACTTCTTTCAACCCTACTGCTTTGAAGTTAATAGTCGAGGATGACTTCATGAACCTGGTTCAAGAATTTTATGAGGGCAAGTGTAACCTTGAGTGTCTCAACACCTCTCTAATCACTCTGATCCCCAAAAAACTTAGCCTCAAGCTTGTTGGAGACTTTCAACCTATTTCTTTGACTAATAAATGTCTCAAATTTCGGACCAAGCTGCTTTCTAATCGGCTTCAAAGGGTAATTCTTCAGTGTATCCACAGGAATCAATATGGTTTTCTTAGGTGTCGTTCAATACAGGATTGCCTGGCCTGGTGTTTTGAATACCTATACCAATGCAAATCTTCCAAGCGGCCCGTCGTGTTGCTCAAGCTGGATTTCACCAAATCATTTGACACCATAAAGCATGAAGCCATTTTGGAGGTCAAGAAATGCAAGGGTTTTGATGAGAGACGGATGAATTGGGTGCACTCTCTGCTGTCTTCGGGATCTTCTTCTGTTCTTTTGAATGGTGTGCCTAGCAGACCTTTTAAGTGCAAGAGTGGGGTGAGACAAGGGGATCCCTTCTCCCCTCTTCTCTTTTTTCTTGCAGTGGATCTTCTTCAGTCCATTGTAAAATGACATGTGAAGTAATAACTCTATCAATTTACCCATTCCATCTAACTGCTCTGATTACCTGATCGTCATATATGGTGACGACACTCTTATTTTCCTGCATGCGGTTGATAGTGAGCTCATTGCTCTTAAAAATGTGCTAGAGATTTTTGCCAAGTGGACTGGATTAAAAGTTAATTTTAGTAAGTCCTCCTTAATCCCTCTGAATGTCTCTGATGAGGAAGGTGCCTATCTTGCTGGTTTGCTCGATTATCTGGTTGGCTCTATCTCGTTTACTTATCTGGGTTTGCCTATGGGTACAACGAGGCCAAGAATCTATGATCTAATGCCCCTGGTGGATCGTATTGAGTGCAGGTTATCTGCTTCTTCTTGCCTCCTTAACCAGGGAAGCAGGCTGCAACTCCTTCAGTCGGTTCTCAACTCGATGCCCATATATTTCCTCTGCTCGCTCTCGCTTCCGTTGGGGGATAATCAAGCAGATTGAACAGATTGAGCGTCAATTCCTTTGGAGAGGGAATTCTGATCCCTTGCAGCTTGGAACCTGGTTTGCCAACCAAAGAATTGTGGTGGCCTTGGGGTGATCAACCTTAGCATTCACAATGAGGCCTTGTTAATCAAGCACCTCTTCAAATTCTTTAATAAGAAGGACATACCTTGTGTCAATCTCATATGGAGCTCATACTATGGTGCATCTCCTCCATAGACAACTGAGAGCTATGGCTCCTTTTGGTGGCGAGATGTAATGAAGTTGTATGAAAAATTCTGTTCTCTGGTCTCTCCTCAGGTCATTGCTGGTGACTCTATGATCTTATGGCTTGATCAATGGTAGTTTGATGGCAGCACTCCTGTGAAGGATAGATTTCCTCGTCTCCATTCATTTGCCATTGATGATTTACTCTTGTCAAGGACATATTTGAGCTTTCTGACATGACAGATAATTTGGACCTGCCACTCTCCACAGAAGCTCACCAGGAATTCTTACAGTTGCAAGAGTTATTTTCCACTTTTAGTTTATCTCCAAATGAGAAGGATATTTGGCGGTGGCCATCAAAGTCTAGAGAGTATCACTCTAAAATCTACTATGACTTTGCTCATTCTCATATAGTGGTGGACCCGATCTTCAAGTGGATTTGTAAATGCTCTTGCACTCTCAAGATTAAAGTCTTTGGCTGGCTCTTGTAGATGGACAGTTTAAACACAAGGGACATGATGCAACGTAGGCATTGGATCATTGAGGAAGATACTTATGTGCTTTTTCACTCTCATGATCATGAGGATAGATCACATTTGTTTTTTGTATGTCTCTTCAGTCAATGTGTCTGGAACTTTCTTGGTATTTCTTGGGTGCCTCAACCTAATTAGTCCACCTATCTAATGGCTTCTGCTGCCAGGAAAGATTTTGCCAAGCCTTTCTTCACCAAGGTGGTTTTGACTACTGCTTGGAACATCTTGACTCAATGAAATGGGTTGATTTTCATAATGAAACACTTAGTTTCAGGTCTTGGAAGAGGAGTTTTGTACATGATATTTCCCTTTTAGCACATATAATCAAATGTAAATATAAGGAGAGTCTTCTAGACTGGATTGCCTCTCTCTCTTAGTCCCTCTTTGTAAGTAGCCCCTCCCCCCCTCTCTCTTCCTTATATGTAACTTTTATGGTAGTCTCTTTTTGTTTGTTTTAATAAAGAGCTGTGAGGCTGTTGCCTTGCAGTACATCGTCAAAAAAAAGTTAATAGTCGACATTTCATTCTAAGTCTTTTGGTTATTTAATCACCATTCTAACATTGATCATGCTACTTGGTCCATATTTCTGGGTGCACCTTTCAATCAATGTTTAATTGAGGATATTTTCCTTGAGGATACGTCATTGTATCCTTTGATCTGACTAATGCTATAACCTTGCTCACTTCATGGTGGAAATCCCTGTTTAGGGAAATCTCGATTAATTTTTGCTGAGCCATTGACCCCCTCCTCATTTTCTCCATAATGAAATTGCATGAGTTGTTCTAGAAGTTCCTTATGGATCATGTCTGTATCTAATGTCTGGCCTTTATCTGATGACCATGTCAATGCTACCCCGAAGCATGATTCTGGTACTCAAATGTCAACAAGAACATTGGAAGCATAATGCTAAATGTTTCTCGATCAATTATCCAAACACCGTTGTATGGGTAACATCATGAGTTTCCTCGCCCCTTTTCCCTAGATGGTTATCTACTTGTAGTCCTGTCCTAATTATCCCACTATGCTTGCTCTTGGGAACGAGATACACCTAATATTCGTGTATACACATTTTCCTTTCCACTGTTCTGTTTAAATCTGTTAATCATTTTTTACTTTCCATTGTTTTGTTTAACCTTTCTTGTCATCTATATGATCAAACAATAATATTCTCATGCTTACGTAAACACCTCGATGTACTACTCTGTCAGTAAGACCATGTTACTATTGTTGATAACATTCCAGTAAGCACCGATGGACGAGAACTTTGCCTATTTGTCTGCCTTGTTTCAACGAGCATGAAAATGGTTCTCTTTGTCCCTAGCTCTTGGTACTGATGTTGTTGCCGACATAACTAATAGGCTATCCTTTGTCCTTCCTTTCTATCATGACCGTGCAAGATGTCAGCGCCCCTCCTACTTTTAACCCACATGGTGGGCCCATAACCCACAGTTCCACAGGATTGAAACCTGCTCTCCTGTACACCCATGTCTCTGAAGATATTCCTCATGCTTGACTTCGTATGTAAATCATGAGCCACCTTCCTAGATATCATCTACTCTTGTGTCAAATGCAACACTTATTTCGTTGCCTGAACCCCTTTCACCTTTTGATTAGGCATCAAACAATTGTCTGCCCGCTCAAAACTTCTCATGGTACCTTCTTACTTTGCTCTTGATATTTTCTTAAGTTTCAAATCGAGAGTTACTTTCAACCACCCTCCCTGATGTTATCTACCAGATAAGCAACCGTGTAGAGACCCGTTATTCCGAAGCTACCCCTTTTCCTTGTCGTAAGTACGATGGAGTTCCCGAAGAAAGGATGTCGACTTCATCATGATGATAAAGTATAGAAATGAAGACATCAACGTAATGGATCGAATTTTTCGAGAAGAGCAACCAAGACCAAGAAGATTCGTTAGAATTTTGTAACCAAACCTTTCCCCCTTATTCCATCTCTTAAATCTCGGGACAAGATTTCTTGTAGTGGAGGAGAATTGTGACGCACAGATAATTCAGCTATAGTGACCCTCCACTAATGATGCCACGTCACCACGATTACTGTTATTAACTCGTGTTGAGTCAAAACTGATTGAAAATTCAAATTTAAAATAAAGTCAAATGTCAAAACTAAAATGTTCGAGTTGTTCCAAATAATGCATAGTTAATTATGGTGAAGAAACCACACTTTTATAAAATGTGTAAATACTCTAAAATGAATAAAATAGTATCAAAAACAATTATATAAATTCTTTAAATAATAAACAAATATTAAACTAGTTTATTTAGTCACTAAACTTTTTATGGCAGCAGTTGGATTTACAACTCTAATTTAGGTGTGGGCTTTAACTTATTATAAAACTATAACTATTGAAGAAATAAAATAAAACAGAAAAGGAAAGATAAATAAAAGGAAAACCCAAAATAAGATAGAAAACAAAACAAATGGAAACAAAATAAACAAAAGATCCCCCCTTCCCCCTGGGCCTTGGCCCCATTCTACCCAGCCAGGCCGGCGCACTTGGCCCAGCCGCCCCCCTCCCTGGCCTAAACCCCTGGCCAACCCACGCCCCAAAACCTTAAACACGCCCCCACTCATCCCCAACCTCCTGCTACAGGGACACAAGGGATCCTAGTGGACATCTAATCGACTGTCGTCGTGCCTTGGCGCATGCCGGCCATCCCCGGTCCCCTTGGAGTATAACACTACTACAAAAAATCTTACACGCATACACTTATCAATAGCGCTTGTTAAAGCGAAGCACTACTGCTACATAGCAGTAGCGCCTGTCAGGGCAGCGCGCTACTACCATAACAATGGTAGTAGCGCCTTTCTGACGCCCCCGATTCAATCGTACACTAATCATGCATGCAAACGTGTACGATCAAGATCAGGGACTCACGGGAAGATATCACAACACAACTCTAAAAGTAAAACAAGTCATATAAGCATCATATTACAAGCCACGAGCCTCGAGGGATCGAATACAAGTGCTCGACATAAAAAAAATCAGAGGAAGCAACAATATTTGAGTACAGACATAAGTTAAACAAGTTGCCATAAGATGGCTAGCACAAACTGGGATACAGATCGAAAGAGGCGCAGGCCTCCTGCCTGGGATCCTCCTAAACTACTCCTGGTCATCGTCAGCGGCCTGCACATAGTAGTAGGCACCTCCAGTGTAGTAGGAATCATCGTCGACGGTGACGTCTGGCTCCAGGGCTCCAGCATCTGGTTGCGACAACCAGGTAGAAAGGAAAGGGGGAAAAGAGGGAGAAAAGCAACCGTGAGTACTCATCCAAAGTACTCGCAAGCAAGGAGCTACACTACATATGCATGGGTATATGTGTAAAGAGGCAATATCGATGGACTGAACTGCAGAATGTCAGAATAAGAGGGGGATAGCTAGTCCTATCGAAGACTACGCTTCTGCCAGCCTCCGTCTTGCAGCATGTAGAAGAGAGTAGATTGAAGTCCTCCAAGTAGCATCGCCTAGCATAATCCTACCCGGCGATCCTCCCCTCGTCTCCCTGTGGAAAAGCGATCACCGGGTTGTCTGTGGAACTTGTCTGGGTGTGTTTTATTAAGTATCCGGTTCTAGTTGTCATAAGGTCAAGGTACAACTCCGGGTCGTCCTTTTACCGAGGGACACGGCTATTCGAATAGATAAACTTCCCTGCAGGGGTGCACCACATAACCCAACACGCTCGATCCCATTTGGCCGGACACACTTTCCTGAGTCATGCCCGGCCTCAAAAGATCAACACGTCGCAGCCCCACCTAGGCACAATAGAGAGGTCAGCATGCCGGTCTAAATCCTATACGCGCAGGGGTCTGGGCCCATTGCCCATTGCACACCTGCATGTTGCGAGGGCGGCCGGAAGCAGACCTAGCAACCTCCATTACAAAGGAAGTCGCGTTAACACAGTCGAACCCGGCTTGCGCCACTCCGTCGCTGACGTCAAGAATGCTTCGGCTGATACCACGAGGTCGAGTGCCCATATCTTTCCCGCGTAGTTGGTTAGTGCGTATAGGTCAGTGGCCAGACACATATCAAATACCAAGATCTCGTTAAGCGTGTTATTTTGAAGTAACCGCGAACACCGACCAGGGCCAGGCCCACCTCTCGCCTAGGTGGTCTCAACCTGCCCTGTCGCTCCGCCACATAGTAACAGTCGGGGGCCGTCGGGAACCCAGGCCCACCTCTACCGGGATGGAGCCACCTGTCCTTTCAGCCCCCACATCGGAATCACTTGCGGGTACTCAACGAGCTGACCCGACTTTAGTCAGCATCTGTATAGTATGTATATATGTATAGTATATACCCGTGATCACCTCCCAAGTGATCACGACCCGATAGTATAGCAAGGCAGACTGACAAGAATGTAGGGCCAATGATGATAAACTAGCATCCTATACTAAGCATTTAGGATTGCGGGTAAGGTATCAACGACTGTAGCAACAATGACATGCTATGCAACAGAATATGAGTAACCAAATAGTAACATGCTACACTACTCTAATGCAAGCAGTATAGAGAAGAATAGGCGATATCTGGTGATCAAGGGGGGGCTTGCCTAGTTGCTCTGGCAAGGAGGGGTCATCTTCGGTGTAGTCGAACACACGGACATCGGCACCGGTCTCAAAGTCTACCGGAAAGAAGTAATGGAGGGGGAACACAATAAATAATAGAGCAATCAAAGCAACACAAGGCATAACATGGCAATACGCGGTGCTAGGTGTGCCCTAACGCAGTACTAGGTGATACCGGGAAAGGGGGAAACATCCGGGAAAGGATTCCCAGTGTTTCGTGTTTTTGGACAGATGAACCGGAGGGGGAAAGTTGCGAGTTTGGTAGGTTAGGGATGTGTGGCAGACGAACGGGCTGCGTATCCGGATTCGTCTCATCGTTCTGAGCAACTTTCATGTAGAAAGTATTTTCATCTGAGCTACGGTTTATTTTATATGATTTTCTAAAGTTTTAAATCATTTTTAGAATTTATTTAATTGATTTAATCCAACATTATCCAGAATAGTGCATGCTGGCGTCATCATGACGTCAGCATGACGTCAGCAGTCAACATGACGTTGACTGGGTCAAACAGACGTGTAGGTCCCACTGGTCATTGACTTAGTTAACTAAACAGGATTAGTTAATTTAATTTAAGTGATTAGTTGTCAGGACCCCGACTCAATGTCACATCGATCTAGCCTGTAACACCTCATATCACTTTGCGGCCTCACGCACGGTATTCCCACGGGTGTCGCCTTACCTTTGCCCGGGACCGTTTGCGCCTTTTGGCTCACGTATATGATGATGTCGCTAGCATCCATATGATAAGGAGCCCGGGCTGACATGACTAGTTGTAAACCCAAAGTGGCACAGACTTACGGGGACAGGCATCCATGACCCAGCATCGAACGTGTCGGTCATCAGCGAGTGAATCCAGGCTGTAGCACTGGGCTAGCAGGACTCCGGTGAACCGGGCTGTAGCGGGCTAACAGGACTCCGGTATTCATTGCATGACATTTCCCTGAGGGGACAGACACAGGAACGAAGAAGGACACATGCCGGCCAGCCTAAGTGTTCCAGAGCAGTAGCAAGCTACCATGGCTCAGTGGAGTCACTAGGAGACATTTCCCGGTAAGAGGGGCTACTAAGGATAAAAAACTAGATAGTCAGATCCCACACATACCAAGCATTTCAATAACATACACACAATATGCTCGATATGTGCAAATACAACATGGCATCACAACATGACTCTATAGCTCAAGTATTTATTCATTAGGCTCCGAGGAGCGAGATATTACAAACATGGGTCCTACGACCCAACATTCAGAGCATACAAGTCAAAACACAAGCGGAAGCTATCATGTCTGAGTACAGATATCTATAAATGAAAAAGGTTGAGAAGCCTGACTATCTACCAGATCCTGCCGAGGGCACAAGATCGTAGCTGAGGTAACAAGCTAAACGCCGAAGTCCACGCAGAACTACTAGCGAGACTGAAATCTCTCTCTGCAAAAACATAAATTAAGCAACGTGAGTACAAATGTACCCAGCAAGACTTACATTAGATCTATCTACATATGCATCATTATCAACAAAGGGGATGGTGGGGTTTAACTGCAGCAAGCCAGCTTTGACACGGTGGCTATCCTGAACTACGACTGCAAGCAACTCTTTTGAGGTGGCGCACACGAGTCCACATATTCACCATATCAATACACCACTATGGATCCGCTCCCGTCTCCCTACGAGAACGCCATCCATAGCACTCACGCTTATCTTGCATATTTTAGGGTATCCACTTTCACTTGTCTATGAACTGATATAAGCAACCCAGAAGTCCTTTACCGCGGACACGGCTATTCGAATAGATGATGTTAACCCTGCAGGGGTGTACTTCTTCATACATGTTTCCACCACTTAGCGTCTGCACACGACATGTGCTCGGCAGATTTCAAGCGAAAGCCGACGTGGGTGTAGACCACGACCTACCTAAACACTCAAGTCTCTACTCCAGGTTTATCGCCTATTCGGGTTCCATCCATGAGGAGATCCGGCCAGAGTTTCGCTCACAGCCCCAAACGATGTGTGCAGGGTTCCCGAGATACCTAACGGGTATCCGGTACACCGTGCCACGTACCTACCGCATCACAGCCCACCCCTACGGTCAGCGCTGTCCACGGCCTCCAGTAAGCTACAAACACCAGAAACTACTTGCAACTCCTGGACAGAGGACTAGGGTGAATAAGAAGTCGAGCGGGGTCATATTTCAGGGTCCAATGCATGGTAGTAGCTGAATCATGGATCACAAACACAGAGCTCAGTTCCTAAGGACGGCTTCAATGAGACAACCCACCATGTACTCCTACATGGCCTCTCACCGTTACCTTTTACCAAATGTGTTCACACACTTAGCTCACACACAGTAGGACATGTTCACACACCTCTGATTCATCCCTGATGAATCAGACCTGACTCAACTCTAAGCAATAGCAGGCATGACAAACAGACATGAATGAGTAGGCACAACATGGCTCAAACAACTCCTACTCATACTAGTGGGATTCATCTATTTACTGTGGCAATGACAGGTCATGCAGAGGATAAAGGGGTTCAGCTACCGCAGCAAGTAACAAATGACTCGTTGTTGTCCTAATGCAGTAAAAGAGAGCAGGGCGAGAGAGTAGGATTGTATCGGAATGAACAAGGGGGTTTTGCTTGCCTGGCACTTCTGAAGATAACATTGAGTCTTCATCAGTGTCAATGATCACATCATCGGTACAGCGTCTACCGAGGGGGAACAACACCGGCAAACACAGAAGAAACACGATCAATGCAATGCACAATATGATGCATGCTATGACATGGCAATACGAATGTGTTTTGGGCTAATGCATCTAGCAACAAGTTAAATGGGGTTGGTTCGAATACAAGATTCAAATTCAAACTCCATATGTGAGAGTTTTAATGCCATTTAATTGATTTGTGCTAAACAGAATCTATAATTTGTTCTAACATGCATGAAAATGGTACAGATGGATAGATTGGATTTTTCTGATCATTTTTCATATATAATTTATTTCATTCTGAGTTACGGTTGATTTTATATGATTTTTAGAAGTTTTGGACATTTTCTGAAAATATTAAATCATTTAAGATTTATTTAAATTCCAGAAAGGAATTATTGCGTCAGCATGACGTTGGCATGACGTCAGCAGGTCAACAGGGGCTGGTCCGGGTCAAACCTGACCAGCGGGGTCAACACGTCAGTGACACAAGTGACTAACAGAGTTATTTAATTCTAACTAATCAAATTAATAGCCACGGGGCCCACTGTCAGTGTCAGCAGGGGTAATTAGTTTAACTAATTCAATTTGTACTAATCCTAATTAACTAACATGGCTGGGCCCCACCTGTCATTGAATCAGGGGGAGTCAAACTGGGGTCAAACCTAGGTCAAACTCGCCGGAGTTGACCCAAGGCTCGTCGCCGGCGAGGCCAGGGACGGCGGAGAGCGTCGGGATTCGCCCTCCGATGACCAAAAGAGCGGCGGAGGGGCTCTACGGGATGCCCAGGCTCGTGCGCATCTAACAGGGCAAATGGGAGAAGCTAGGGTGGCCGGAGGCGACGGCAATCATGACGACGGCGGCGGCCGGAGTTCGGGTGAGGCACGAGCGGTGGCTACGGTACACAACAGGAGCAATAGACAAGGGTTTTGGGATCCTGGCGTGGTGCTGAGCACGGTGGTGTGCTCGGACGTGACGTGCGTGAGCTCTAGCCACGGCGACCTCGTGGCCAGCGGCGATGAGCTCTCGGGCTCGGCGGAGCCCCCGGTTAGTGGAAGAAATCGGCATCGGGGAGAGGGAGGTTCCGTGCGGGGGCTCACAGTGATGACGACGGAACGCTCGGCGAGGTCGGGGACGGTCCGGAGCCGACGAATCGGGCGACGGCGACCGGCGGGTCCGAGGAGGGGAAAAACGTCGGGGCGGCGCTTCGGGGCTTCTCCGGTCGCGTGAGCCGACGCAGAGGACGAGGGAGGCACTACGGAGCTCGGGAGCACGTCGGAGAGGATAGGGGGTGGCGGTGGCCGCGAGGGAGCTCGTCGGCAGCGACGGCTGCGTTCGGGCGAGTGAGAGAGAGGAAGCAGAGGAGAGAAACGAGGGAGAGGGAGAGAGCGAGGGGGTCCAGGGGGTCGCGTGGAGCTGCGGGAGACGCCCAGGGAGAGGAGGAGGCAGCCAGGCAGGGTGGTGGCGTGGCGAGCTCGGCAGCGTCGCGGTGTCCCTCCTCTGCCTACTGGCACGAGGAGGAAGGCGACAGGGAGGAGGAGGTGGGCTGGGCTGCTGGAGGAGCTGGGCTGTAACTGGGCCAGCCAGGAAGTAGGCCAGGTAAGTAGGCCAGGTAAGTCCAGGTGGGTTCTCTCTCTCTTTGTTTCTCTTTTCTATTTTCTGCAATTGGTTTTGATTTGATTTAAAATATCAAATCATTTTTCTAAAACTTTCTGTAAATTGTATGTGAGCTCAGGAACTGGTCCAAGGTCACAGGCAACTTACAAAAATATTTGAACTTTATTTCTTATATAATAGAAATAAATTCAACTCAAATATGTCACTGGTTTAAGTCAAAGGCCCAAAAATAAATAATTCTGTGATTCCAAAAATATTGGTTTGAATTTTGCCTCTTACCAATATTTTCACAGAGTAACAGGAACATTTCTTTGGACTCATTTGATGAGATTTAAATGTTGGTTATTTTTAGAGGTCTTCTGAGGCTTTTGAAAATTCCTCAATTCAAATTTCATTTGAATTAAAACATGATGCTCACATGAGGGTCTAGCCTAGTGCATAACAGGACCAGGGATGTGACAACCCACCCCCACTAAACAAAAATCTCGTCCCGAGATTCAAGCGTAGGGTAAGGTGAAGGGGGGGGGGAACGCAAACTAGCACAATCTTCACGATCCAGGTTGCACTTCAAATGAACGTTGATTCGTTCACCATCATTGTCTCGAAGTCTTGCTCTGAGAACTCCAACTATCATGACAACGAGAGGAAGGAAAGACCCCAAAAAAATCGTTCTTCTCGAAGGTCGAACAACTCAGGATTAACTCACGGAATGAGACATAGCAACATCTCTTGAGCTGAGAGGCAAAGCACACCTCTAGCGAAAAGGAGTGGAACAAATGACGGGGGTTTACCAGGTAGACTACAATTCCACACTTAAAAAGGTGGTAAACGATTGTCAACGTAGCGAGGAGTTGAGTTGCCATGATACCACAACGAGGCACCTTAGGGATGGTGACTCGTAGATATACCCCCTTAAGTGGCAAAAAGAATTACCTTTGATTCAGAGATCATTGAAACTCTTTAAACCAGCCTAAGGCAATTCTCAAGCGATCGTTTGTAGGGGGTCGGTAGAATGGCATACTCGGACTTGGATGATGTGGATTACCTTGTTGAAGACAACATAATGGATGAATTTGCTTACCACCGGAAATGGAAGAGACCCATGGTAGAATGGCACATTGGCGGTGCAAGCTGGGAACAAAATGCAAATGCTGGGAATGATTCTGGTAACTGGGGAAGAACCCAACAATAGAGGGTGAATTCACTGTTTGAAAAGGTCATAGCATTGCCGAGGAAACTGAGAGCACTATACAGTTAATGCCGACGATCAAACCTAGCACTTGCGCGTGCTCTCAAGAACTTGAGCATTTCCATAATCATCAAGATTTTACCAATATCCGTGTCAAGGATCCTGGCAACACAACTTGCTACCATGATGAATGATGATGGATGATGCAGATGCAAAGGAAGATAACACTTTCTCAGATTTCACCCTTGGCGGGGCCAAGGAAATAAAATCTGGATGATCAACCGAGAGACATTTAGCACTCCGCTTCTAATGCTCTCCTTAATGTGCTAGCGTAATCCATTTATTGAAATGGTTTGGTAACCAGACCATCAAGTGAAAAGGTCGGACTTTGGGAGCACAAAAATCCATAAGGAACAACTAGGGAGTAGATCCTACGAAATCCTTATGGGGAGGTGGCCAACTTCCTCAATCAAGATATTATAATAACAGGTCTTCCGGCTGGGTGTGTTGGCCACGACATCCACTTTATCGGTTTCCGAGGGACCGATATTATAGTTCTTGGGAAATGTTCCAAACCATCATATCTGCCTGAGATTCAGATCTGGTTGGTGTCAGGATATTCCAGACTCATCGAGTCTAGGAAGAAAAACAAAAGTTTGCAACACAAATCGACGAGATGACGTTGCGAGATTCTCGGGGAATGAACTACGATAGTAAGCTCCAAAACATGAGCTGGTTCTGCTACAAACATGTGAACATGTTGTCCCAGACAAGCATGGCCACGTAGTAGTGTTATAATTAAACACTACCGAGTTCAGGTGGGGAACCATCATCGAGGATATCGAAGTCCTTGCATAAGGTATACTCTTAAGAAGGAACTTCTTCTCCTTGAACAAATCAATCGGTGGCTTGGTGTGCTCGGGACACCTATGGAATGAAGGTTGCAAGTCTCCAGACCACAGAATACTTCGCACGTGTGCATGACTGACTTGGGATGATTCCAGAGGAAGCAAAACTAACTTTCTCAAATTCACGGCGGCGACTTTCACCAAATGCACGTGTATAAGAGGAAGTCACTCCTTTCATCAAACAAATACTTCATGAGCTAGCATGAAGAAAATGCTTTCAAAAGTTTCCAACACTAACTTGTTGTCCAACAAGATCATGGAGGAGATAAGGATGTTGTCAATGGGCTCAACAACAATTCATCTGGGTTTCCTTTTAAAAGGAATTCCATTGTTAAGTGAACAAGTGATAGCATTGGTCAGACCCAAAAGATATAATGGTGTATGCTCGAGGGATCAACCACGAGTAAGACAACATTACGAATATCGTTGGTTCTGGTCTAATTGGATGATAGCCCATACTCCAATCAAAGGTTGGATAAAAATGATAGGTCCATTACCTGATCACGAGGTTCAGTCGATGAAAATATCAACTTTCTTCAACACACATACAAGACATCCCTTATAATGAACTATATCGGACAAGCTTTTATCTCCCAACTCTCCAAGTTGTTGTCTAGCTCAACCAACTAGCTCAGGGGTATCTAACACGGATTCTTGGAGAAAGGGTGGTTTACAGGATAAACCAACTTGATCACGAGCTCAACATAACAGTCAGGTGACAACCTGGTGATACTTTCGAGAAGATATTCGGAAAATCATGAACCACCGATATGTTACTAAGATCGAGAACAATCTTGCTTTTCAGGGCAGGACGATATGATCAAATGAGCGAGGACTTGACAAAATCCTAACTCATCAATCAAAATGTGCACTAGGAAGATGGACAAGGTAGCACGATCAATCTTAGAATGATGATTCCAGAACCAACATGTTAAGAATGAGGTTATTGTCCATTTAACTACCAAGCAACAAGGTTGCTAGGAGTATTGATTTCACACATCACGATTCACTTGTCGACATTCCGGTTATAACAACACGGGAACCGAGAAATGAATAATGATGGAGAGAAGTATCACTGCACCAAGAATTCATAGGATGGTGTGCAATTCCCATGATAATCTTAATATAAAGATGGTAACACTCCAGGGTGGAACAGAACAAAAACTAGATTAGTATTTTGATCTGCGGAGTACAACAGCTAAGACCCAATCCTGGGTATGGATGAGGTACTGGAGTTTGTTTCTCCTAGTCATTCTAGAATAGAATGGCTTGACGGACCACAAGAGTAATAGGTATCGATGAATGAACGCACGCATACTCTTGACTATCAATTGATAGACGAGGGTCGGAAGACAACTAAAGGGGGACAACTCAAAGGAACATATGTTTTTCTGAGTTGTGGATGCATGGACTAGCATGTAGAACCAAGTTCAACATGTTTCTTTCGGATAACCCATGCAGAAAGGTATAACTGGCAGAGTCACGATTTATGAATGGAGAACTCCTCAAGAGTACTCTGATTGTGATCTTTTGGTTCAAATAACTTCTGCCTGAATGGTTCATGGTATTTGGAAGAAGGAAATACCACGGACCTCGAGGACTATCGCAAGGTTACCATTAACCTAAAGGAACTAGCAAACACTATCAACATGAAGTAAGTAGAGTGAATCTCGGGTTCAAGAACCTAGGAATAGAATACCTACTACAAAGTAGCATCACGGGATGCTTCCGAGAATAAAGGCCAGAGGCATCACAGTGGGACGCAAATCATGGCTAGATTACTAGATGATCCCCTAGGACACCTAGGGTCATAATAATTATTCCAACATATATGTCGAGGCAATAAAGTACCTCAACTCACTAATTTGTGTGATTAATCTGACCAAAAGGACATCGGGAATGGGAAGAAGGGATTTGCAAATGCATCAGACTATTTAGAAACCTGGGATGACTCGGACGGCATAACGGCTGTAAATGCTGAGAAAAGATTTGAGACATTCAGAAAAATGGTGGCATAACCACTCGGAAGCACAATATCAAGGTTTCGAGATCAACAGTTAACGTATGGAAGTAGTAGAAACTAAACAGAGGCTTAAGTCCAACAATTCTATAAGTCTACGGATTAGTAACACGTGATCCTGATAGAAAGAAGAGATAGCCTAGTTCTTAATCCCCGTAGAAGAGAAGATGATGGCTCAGATCAGAAGGGCATAAGGTATAAGGAGTAAAAAGAGCCTTACGTTCCATCCCACAATCAATTCCCTTAAATAACTAAAGAATTTCTAGACTCAACTTCGACCAGTTTGGCTTGGTAATCCTACAGGCAGCCAAGCTCTGATACCAAACGCTGTCAGGACCCCAACTCAATGTCACATCGATCTAGCCTGTAACACCTCATATCACTTTGCGGCCTCACGCACGGTATTCCCACAGGTGTCGTCTTACCTTTGCCCGGGACCGTTTGCGCCTTTTGGCTCACGTATATGATGATGTCGCTAGCATCCATATGATAAGGAGTCCAGGCTGACATGACTAGTTGTAAACCCAAAGTGGCACAGACTTACGGGGACAGGCATCCATGACCCAGCATCGAATGTGTCGGTCATCAGCGAGTGAATCCAGGCTGTAGCACTGGTCTAGCAGGACTCCGGTGAACCGGGCTGTAGCAGGCTAACAGGACTCCGGTATTCATCGCGTGACATTTCCCCGAGGGGACAGACACAAGAACGAAGAAGGACACATGCCGGCCAGCCTAAGTGTTCCGGAGCAGTAGCAAGCTACCATGGCTCAGTGGAGTCACTAGGAGACATTTCCCGGTAAGATGGGCTACTAAGGATAAACAACTAGATAGTCAGATCCCACACATACCAAGCATTTCAATAACATACACACAATATGCTCGATATGTGCAAATACAACATGGCATCACAACATGACTCTATAACTCAAGTATTTATTTATTAGGCTCCGAGGAGCGAGATATTACAAACATGGGTCCTACGACCGAACATTCAGAGCATACAAGTCAAAACACAAGCGGAAGCTATCATGTCTGAGTACAGACATCTATAAATGAAAAAGGCTGAGAAGCCTGACTATCTACCAGATCCTGCCGAGGGCACAAGATCGTAGCTGAGGTAACAAGCTAAACGTCGAAGTCCACGCAGAACTACTAGCGAGACTGAAATCTCTCTCTGCAAAAACATAAATTAAGCAACGTGAGTACAAATGTACCCAGCAAGACTTACATCAGATCTATCTACATATGCATCATTATCAACAAAGGGGATGGTGGGGTTTAACTGTAGCAAGCCAGCTTTGACACGGTGGCTATCCTGAACTACGACTGCAAGCAACTCTTTTGAGGTGGCGCACACGAGTCCACATATTCACCATATCAATACACCACTATCGATCCGCTCCCGTCTCCCTACGAGAACGCCATCCATAGCACTCACGCTTATCTTGCGTATTTTAGGGTATCCACTTTCACTTGTCTATGAACTGATATAAGCAACCCAGAAGTCCTTTACCGCGGACACGGCTATTCGAATAGATGATGTTAACCTTGCAGGGGTGTACTTCTTCATACATGTTTCCACCACTTAGCGTTTGCACACGACATGTGCTCGGCAGACTTCAAGCGAAAGCCGACCTGGGTGTAGACCACGACCTACCTAAACACTCAAGTCTCTAGTCCAGGTTTATCGCCTATTCGGGTTCCATCCATGAGGAGATCCGGCCGGAGTTTCGCTCACAGCCCCAAACGATGTGTGCAGGGTTCCCGAGATACCTAACGGGTATCTGGTACACCATGCCACGTACCTACCGCATCACAGCCCACCCCTACGGTCAGCGCTGTCCACGGCCTCCAGTAAGCTACAAACACCAGAAACTACTTGCAACTCCTGGACAGAGGACTAGGGTGAATGAGAAGTCGAGCGGGGTCATATTTCAGGGCCCAATGCATGGTAGTAGCTGAATCATGGATCACAAACACAGAGCTCAGTTCCTAAGGACGGCTTCAATGAGACAACCCACCATGTACTCCTACATGGCCTCTCACCGTTACCTTTTACCAAATTGTGTTCACACACTTAGCTCACACACAGTAGGACATGTTCACACACCTCTGATTCATCCCCGATGAATCAGACCTGACTCAACTCTAAGCAATAGCAGGCATGACAAACAGACATGAATGAGTAGGCACAACATGGCTCAAACAACTCCTACTCATACTAGTGGGTTTCATCTATTTACTGTGGCAATGACAGGTCATGTAGAGGATAAAGGGGTTCAGCTACCGCAGCAAGTAACAAATGACTCGTTGTTGTCCTAATGCACTAAAAGAGAGCAGGGCGAGAGAGTAGGATTGTATCGGAATGAACAAGGGGGTTTTGCTTGCCTGGCACTTCTGAAGATAACATTGAGTCCTCATCAGTGTCAATGATCACATCATCGGTACAGCGTCTACCGAGGGGGAACAACACCGGCAAACACAGAAGAAACACGATCAATGCAATGCACAATATGATGCATGCTATGACATGGCAATACGAATGTGTTTTGGGCTAATGCATCTAGCAACAAGTTAAATGGGGTTGGTTTGAATACAAGATTCAAATTCAAACTCCATATGTGAGAGTTTTAATGCCATTTAATTGATTTGTGCTAAACAGAAGCTATAAGTTGTTCTAACATGCATGAAAATGGTACATATGGATAGATTGGATTTTTCTGATCATTTTTCATATATAATTTATTTCATTCTGAGTTACGGTTGATTTTATATGATTTTTAGAAGTTTTGGACATTTTCTGAAAATATTAAATCATTTAAGATTTATTTAAATTCCAGAAAGGAATTATTGCGTCAGCATGATGTTGGCATGACATCAGCAGGTCAACAGGGGCTGGTCCGGGTCAAACCTGACCAGCGGGGTCCACACGTCAGTGACACAAGTGACTAACAGAGTTATTTAATTCTAACTAATCAAATTAATAGCCACGGGGCCCACTGTCAGTGTCAGCAGGGGTAATTAGTTTAACTAATTCAATTTGTACTAATCCTAATTAACTAACAGGGTTGGGCCCCACCTGTCATTGAGTCAGGGGGAGTCAAACTGGGGTCAAACCCGGGTCAAACTCGCCGGAGTTGACCCGAGGCTCGTCGCCGGCGAGGTCAGGGACAGTGGAGAGCGTCGGGATTCGCCCTTCGATGACCAAAAGAGCGGCGGAGGGGCTCTACGGGATGCCCAGGCTCGCGCATCTAACAGGGCAAACGGGAGAAGCTAGGGTGGCCGGAGGCGACGGCAATCATGACGACGGCGGCGGCCGGAGTTCGGGTGAGGCGCGAGCGGTGGCTACGGTACACAACAGGAGCAATAGACTAGGGTTTTGGGATCCTAGCGTGGTGCTGAGCATGGTGGTGTGCTCGGACGTGACGTGCGTGAGCTCTAGCCATGGCGACCTCGTGGCCGGCGGCGATGAGCTGTCGGGCTCGGCGGAGCCCGCAGTTAGTGGAAGAAATCTGCATCGGGGAGAGGGAGGTTCAGTGCGGGGGCTCACAGCGATGACGACGGAACGCTCGGTGAGGTCGGGGACGGTCCGGAGCCGACGAATCGGGCGACGGCGACCGGCGGGTCCGAGGAGGGGAAAAACGTCGGGGCGGCGCTTCGGGGCTTCTCTGGTCGCGTGAGCCGACGCAGAGGACGAGGGAGGCACTACGAAGCTCGGGAGCCCGTCGGAGAGGAGAGGGGGTGGCGGTGGCCGCGAGGGAGCTCGTCGGCGGCGACGGCTGCGTTCGGGCGAGTGAGAGAGAGGAAGCAGAGGAGAGAAACAAGGGAGAGGGAGAGAGCGAGGGGGTCCAGGGGGTCGCTGGAGCTGCGGGAGACGCCCAGGGAGAGGAGGAGGCAGCCAGGCAGGGTGATGGCATGGCGAGCTCGGCGGCGTCGCGGTGTCCCTCCTCTGCCTACTGGCACGAGGAGGAAGGCGACAGGGAGGAGGAGGTGGGCTGGGCTGCTGGAGGAGCTGGGCCGTAACTGGGCCAGCCAGGAAGTAGGCCAGGTAAGTAGACCAGGTAAGTCCAGGTGGGTTCTCTCTCTCTTTCTTTCTCTTTTCTATTTTCTGCAATTGGTTTTGATTTGATTTAAAATATCAAATCATTTTTGTAAAACTTTCTGTAAATTGTATGTGAGCTCAGGAACTGGTCCAAGGTCACATGCAACTTACAAAAATATTTGAACTTTATTTCTTATATAATAGAAATAAATTCAACTCAAATATGTCATTGGTTTAAGTCAAAGGCCCAAAAATAAATAATTCTGTGATTCCAAAAATATTGGTTTGAATTTTACCTCTTACCAATATTTTCACAGAGTAACAGGAACATTTCTTTGGACTCATTTGATGAGATTTAAATGTTTGTTATTTTTAGAGGTCTTCCGAGGCTTTTGAAAATTCCTCAATTCAAATTTCATTTGAATTAAAACATGATGCTCACATGAGGGTCTAGCCTAGTGCATAACAGGACCAGGGATGTGACATTAGTTTAATTAATTAGGCTTTATTAGATTAACTAACAGGATTAATTAAGTAAATTAATTATCTTAATTAATTAATTATATTATTATTATTGTTATTTATTTTTATTCTTCTTCTTTTTTTTGTTCTAGGCTGGGCCCCATATGTCATAGGCCCCAAGGGGCTGGCTGTCGGGACCCCGACTCAATGCCACATCGATCTAGCATGTAACACCTCATATCACTTTGCGGCCTCACGCACGGTATCCCCACGGGTGTCGCCTTACCTTTGCCCGGGACCGTTTGCGCCTTTTGGCACACGTATATGATGGTGTCGCTAGCATCCATATGATAAAGAGCCCGGGCTGACATGGCTAGTCGTAAACCCAAAGTGGCACTAACTTACAGGGACAGGCATCCATGACCCAGCATCGAACGTGTCGGTCATCAGCGAGTGAATCCAGGATGTAGCACTGGGCTAACAGGACTCCGGTGAACGGGGCTGTAGCGGGCTAGCAGGACTCCGGTATTCATCGCGTGACATTTCCCCGAAGGGACAGACACAGGATCGAAGAAGGACACATGCCGGCCTGCCTAAGTGTTCCGGAGCAGTAGCAAGCTACCAGGGCTCAGTGGAAGCACTAGGAGACATTTCCCGGTAAGAGAGGCTACTAAGAATAAACAACTAGGTAGTCAGATCCCACACATAACAAAACACATTACACGTACACATAACATGCAAGTATGTGCTGTACAACATGGCATCACAGCATAACTCAACAATCATATAGGTAAAGACTCAGAAGAGCCATCATATGCAAACAGGGGTCACAAGACCCATCATACAGAGCATACAAGCAACAAGCGGAAGTATTACATGTCTGGGTACAGACATCTACAAATGAAAAAGGCTGAAAGCCTGACTATCTACAACGTCCGATCAAGATCGTAGCTGAGGTACTAGCTACTAGTCGAAGTCCATGAGAACCCTAGTAAGACCGAAGTCTTCGCTGCAAAAACATAAATAAAGCAACATGAGTACAAAGGTACTCAGCAAGACTTACATCAGATCCTATAATACATGCATCTGTATCAAGAGGGTAATTTTGGGTTTAGTTGCAGCAAGCCAGCTTTGACTCTGTGGCTATCCTGTTCTACGACTACCAGAAACTCTTGAGGTGAAACAACGTACACGAGTCCACTAATCACCACACAATACACTACTATGGATTCATCCCCGTCTCCCTACGAGAAGGCCATCCATAGCACTCACACTCGTCTTGAGCATTTTAGAGTATCCACTTCAAGTTGTCTATGTACCATGTAAGCATCCAAGAAGTCCATAACCGCGGACCCGGCTATTCGAATAGATCATGTTAACCCTGCAGGGGTGTACTTCTTCACACACGCTCTCGCCACTTACCGCCATGTACACGTCATGTATCTCGGCAACCTTCAAGCGGAAGCCTGGCGAGGGTGTCGGCCACGACCTGACTAACCACACAAGACTCTAGTCCAGGTTTATCGCCTATTCGGGTTCCATCCGCAAGGAGATCCGGCCGGGGTGTCGCTTACGGCCCCAAACGATGTGTACAGGGTTCCCGAGCCCACCATCCGGGTGCCACTCGGTACACCAGGCCTCGTGTGCCTAGTCTGTCCCAAGCCCACCCTGCCGGGTGCCACCTGGTAGAAAAATAGCACTACCTACAAACACCAGAAACTAGTTGCGACTCCTGGACAGAGATCAAGTTGGCTAATAAGCCGAGAGGGGCACTTAAGCATTCCAATGTGTGGTAGTATCGAGTCATTGGACAACATACATAGAACTCAGTTCTTAAGGACGGTTCCAGTGAGACAACCCACCATGTACTCCTACATGGCCTCTCACCGCTACCTTTACCAAATCGTGTTCACACACTTAACTCTCAGCATCAGAACATATCGTAACACTCCAATTCATTCCCAATGAATCAGACCTGACACAACTCTAAGCAATAGCAGGCATAGCATGGTAGGAACACAACAATGGCTTCAATCAACTCCTACACATGCTAGTGGGTTTCAACTATTTACTGTGGCAATGACAGGTCATGCAGAGGAATGGGTTCAACTACCGCAGCACAAAGTAGCATATGAATCGTTGTTGTCCTAATGCAATAACTGAGAGCAGGAGCGAGAGAGTAGGGTTTTATCGAAATGAACAAGGGGGTTTGCTTGCCTGGTAAATCAACAAGGGAGGCACTGCTTCACAGACAGGTACTCTGGAACGTCTCCGGAGCAGGACCTATCGAGAAGGAACGGTGCCGGCAATCAAAACACAATCATATGCAATAATATGATGCATGAGCATGGCATGTAGATGTGATGCTGTTTGAGCTAATGCAACTAGTAAACATTTGGTTTGAAGTCCATTTGAACCAAAGGTTCAAATGCATTTCTAAATTAAGTCTCTTATATATGCCATAATGTGTTTTCTCATATTCAGCATGTATAAGTTGGTTTGTCATGCATGAAACTAGTACAGATGGAAATATTGCATTTTTCTGATAATTTTTCATATATAAATTATTTCAATCTGAGCTACGGTTGAATTTCTATGAATTTTTGAAGTTTAAATCATTTTCTGGATTTTCTGAATTATTTTAATTCGAAAAAATATATAATTGCGTCAGCATGACGTCATCACTACATCAGCGGTCAACGCGGCTGTCCAGGTCAAACCTGACGTGCGGGGTCCACACGTCAGTGACACTGGGGTTAACCCCGAGTCAAACCTGGGCTGACTAGCTTTGACGAAGCCCTGGGCCCACTGGTCAGCGTCAGTCGGTGGGGATTAGTGCCTAATTAACAGAGCCACGTCAGCTCGCCGGAGTTCTGGCCGGCGGCGACCAATAGCGCGGCGGCGACTCGCCGGACTTGCGCTACAGGCTGCGTTTGGTCGCGGGAAGACCACCGGGGCGTAGCCCGTCGTCGTCCGCAACCAGGGGAGCTGGTGGGGGGTTGCGGGGGCGCCGGAGCTCACCGGAGAAAAGCTCACGGCGGCGGCTGGAGCTCGGCAACTTTCGGCCGCGGCGTTGTGGTGCACGATAGTGGAAGCGGAGGGCTCCTACGGCCTCCTGGCGTCACCAGGAACACGGTGACGCGCGCGGGAGTGACTGGCTTGGGCTCATGCCACCGTGGCGCCATGGCCGGCGGCGAGGGACTTACGGGCGCGGTGGTTGAGCTAGCTAGACGGGGCAAACGAACACGGGGAGGAGGGGGTTCAGTGCGGGGGCTCACAGCGAGGCCAGCGAGCGCGAGGGCGAGGTCGGGGATGCCCGGTAGCTCCCGAATCGATGGCGAGGATCCACGGCGGCCGGAGGTGAATTTGGCGACGGCGACGGCTCCACGGGGTGCTCCGTCTTGCGTGGCTCGACGAGGAGGTAGAGGGGGTCGCGGCGGATCTGGGGAGCGTGTCGGGAAGGCGAGGGAGAGGCGGTGGCTACGGTGAGAGAGAGAGAGAGCAGGGGGAGAGGAGGAGGGCGAGGGAGAGGGAGTGAGAGCGGTGCGGGGCAGCGCGTGGCGTCGTCCGGTCCATCCAGAGCGACGAGGGGAGGACAGGCAGGCAGGGAGGGAGGAGGTGGCGCGGCGCGGCGGTGCGCGCGCGTCGGCCATGCGCCGTCCCCCTGTCGGGGAGGAAGACGACAGAGGAGGGGGGCCAGGTGGGCTGGGCCGCCTGCTGGCTGGGCCGGCCTGCTGCGGCTGGGCTGCACAGGGGGAGCCCCAGGTAAGCCCCTCCTTCTTTTATTTCTGTTTTCTATTTTTCTGGCATTAGTTTGGTTTAATAAAAATACTAAACCATTTTATTTGCTTATGCCAATTTTTGTAGGGGCTAATGGTATTATTCCAGAGCTCCTCGACAAAAGGCACAATTTTTGGACATATATTAATATATATAACTAATATATTTCCAATGCAAATATTTATCGAATTAATCCAAATGGCCAAAATAAATATCCATGAGCTCCTAAAAATATTGTTTTGATTTTTATCTCTGTTCAATATTTTCAGAGGGCAACATGAGCATTTTCTTGGACCCTTTTGGAGAAATTTTTATTTGGGTCATTTTAAAAAAAATGATTCTGAGGGTTCCACCAATCCTCATTTCAAATTTAAATGAAATTTAAACATGATGCACAATTGACTAGCTAGTCTAGGTCATACCAGACTAGGGATGTGACAACTCGCCCCCACTTGAAAGAATCTCGTCCCGAGATTCAGGGGTCGACGGAAAGAAAGCGGGGTACTCCAGTCGAAGACGATCTTCTCGCTCCCAAGTAGCTTCTCTCTCGGAATGATGAGACCACTGAACTTTGAGAAACTTGATGTTCTGACGTCGGGTAACACGCTCGGCTTGATCAAGAATGCGAACCGGGTACTCTCGGTATGTGAGGTTATCTTGGAGATCAAGCGTTTCGTGGTCCACTCCACGGATAGGATCCGAGAAGCAACGCCTGAGTTGAGAGACGTGGAAGACATCATGAACTCGAGAAAGATGTGGGGGTAGTTCCAACTGGTAGGCAACCTCTCCTCGTTTAGCGAGAATGCGAAAGGGACCAATGTAACGAGGAGCCAACTTGCCCTTGATACCGAAACGATGGGTATCCTTCAAAGGAGTAACCCGAAGGTAAGCTTGGTCGCCAATTTCATAAGTCATATCCTTATGATGACGATCGTACTGGCTTTTCTGACGAGACTGGGCTGTTTTCAAATTCTCACGAATGATGCGAACTTGCTCTTCTGCCTCCTGGATCATGTCCGGTCCAAAGAATTGTCTTTCACCGGTTTCTGACCAGTTCAAAGGTGTTCGACATCTTCGTCCATAGAGAACCTCAAAAGGAGCTTTCTTGAGGCTGGATTGGTAGCTATTGTTATAAGCAAACTCGGCGAAAGGAAGACATTTCTCCCAATCCATACCGAATGAGATAACGCAAGCTCTGAGCATGTCTTCGAGAATTTGATTGACCCGTTCCACCTGACCACTCGACTGAGGGTGGAAAGCGGTACTGAAGGAAAGATGGGTTCCCATGGCAGTTTGGAAACTCTCCCAGAAATGAGAAGTGAAAAGACTGCCACGGTCCGAATTGATCTCTAGTGGAACACCATGGAGTGACACTATTCGAGAAATATATAAGTCAGCAAGCTGACTAGCAGTGATACTCTCTCGAACAGGAAGGAAGTGAGCCACTTTGGAGAGACGATCAATGACTACGAAGATAGCATTATTCCCTTTCTTGGTCCTGGGAAAGCCGGTGATGAAGTCCATACCAACTTTATCCCATTTCCATTCAGGAATAGCTAAAGGCTGAAGGGTGCCAGCAGGTCTTTGATGCTCTGCCTTAACGCGACGACAAACGTCACATTTAGCAATGAACTCAGCGATTTCTCTCTTCATCCTGGTCCACCAGAACCTCTGGCGTAGGTCCTGATACATCTTAGTACTACCGGGATGAATCGTGAGAGGAGATTGATGCGCCTCCTTAAGAATCAACTGCCGAAGATGTTGCTTCTTGGGAACCACCAAGCGATTCTCAAAGAAAACAACACCACGATCATCCATAGAGAAACATCCACCAACTCCCTTCTTAATGTTTCTCTTGATCCGGGTAATCCCCGTATCATGCTTCTGGGCTTCTATGATAAGATCCACAAGGGTAGGTTTCGCCACCAAGGTGGGAAGAAATCCGCGAGGAGCTATGTGAAGATTAAGCTTACAGAATTCCTCATGGAGAAGTGGTTGGCCTTGCTGCAACATGAGATTGTTACGGCTTAGAGCATCAGCCATGACATTGGCTTTGCCTGGGGTGTAGGTAATCCCTAGATCATAATCTGTGATCAACTCCAACCAACGTCTTTGCCTAAGGTTCAAATCTGGTTGGGTGAAGATATACTTGAGACTCTGGTGATCGGTGTAGATCTCGCAACGTTTACCAAGGAGATAATGTCGCCAGGTCTTGAGTGCATAGACTACGGCTGCAAGCTCTAGATCATGTGTAGGATAATTCTCCTCATGTGGATGCAACTGTCGAGATGCATAGGCAATCACATGGCGATCCTGCATAAGAATGCAACCTAGTCCCTGTCGTGAGGCGTCGCAGTAGATAATAAAGTCTTTAGTGAAATCCGGTGGCATAAGTATGGGAGCAGAAGTCAGGCGTCTTTTCAGTTCCTGAAAACTGTACTCACACTGTGGGGACCACTCAAACTTTTTATCTTTCTTGAGAAGTTCCGTGAGGGGTTTGGCTACTTTGGAGAAGTTTTCAACAAAGCGGCGACAATAGCTGGCTAGACCAAGGAAACTCCTAACTTGTTTGACTATTTCAGGTGGAGTCCAATCGAGAACGGCTTGAACTCTCTCGGGATTGACAGCAATGCCCTTACCAGAGATTACGTGGCCTAAGTAGGTCACTTCTGGCAACCAAAATTCACACTTGGAGAACTTGGCATAAAGGCGATGCTCTCTGAGTTTTTCTAACACAAGTCTAAGATGTTCGGCATGCTCTTCCTCGTTCTTCGAGTAAATAAGAATATCATCGAGGTAAACCACGACGAACTTATCTAAGTACTCCATGAAGATCGAGTTCATCAGGCGGGAGAATGTGGCTGGGGCGTTGGTTAGGCCAAAGGACATGACGGTGTACTCGTACTGACCATAACGAGTGACGAAAGCTGTCTTGGGAATGTCCCCATTTCTGATTTTGATTTGGTGGTATCCTAACCTTAAGTCCATCTTGGAGAAGATTGAGGATCCAGCGAGCTGATCATACAGGTCATTGATCCTGGGGAGCGGATACTTGTTCTTTATCGTGACCAAATTAACGGGACGATAATCTACAACCATCCGGTCCGTACCGTCTTTCTTCTTGACGAAGAGGACGGGGCAAGCCCAAGGAGAAGAACTAGGACGGATGAAACCCTTTTGCAAGGACTCATCGAGTTGTTTCTTAAGCTCGGCTAGTTCTAAGGGTGCCATCTTGTAAGGTCTCCGGGAGATTGGAGCTGTTCCTGGGATAAGATCTATGACGAACTCTACATCTCTGTCAGGTGGAACACCTGGCAGTTCCTCTGGGAAGACATCCGGAAAGTCACGGACTACCGGGATATCTTCATGGTCTGGAAGAGGGCTAGCATTAAGAGAATAGAGCTGACGCTTTGCAACTCTAGTGGAGATGGTGACTATCTTGCCAGATGGGTGTGTAAGCTGAACAGATCTGGAGTAACAATCAATCTTGGCATGATGAGCTGTCATCCAGTCCATACCCAAGATGATGTTAATATCTGAGGACTTGAGGGCTACAAGTGATGCAAGGAATACAAGTCTATCAACAAGGATTTCGTTACCATGGCTGATTCTGGTGGTCTGCCATCTAGACCCTGGGGTTTGGATTTCAAGCGGAGTTGGCATATCACAAAATGACATGTCGTGCAAACGAGCATAGCCTTCAGAAATGAAGGAGTGAGATGCCCCAGTATCGAATAGAACTGATGCTGGATGACAATTGACAAGGAGTGTACCAAGAACGACATCTGGATCATTACGAGCGTCCCTTAGCTGAGACGTGATGCACACGTCCACGTTCAGTGGGGGCTGACTTGACACTGATCATCTTGCGTGATGGCTTAACACAGCCAACAGTCTTCTCGGGCTGGGGTGGAGCATAACTAGTCGGAGAGCAGTCACGTGCATAGTGTCCTGGCTTCCCGCAAGTGAAGCAAGTCCCTGAGGTTGGACGTGGACCCGCACTGACAAGCGGTCTACCAGTAGGCCTGGGTGGAACATATGACTGAGCTGGGGGAGGCACCACATGGAATGACCTTGGTGTATAACCGGAAGGAAGAGCGGAGTTTGGAACCCAAATCCGGCGCTTCTGGGAACTAGAGCCAGAGGGAGATCCCAAATCACGGGTGTGCTTACGAGACTCCTCGTAAGTGAGTTGAGCTGTCTCTGCATTGATGGCCTTGTTCACAAGGGCTTGGAATGTATCACAATGATGCAGGTGGAGATCACGACGCAACTTGGGGTTGAGACCCTTCCGGAACCTAGCCTGCTTCTTGGCGTCCGTGGACACTTCTTCTGTGGCATAACGGGCGAGATTCTCAAACTCTCGGCTGTAAGCATCAACAGCCATCTTATTCTGGGTGAGACTGCAGAACTCTTCTCTCTTGCGATCAAGGAGGGCCTGGGGAATGTGATGCTCGCGAAAAGCCTCAGTGAAATCTCTCCAGGTAGGAATCTGGCCAGCTGGAAGCAAAACCTCATAGTTCTGCCACCAAAGACTAGCAGGACCTTCCAGGTGGTATGTGGCAAAGGTGACCTTGTCATCTTCAGCTACGCTCGCGGAACGCAGCTTATGAGTGATGCTACGGAGCCAGTCATCTGCATCGAGTGGCTCGATGGAATGATGAAAGGTAGGTGGGTGCAAACGAATGAAGTCATGAATGGTAGCAGACCCTTTGAACTGATGTGCGGTGTTCTCCTCGATACGTGCCAACAAACGATTAGACTCACGCTTGTTCCTCTCCATTTCTAACATGAACTCTGTCAACGAAGACTGGTCGGGAGGATCCTCATCCCTACCATCCTCATGGTTCTGGCTACGAACAATAGAACTTGATGACATCCTGAGAAACGAAAACCAGGGACGAAATCAACATCAACTATAGACTGTGGAATGTAGGACAAGGAATTAATATCACTCGAACTCCTAGGGAAATTCCGGCAGCATAACGGCAGTAAAATGCTCAGAATGAGACATCCTACTAAAAATGGGGTGGTAACATACTCATCATCATCACTCAAGGTTCGGAGGTAGTACTAAACAGACTACACCGGAAATACTCGAAACTGGGATATGACTCTGATCAACCAATCTATAGGACTACGGAGTAGTAACACGTGATCCTGATAGACGGAAGAGAAAGCCTAGTTCCTTAACCCCGTCGGAAAGATAGGACGACTCAGATCAGAAGGTCATGAGGTAAAGGAGTAAAAGAGCCTTACGTTCCAACCCACAATCAATTCCCTTACATAACTAAAGATTTTCTAGACTCGACTTCGACCAGTTTGGCTTTGTAATCCTACAGGCAGTCAGGCTCTGATACCAGCGCTGTCGGGACCCCGACTCAATGCCACATCGATCTAGCATGTAACACCTCATATCACTTTGCGGCCTCACGCACGGTATCCCCACGGGTGTCGCCTTACCTTTGCCCGGGACCGTTTGCACCTTTTGGCACACGTATATGATGGTGTCGCTAGCATCCATATGATAAAGAGCCCGGGCTGACATGGCTAGTCGTAAACCCAAAGTGGCACTAACTTACAGGGACAGGCATCCATGACCCAGCATCGAACGTGTCGGTCATCAACGAGTGAATCCAGGCTATAGCACTGGGCTAACAGGACTCCGGTGAACCGGGCTGTAGCGGGCTAGCAGGACTCCGGTATTCATCGCGTGACATTTCCCCGAAGGGACAGACACAGGATCGAAGAAGGACACATGCCGGCCTGCCTAAGTGTTCCAGAGCAGTAGCAAGCTACCAGGGCTCAGTGGAAGCACTAGGAGACATTTCCCGGTAAGAGAGGCTACTAAGAATAAACAACTAGGTAGTCAGATCCCACACATAACAAAACACATTACACGTACGCATAACATGCAAGTATGTGCTGTACAACATGGCATCACAGCATAACTCAACAATCATATAGGTAAAGACTCAGAAGAGCCATCATAGCATTCATTGCAAACAGGGGTCACAAGACCCATCATACAGAGCATACAAGCAACAAGCGGAAGTATTACATGTCTGGGTACAGACATCTACAAATGAAAAAGGCTGAAAGCCTGACTATCTACAACGTCCGATCAAGATCGTAGCTGAGGTACTAGCTACTAGTCGAAGTCCATGAGAACCCTAGTAAGACCGAAGTCTTCGCTGCAAAAACATAAATAAAGCAACATGAGTACAAAGGTACTCAGCAAGACTTACATCAGATCCTATCATACATGCATCTGTATCAAGAGGGTAATGTGGGGTTTAGTTGCAGCAAGCCAGCTTTGACTCTGTGGCTATCCTGTTCTACGACTACCAGAAACTCTTGAGGTGAAACAACGTACACGAGTCCACTAATCACCACACAATACACTACTATGGATTCATCCCCGTCTCCCTACGAGAAGGCCATCCATAGCACTCACACTCGTCTTGAGCATTTTAGAGTATCCACTTCAAGTTGTCTATGTACCATGTAAGCATCCAAGAAGTCCATAACCGCGGACCCGGCTATTCGAATAGATCATGTTAACCCTGCAGGGGTGTACTTCTTCACACACGCTCTCGCCACTTACCGCCATGTACACGTCATGTATCTCGGCAACCTTCAAGCGGAAGCCTGGCGAGGGTGTCGGCCACGACCTGACTAACCACACAAGACTCTAGTCCAGGTTTATCGCCTATTCGGGTTCCATCCGCAAGGAGATCCGGCCGGGGTGTCGCTTACGGCCCCAAACGATGTGTACAGGGTTCCCGAGCCCACCATCCGGGTGCCACTCAGTACACCAGGCCACGTGTGCCTAGTCTGTCCCAAGCCCACCCTGCCGGGTGCCACCTGGTAGAAAAATAGCACTACCTACAAACACCAGAAACTAGTTGCGACTCCTAGACAGAGATCAAGTTGGCTAATAAGTCGAGAGGGGCACTTAAGCATTCCAATGTGTGGTAGTATCGAGTCATTGGACAACATACATAGAACTCAGTTCTTAAGGACGGTTCCAGTGAGACAACCCACCATGTACTCCTACATGGCCTCTCACCGCTACCTTTACCAAATCGTGTTCACACACTTAACTCTCAGCATCAGAACATATCGTAACACTCCAATTCATTCCCAATGAATCAGACCTGACACAACTCTAAGCAATAGCAGGCATAGCATGGTAGGAACACAACAATGGCTTCAATCAACTCCTACACATGCTAGTGGGTTTCAACTATTTACTGTGGCAATGACAGGTCATGCAGAGGAATGGGTTCAACTACCGCAGCACAAAGTAGCATATGAATCGTTGTTGTCCTAATGCAATAACTGAGAGCAGGAGCGAGAGAGTAGGGTTTTATCGAAATGAACAAGGGGGTTTGCTTGCCTGGTAAATCAACAAGGGAGGCACTGCTTCACAGACAGGTACTCTGGAACGTCTCCGGAGCAGGACCTATCGAGAAGGAACGGTGCCGGCAATCAAAACACAATCATATGCAACAATATGATGCATGAGCATGGCATGTAGATGTGATGCTGTTTGAGCTAATGCAACTAGTAAACATTTGGTTTGAAGTCCATTTGAACCAAAGGTTCAAATGCATTTCTAAATTAAGTCTCTTATATATGCCATAATGTGTTTTCTCATATTCAGCATGTATAAGTTGGTTTGTCATGCATGAAACTAGTACAGATGGAAAGATTGCATTTTTCTGATAATTTTTCATATATAAATTATTTCAATCTGAGCTACGGTTGAATTTCTATGAATTTTTGAAGTTTAAATCATTTTCTGGATTTTCTGAATTATTTTAATTCCAGAAAATATATAATTGCGTCAGCATGACGTCATCACTACATCAGCGGTCAACGCGGCTGTCCAGGTCAAACCTGACGTGCGGGGTCCACACGTCAGTGACACTGGGGTTAACCCCGAGTCAAACCTGGGCTGACTAGCTTTGACGAAGCCCTGGGCCCACTGGTCAGCGTCAGTCGGTGGGGATTAGTGCCTAATTAACAGAGCCACGTCAGCTCGCCGGAGTTCTGGCCGGCGGCGACCAATAGCGCGGCGGCGACTCGCCAGACTTGCGCTACAGGCTGCGTTTGGTCGCGCGAAGACCACCGGGGCGTAGCCCGTCGTCGTCCACAACCAGGGGAGCTGGTGGGGGGTTGCGGGGGCGCCGGAGCTCACCGGAGCAAAGCTCACGGCGGCGGCCGGAGCTCGGCAACTTGCGGCCGCGGCGTTGTGGTGCACGGCAGTGGAAGCGGAGGGCTCCTACGGCCTCCTGGCGTCACCAGGAACACGGTGACGCGCGCGGGAGTGACTGGCTTGGGCTCATGCCACCGTGGCGCCATGGCCGGCGGCGAGGGACTTACGGGCGCGGTGGTTGAGCTAGCTAGACGGGGCAAACGAACACGGGGAGGAGGGGGTTCGGTGCGGGGGCTCACAGCGAGGCCAGCGAGCGCGAGGGCGAGGTCGGGGATGCCCGGTAGCTCCCGAATCGACGGCGAGGATCCACGGCGGCTGGAGGCGAATTTGGCGACGGCGACGGCTCCACGGGGTGCTCCGTCTTGCGTGGCTCGACGAGGAGGTAGAGGGGGTCGCGGCGGATCTGGGGAGCGTGTCGGGAAGGCGAGGGAGAGGCGGTGGCTACGGTGATGCCCGTCGGCGGCGGCGGTGGTTCTCGGGTGAGAGAGAGAGAGCAGGGGGAGAGGAGGAGGGCGAGGGAGAGGGAGTGAGAGCGGTGCGGGGCAGCGCGTGGCGTCGTCCGGTCCATCCAGAGCGACGAGGGGAGGACAGGCAGGCAGGGAGGGAGGAGGTGGCGCGGCGCGGCGGTGCGCGCGCGTCGGGCACGCGCCGTCCCCCTGTCGGGGAGGAAGACGGCAGAGGAGGGGGGCCAGGTGGGCTGGGCCGCCTGCTGGCTGGGCCGGCCTGCTGCGGCTGGGCTGCACAGGGGGAGCCCCAGGTAAGCCCCTCCTTCTTTTATTTCTGTTTTCTATTTTTCTGGCATTAGTTTGGTTTAATAAAAATACTAAACCATTTTATTTGCTTATGCCAATTTTTGTAGGGGCTAATGGTATTATTCCAGAGCTCCTCGACAAAAGGCACAATTTTTGGACATATATTAATATATATAACTAATATATTTCCAATGCAAATATTTATCGAATTAATCCAAATGGCCAAAATAAATATCCATGAGCTCCTAAAAATATTGTTTTGATTTTTATCTCTGTTCAATATTTTCAGAGGGCAACATGAGCATTTTCTTGGACCCTTTTGGAGAAATTTTTATTTGGGTCATTTTAAAAAAAATGATTCTGAGGGTTCCACCAATCCTCATTTCAAATTTAAATGAAATTTAAACATGATGCACAATTGACTAGCTAGTCTAGGTCATACCAGACTAGGGATGTGACACTGGCGGATTGGGCGTGCGCCCGAGCGGGTGTGGGCGCACCCGAGCGAGCGCTCGCCCGCATGACGGGACAAGGACACCAGGGCACCGACGGCGGGGCTCGCCGGCACGGCCAGCTAGGGCCACGGCGGGCGGAGGCGAGGGGTGGCGCCGGTGCGGCCATTGGCGTGCAGGCAGGCGCGGTGGCGCGGCCACGGGAGGAGTAGATGGCGGGGACGAGGCGCGCCGAGGCACGGGGCCATGGGGCGCCGGCCGGAGCAGGACGCGGGTGGGAGGCCAGAGTGGCCAGAGTGGCGCGATGGGGCGGCCCAGCCAAGAGGATGCGGGCGCAACGGCGGCTAGTGACCGGAGTGGCCACGGGCGACAGCGGCAGACGTAGTAGTGGACGGCTGCGGGGGTGTGCAGGGGAGGCGGAGGCCGAGCGGGACGGACCCGAGCGACGACCAGCGAGGGGGGGCCGTGGCGAGGCCAGCCGCGAGGTGCGGTGACCAGGGGGCCGCGGGGGTCGGGCATGGCGGACACGGGACAGAGGGAGAGACGGGGGAGGGCGAGGCCATGGCCGAGGTGGCCAGAGCAAGGGAGACGTCAGGAGCTGGAGGGCAGGGCGGTGGTCGCGGGGCGCGGCCCGGACGCGTCGTAGGAGAGAGAGGAGGTCGGGGGCGCGGTGAGCACGGTCACGGGCGCGACCAGGGACGAGCCCGGGCGCGGCTAACAGCGCGGCCAGCGGGC
>NC_041387.1:81159530-81166936 GCF_002162155.2 Triticum dicoccoides | reverse complement strand
GTCGACGTGTAGGAGCGAGGGGATCGGGAGTCCTCCCGATCCAGATCCAAATCGAAAGGGGGAAGTGGGGGAGCGAGTGGGCGACGGGGGGTTACGGCTAGGGTTTCGGGGGGGGGGGGTTATGGAGAGCGAGTGGGCCTTGGCCCAATTGGGCAGGCCAGCTGGGCCGGAGCCCAGTGAGGTGGTGCTTTTCCTTTTGTTTTAATTTTAATTTTATCTTTTTATTTATTTGCTTTTCTATTTTATTTCATTTTAAAATATTTTAATTTTCTAAAAACATATAGTTAGTACCTAATTTAGTAATAGTGATTATAGCACGGCCACAATTAACTTGGCACATAGAATATAATAGTTGTAATCGTTTATCATTTTAAAAGCATTTAATTAATTGTTTCGTTTTGCTACTGTTTAAATCCATATAGTCCATTTAAGCATTTTATAAAAGGTTGCTTCTCCAGCATATATACTTAAGTTTTATTTGACACAACCCAAACATTTTAGTTTTAATTTTTGAAAAGTTTTGTTATTTGCCTGATTTTTAAATTGAATTCGAATCGGTTACGAACTAATGCGAGATTAGCCACAGTAATCGAGGTGACGTGGCATCATTAGCGGAGGGTTACTGTAGCTTAATTACCCGGGCATCACAATTCTCCTCCACTACAAGAAATCTCGTCCCGAGATTTAAGCGGTGGAGTAAGGGGGGAAAGGTGCTGGTAGCGAAAAACCTAACGAGTCTTCTCGGTCTTGGCTGCCCTTTTCGAAGAGGTTGATCCCTTTCATTGATGTCTTCATTTCTCTGCTTCAAGTCACCATGATCAAGTCGTCATCCTTTCTTCGGGATCTCCATCGTCCTACGAACGCGACCAAGGGGAAAAACTCCGAAAGAATGCATCTCCGGAAAGCTGGGCATCTGACGATGAACTCAATGGGAAATACACAAGGTACCCCACGAGTTGTATTTCAGTGAATTCAATGAGTGCAATATAAGATGTTACCAAAGTTTCAAATGGGTAGGCGATCATTTGATGACTAGACAGAAGCTGGAATGGGGGTTTGAACAACGAGATTAACATGGTGTTTGATTCCAGGATGATCAATGGTATAGCATTTAGCTCGTGGATCACATACGAATCCAGGTGCAAAGGATACATTAGAATCCGGGTTGTAAAGAAGAGTCAGGTTTTGATCCTGTGGAACTGTGGGTTGTGGGCCCACCAGGTTGGTTAAAAGTAGGAAGAGCGATGATGTCTTGCACGATCATGTAAGTAAGGCATGTCAGAGGATAGCCCGTCAATTATGTCGGCAACAACATCGGTACCAAGGGAGAGGGACGAAGAGAACCATTCTCCTGCTTGTTGAACGAGGCGGATCATTAGGCAAAGTTCTCATCCATCGGTGGTTACCGAAATGTCATCAACAATAGTAACACGGTCTTACTGACAAGGTGGTACACCAGGGTGCTTACATAAGCAGGGAATTATTACTGCTTATATCATATAGATCACAAGAAAGGTTAAACCAAACAATGGAAAGGAAAATATGATTATTAGATTAAACAGAACAATGGAAAGAAAATGTGTTTAAACACATATTTCAGGGGTATATCCTTTCCAAGGACAAACAAACATGATATCCATGACAGGATACAAAGTAGAAAACCAATTAGGTAAGGGGGGAATCTCATGATAATAGCCATACAACGGTGTTTGGATAATTGATAAAGAAATTTTAGCATGGTGCTTCAAATGTTCTTATTGAAGATCGGAGTACCACAGACATGCTTCGAGATAGCATTGACATGGTCATCGTGTAAGGTGCAGATTTTGGATACACAAAGGATCCATCAAGAACAACTTATAGAATAAGTTTTACAATTTCATCATGGAAGAATGGATAATCTTGCTAAAAAGGAAACTATAACAGTAGGTCCTTCGGCCAGGTGTGCTGGGCATGACATCACCTTACCGGGTCATAAAAGACCAGTGTTATAACTCTTGGAAAAATGTTCCAACCATCATATCTGACCAAGATTCAGATCTGATTGGTGTTAGGATACCTCAGACTCAGAATGCCCGAGAAGAGAAGATGTCACACAAATTGACGAGATGACATTATTAAGATTCTCGGGTAATGAACTATGGAAGCGAGTTCCGAAACAAGAGTTCATCATTAAACCAAGGAGAGGATGAGGAGGTGGCTGATGGGCTCAGCGACAATTCATCGAGAATTCCAAACGGATGGATTTCCAAAATTAGGTGAACAAGGAGATAACCTTTGTCAGATCAAATGATATAATGATGTATGCTCAAAGAAAACATACACAATTAAACATTGGTTGAAAAGTGCACCCCAAAAACTGGACTAGGTAGCACGATCAATGTTTGAATGATGATTCAATAAGCAATATACTTAGAATGAAGCTATCGACCATTAACGTCAAAGCAATAGGGTTGCTAGAATTTTTGAATTTTACACATCACAGACCATTTATTGGTATTCCGGTTAGAAACAACACGAGAAAGAATGGCGATGGTGAGAAGTACCACTATACCAAGAATTCCTAAGAGGTGGTGAAATTCTCGCTACGTTCTTGTCAGAAAACATGGCAATACTCAAAGGTAAAGAAGAACAAATGCTGGATAGTAAGGACCTCAAGGTATACACAAAACATGAACAAGTTTGTGTTGAACGGAAGGCAATATAGTGGCCGATGATAACACAAATCATCGAGGGCAAGGATGGTATTTCTCATCATGAATTCAATTGATATCGTGTAAGAGATCATTAGGTTGACGATGATCACGACACATTTGTCAAGAGATTTCATGAAGATGCAATCAATCAGCGGCGATAACAAGTCAAAGGAATGATGAAGCGGAATGTTATTGGAACCACGGTTACGACACAAACTCGAAATCAAGCTTGCGGTTCAAGGAAAAATGATATGATGAGGTAAATCGACATAAGCTTATCTCATCATCGAAAATTGTGCTCCGGAAGGACCAGGTAGCACAGCTAAAAGTCTGCATGATAATGATATAGCCGATAAGGCTAGGAATGACTTGAAGGATTATTAAACTCGTAAGCAACAAGAATTACTTAGAGTTATTGAATCGGAGTGCGGAATCAATTCACTTATCGATGTTCTCGAGTGACTAATAACTCGGAACCTGGGGGGTCCGAGATAGGTGAGAAGCAATACTAGATGAAGACTCGCAGGAAGCAACACAGTTCTCGAGATACCAGAGGTTAATACTCGAGGAAGATCAAAAATAGAGGTTGCAGAGATGTATCGATCAATAAAACACAAGTGCTTTAACTTGTCTGAGAAATGGAATCAAGGAGAAAATGTGGTCGGGACCACAATCGCAAATGATCAATACATAGATACCAGATGATTTCATAACAAGGAAATACTTATTATTACAAGAAGCTTCTATGATAGGATCTACATCGTGCCCATGGGATGAACACAAAGTTCAAGGTTGACTCCCACTTCTTTAATGCATAACCTTTCATTCACTTCTCGCATTCGATGAAGTTGTAGTGTTGAAATTTTATCTGGCAAAATACCAGAAGAGTATGACTCATGAAAACTTTCGAGTTCACACATATTAAGGAAGGCATAGGTTCAACCCATCAAGGCATCGTGGAAACATATACCACAAACTTCAACAATAAATTTCACCAGCTCGAAAGCAGAGCATGGTTGGCCAAATCAAGGAATAGGATTTACCAATGTCATTATGTATCAGGGAAAGAACTTCCAAAGTGATTAAATATGAAGGACGTTGTTGGACAATATACAATAAAGGATCCAATGGTCCTTAAGGGATCTGATGTAAGCATCGGTACTCAACCAGAGGAAGAAACAATGCAAAGGCATTGGATTGTAGAAACAACCAACTAATTCAAACTCAAATGCAAAGGAATTATCATTTCCAAATCAAGAGATTAGAAGCCAACAGTCTGATTAAGAATGGATAAGTTGAATAGACTTAGGGGTATAATCGACGGCAATTTGATTGGTCGATAACCAGCTCATGTTAAAAATGACATCTGAGCCGGAAAGAAAATTTCAAAAGGATTAACCGATGATTGCGTGCATTCACACTCATGTTGAATTAATAGGATCAAAATGACGGTGTCAAAGGAGACTAATGAATATTGCCAGACATATTGGAAGCATCCATAATGCAAGCAGACAAGTATTTGCAGAGTAATAAAGCTGCTAAGGATTTTCGGATGATCAAATAGTATTTTGAAGACTTTTTTTTGAAACACCTGAACAACTGGGGATGAGCGGATACTCGGTAAGTGCGAGGAATTACCATAGGGGTATTCATGTGGTAAAGAACTGCAACGCAGTAAGCTTAAAGGATTTTCGAAACAATGGAGAGCAATTTAAGGCATCTTGTAATAACAAGAGCAACTGAGGATGAAGGTATGAATGACAATTGTAGGTAGTTATGCATAAGGGTATATCGGTGGTAGGGGATTGTAAAGTCAATGGGCACAAGGGTCTCGGAAAAACCTCGAAGAGTATCTTCGGAATCTTCTGGTGCGGCAAGCGATCATCTGGAGGGAGGGGCTCTCCGGGAGAAAGTATTTTTGAGAACCTAAAGTTAGTCTTTTAGCAAAACCATTTAACCCGAATAGAAGAGAGATCAGAGTCCCAGAGTAAAGGCGAGGAATAAAAGATCCTAATACCACCCAAATGGCGACGTGGGCCCGTAAGCCACACAGCCATGTTAGTAAAAGTTTTGAAATGACTAGACTCAACTTCGGCCAAGGAGTTGGAAAGGGGGATTCCTACAGGCAGTCGGCTCTGATACCAACTTGTGACGCCCCCGATTCAATCGTACACTAATCATGCACGCAAACGTGTACGATCAAGATCAGGGACTCACGGGAAGATATCACAACACAACTCTAAAAGTAAAACAAGTCATATAAGCATCATATTACAAGCCACGGGCCTCGAGGGCTCGAATACAAGTGCTCGACATAAAAAAATCAGCGGAAGCAACAATATCTGAGTACAGACATAAGTTAAACAAGTTGCCATAAGATGGCTAGCACAAACTGGGATACAGATCGAAAGAGGCGCAGGCCTCCTGCCTGGGATCCTCCTAAACTACTCCTGGTCATCGTCAGCGGCCTGCACGTAGTAGTAGGCACCTCCAGTGTAGTAGGAATCATCGTCGACGGTGACGTCTGGCTCCAGGGCTCCAGCATCTGGTTGCGACAACCAGGTAGAAGGGAAAGGGGGAAAAGAGGGAGAAAAGCAACCGTGAGTACTCATCCAAAGTACTCGCAAGCAAGGAGCTACACTACATATGCATGGGTATATGTGTAAAGAGGCAATATCGGAGGACTGAACTGTAGAATGCCAGAATAAGAGGGGGATAGCTAGTCCTATCGAAGACTACGCTTCTGGTAGCCTCCGTCTTGCAGCATGTAGAAGAGAGTAGATTGAAGTCCTCCAAGTAGCATCGCATAGCATAATCCTACCCGGCGATCCGCCCATCGTCGCCCTGTGGAAAAGCAATCACCGGGTTGTCTGTGGAACTTGTCTGGGTGTGTTTTATTAAGTATCCGTTCCAGTTGTCATAAGGTCAAGGTACAACTCCGGGTCGTCCTTTTACCGAGGGACACGGCTATTCGAATAGATAAACTTCCCTGCAAGGGTGCACCACATAACCCAACACGCTCGATCCCATTTGGCCGGACACACTTTCTTGGGTCATGCCCGGCCTCGGAAGATCAACACGTCGCAGCCCCACCTAGGCACAACAGAGAGGTCAGCATGCTGGTCTAAATCCTATGCGCGCAGGGGTCTGGGCCCATCGCCCATTGCACACCTGCATGTTGCGAGGGCGGCCGGAAGCAGACCTAGCAACCTCCATTACAAAGGAAGTCGCGTTAACGCAGTCCAACCCGGCGCGCGCCGTTCCATCGCTGACGTCAAGAAGGCTTCGGCTGATACCACGACATCGAGTGCCCATATCTTTCCCGCGTAGTTGGTTAGTGCGTATAGGCCAGTGGCTAGACTCAGATCAAATACCAAGATCTCGTTAAGCATGTTATTTTGAAGTAACCTTGAACGCCGACCAGGGCCGGGCCCACCTCTCGCCTAGGTGGTCTCAACCTGCCCTGTCGCTCTGCCACATAGTAACAGTCGGGGGCCGTCGGGAACCCAGGCCCACCTCTACCGGGATGGAGTCACCTGTCCTTTCAGCCCCCACATCGAAATCACTTGCGGGTACTCAACGAGCTGACCCGCCTTTAGTCACCATCTGTATAGTATGTATATATGTATAGTATATACCCGTGATCACCTCCCAAGTGATCACGGCCCGATAGTATAGCAAGGAAGACTGACAAGAATGTAGGGCCAATGATGATAAACTAGCATCCTATACTAAGCATTTAGGATTGCGGGTAAGGTATCAACGACTGTAGCAACAATGACATGCTATGCAACAGAATAGGAGTAACCAAACAGTAACATGCTACACTACTCTAATGCAAGCAGTATAGAGAAGAATAGGTGATATCTGGTGATCAAGGGGGGGCTTGCCTAGTTGCTCTAGCAAGGAGGGGTCATCTTCGGTGTAGTCGAACACACGGACATCGGCACCGGTCTCAAAGTCTACCGGAAAGAAGTAATAGAGGGGGAACACAATAAATAATAGAGCAATCAAAGCAACACAAGGCATAACATGGCAATACGCGGTGCTAGGTGTGCCCTAACGCAGTTCTAGGTGATACCGGGAAAGGGGGAAACATCCGGGAAAGGATTCCCGGTGTTTCGTGTTTTCGGACAGATGAACCGGAGGGGGAAAGTTGCGAGTTTGATAGGTTAGGGATGTGTGGCGGACGAATGGGCTGCGTATCTGGATTCGTCTCATCGTTCTGAGCAACTTTCATGTAGAAAGTATTTTCAACTGAGCTACGGTTTATTTTATATGATTTTCTAAAGTTTTAAATCACTTTTAGAATTTATTTAATTGATTTAATCCAACATTACCCAGAATAGTGCATACTGGCATCATCATGATGTCAGCATGACGTCGGCAGTCAACAGGACGTTGACTGGGTCAAACTGACGTGTAGGTCCCACTGGTCATTGACTTAGTTAGCTAAACAGGATTAGTTAATTTAATTTAAGTGATTAGATTAATTAATTAGGCTTTATTAGATTAATTAACAGTATTAACTAAGGAAATTAATTATCTTAATTAATTAATTATATTATTATTATTATTATTTATTTTTATTCTTCTTCTTTTTTTTTGTTCTAGGGCTGGGCCCCATATGTCAGAGGCCCCAAGGGGCTGGCAGATTGGGCGTGCGCCCGAGCGGGTGCGGGCGCACCCGGGCGAGCGCTCGCCCGCAGG
>NC_041387.1:81158518-81159271 GCF_002162155.2 Triticum dicoccoides | reverse complement strand
AGGGCGGGACGAGGACGCCAGGGCACCGACGGTGGGGCTCGCCGGCGCGGCCAGCTGGGGCCATGGCGGGCGGAGGCGAGGGGTGGCGCCGGTGCGGCCATTGGCGCGCAGGCGGGCGTGGTGGCGCGGCCACGAGAGGAGTAGATGGCGGGGACGAGGCGCACCGAGGCACGGGGCCATGGGGCGCCAGCGAAAGAAGGACGCGGGTGGGAGGCCGGAGTGGCCAGAGTGGCGCGGTGGGGCGGCCCAGCCAAGAGGATGCGGGCGCAACGGCGGCCAGTGACCGGAGTGGCCACGAGCGGCAGCGGCAGCCGCAGTAGTGGACGGCTGCGGGCATGTGCAGAGGAGGCGGAGGCCGAGCGGGACGGACCCGAGCGACGACCAGTGAGGGGGGGCCGCGGCGAGGCCGGCCGCGAGGTGCGGTGAACAGGGGGCCGCGGGGGTCGGGCGTGGCGGACACTGGACAGAGGGACAGACGGGGAGGGCGAGGCCATGGCCGAGGTGGCCGGAGCAGGGGAGACGTCGGGAGCCGGAGGGCAGGGCGGTGGTCGCGGCGCGCGGCCCGGACGCGTCGTAGGAGAGAGAGGAGGTCGGGGGTGCGGTGAGCGCGGTCGCGGGCGCGACCAGGGACGAGCCCGGGCGCGGCTAACAGCGCGGCCAGCGGGCGCGAGGGCCACGGTGAGCGCGGGGGGCGAGGGAGAGGGTAGGAGAGGAGGGAGCCCCAAGGCCTCACCGGGGTTCGCAGGGTCAAGG
>NC_041387.1:81144391-81158335 GCF_002162155.2 Triticum dicoccoides | reverse complement strand
GGCGTCGAGGTGCAGGGGCGAGGGGATCGGGAGTCCTCCCGATCCAGATCCAAATCAAAGGGGGGAAGTGGGGGAGCGAGTGGACGACGGGGGGTTACGGCTAGGGTTTCGGGGGGGTTATGGAGAGGGAGTGGGCCTTGGCCCAGTTGGGCAGGCCAGCTGGGCCGGAGCCCAGTGAGGTGGTGCTTTTCCTTTTGTTTTAGTTTTCATTTTATCTTTTATTTATTTGCTTTTCCGTTTTATTTCATTTTAAAATATTTTAGTTTTGTAAAAACATATAGTTAGTACCTAATTTAGTAATAGTGATTATAGCACGGCCACAATTAACTTGGCACCTAGAATATAATAGTTGTAATCGTTTATCATTTTAAAAGCATTTAATTAATTGTTTCGTTTTGCTACTGTTTAAATCCATATAGTCCATTTAAGCATTTTATAAAAGGTTGATTTCTCCACCATATGTACTTAAGTTTTATTTGACACAACCCAAACATTTTAGTTTTAATTTTTGAAAAGTTTTGTTATTTGCCTGATTTTTAAATTGAATTCGAATCGGTTACGAACTAATGCGAGATTAGCCACAGTAATCGAGGTGACGTGGCATCATTGGCGGAGGGTTACTATAGCTTAATTACCCGGGCGTCACAGCCTTCACCATAAAACACGTTGCTACGCCAACGACCAGAACGGTTGCTGCCAAGCTTGGTATAGTAGCAGCACGCTTCTAAGGACCGCGCTACTGCTAACAAAATAGTAGCGGCGCGTTTTAAGGCGACAGTGCTGCAACTGACAAAAGGAAAAGAAAGGAAAAAAGGAAAGGAAAAAATAAAAGGAAAATTAAAGAAAAAGAAAAATGAAAGCAATAGCAGCAGCGCGCTTCTACGAAAGCGATGTAGCTACTTTATCTATAGCGCGTTCTCCCAACACGCGCTATAGCTAACTTATCTATAGTCGTAGCGCGTTTTTGCGAAAAGCGCTATAGCTAAGTAGCTATAGCGCATGTTTTATAAAACCGCTACTACTTTGTTTGACTCACCGCTTTGCGGGCGTCCGTCCTTCCCCCAATTCCCCAATTCTCTCACCAGACCCCAACCTCTCCATCGCCGCCCCGGCGCTCCCTCGTCGCCCTGCCTCCGTTGCTGCCAGAGCCGCCACCGGAGCCACACGCCATAGCCGCCACCGCAGTCGCACGCCTACGGAGCCACCCTCGTCCGCTTCTCGCCGCCCCTGCTACCTCGTCGCCCCTGCCCCATCGCCGCCAGAGCCGTCATCACCATCACTGGAGCCCCTGCTCCCTCGCCGCCCCTGCTCCCTCGCCACCCCTGCTCCCTTGTCGCCCCTGCCACCCTTGTCCGCTCCTCGCTGCCCCTGCTCCCTCGCCGTCCATCCTCCATGTAAGCCCCACACCCCTCCCTCTAGGTTAATTAACTGAGGTGAATTTAGTTCATTAGGTTAACTAAGTGAACTAGCTACGTTAATTTAGGTAAACTAACTAGGTTAGGTAACTAAGTGAACTAGCTAGGTTAATTTGGTTTACTAACTAGGTTAATTAGATGTTTGGTTAACTAACTAGGTTAGGTAACTAAGTAGATGTTAATTAGGTTAGGGCAGTAGTGGTACTATTAATTAGATGTTTTTTAGTTAGGGAAGTAGGTTAGGTAACTAAGTAGATGTTAACTAAGTTATGTAACTAAGTAGATGTTAATTTAGGTTAATTTGGTTAACTAACTAGGTTAGGTACTAAGTACATGTAAATTAGGTTAGGGCAGTAGTGGTACTAGTAGATGTTAATTAGATGTTTTTTAGTTAGGGAAGTAGGGTTTTACTAGGTTAATTAGGTGAAGTTAAATGAATGACCTAAATGAATGAAATTAGTAGTTAACTGAAATTTTTAGGACAAATTTGTATATGCTTAAGTACTTAACTAAATATTATTTTTAGGACAAACTTGTATATGCTTAAGTAGTTAACTAAATATATCATAGGGTTGTATATATAGTTGCTTAATTACTTATATAGTTGTTCTGCACCCAATGTATGCTTAAGTAGTTGTATAATTCCTAGGGTTCCTCAATGGGTGCTTAAGTAGTTGTAGATGCTTAAGTAGCTAGCTAGGGTTCATCTAATTAGTTAGTACTTGTAGATGCTTAAGTACTAGGGCAGTAGGGTTAGGGCAGTAGGACATAATTTGAATTGAGTTCTAGGGTTCATAACTTGAAATTTGTGTAGATTTTCTTGAAGTGTGAAACATTGAAGTGGTCATGATATATGAAAACTCCTCGATTGTGCCCAAGTAGCCTTTTGTTGTTTCCAGGGAATGAAGCCGAGTGGCCTATGTTTTGCCGGAATGTTGATTCATTTCCATTCCGTCAATTTCACGTGCTCGATTTGTCCACTTTTTAGCAAAGGTCATGCCAAAATATTCTGTGAATTTTGGGATGACTTATGCTACAAACTAGGACATATCGAGTGCCTAGGATTTGCCGCACCAGGAAGGTATCAACGTTCCTGCAAAACATAGGAATTTTTTTATGTCATTATTCATTTTATTAGTTCTAGAATTAATTCCCTAGATTTAATCATAGGAAACATGGCTAGAAACAATGAAGGACAGGGTTCTGGTGATTGCGACGATGTCTACCTAGCGGCAGACGAATATTTGAACCTTGCCAACGATCAACGGTTGTTGTTGCTGGGCCCACCTATCTCATCCGAGATCGATATCAAGACCGGTGTCGAGACTGGCATTGAGACCCAGACCGGCATCGAGACCGGCACCGAAACCAGCGCCGAGACCGGCACTAAGACTGGCAAATCCATAGAACCGAAACCGAAGAGGAGATGTCGACGCCCAAACCAGCTCCTCACTACTATACTAGTGGTCACGTAGGTGGACGACGGAAATTTTGAGCCAAAACTACCTGTGGAAGCACGCCCTGCTACGACAATCAAATAGGCTGCATCGTACGGGCGTGCGCCACCAACAATGATGAGAAACTAAAGAAGAGGCCAAATATGAAGCACTCCCTCCTAACCCTGCTACACCAGATATTCTTGTTCCCAGGCTGGGATGAAATCCAATATACTGATCCACAGAAAGACCCGGCAATGAAGAAGATAAATAAATGCACCATGACCAAGTTTAGCAACGGGTTGGCCACCTGGAAAGTAACGGTGAAACGCGCCATCAACAAAAAGGAACCCTACTCCGAGATTGTAAAGGATAATCCGATAATCATAGAAGAGCAGTTTCAAATATTCAAGGCGGCTTGCGATGCCGAAGATGCCAAAAAAATTCAAAGTACATGATGGGGGTTCAACAAAGGAACATGGGGTGCCACCACCTCGGAAGCCATGGTTATGTGGGGAAGAGGTCCATATGGGCCAAGGAGGATGTGGAACGCGAAAGTCTGGGCATCCCAGACCCCTTGGCGGAGTTCAGCGGCCCGTAGGAGCATGACATCCTCAGGGCCCGGTACCGTTGGGACCCAATCAAGAAGGTTTTCGAGACAGACTCGGTCACGAGGAGTTCATGAGACTGCTGGTAATTTTAGTTTCTGATCAATTCGACTGCACATTTAGTCATATTTGTAAACGATCCTTGTTCCTTTTGCAAAGAGAGCAGCACAGGATTGCGGTCGAAAGCGACTCGCTGTCTGCGGTGTTGGCGAGGCCCAAGTGGGACACCCCATTCAACCGGATGTTGAACATATTGAAACAACTCCCGGTGGACACTCGGCCGTCATATGGACGCGTGCACAGTGTCGGAGATAGTTCCACGTGGAATAAGTACTATGGTGAGACCACGGAGGAGAGAAAGGAAAGACAGAGGTTAATTAAAGAAAGGATCAACAAGAAGGTTGAGATTGCGGTTGAGAAGAATTCAGCTAAGACAATTGCAACAGCGGTAGATGCAAAACGAGAGCTGGTAGCCTTGGTTCCGGCTATCGTCAGTTGGAGCAAGCAAAATCCAGAAAAAGATGCAGCGGACTTTCCCCTTGCCGACTTCTTCGGGAGCAGCTCGACTAGCATTGCACCAGCACCTGCACCTGCACCAGCACCTGCTAGTGCAGCGGCTCCCGCACCTGCTCATAGTGGCCCGTCCTCTGTCTCAAACATGCTCGGCGGTGCTTCATCTTTGGCTGAGCTCGACACCCTCACGGTACCTGTCACACCAGCCTCTTCAATAAATGTATAATCTCCCGTCTCCGTTGCCTTTCGGATGACTCACATTGCAGACATGTCTGTGCAGGCCGACGCCCCGTGCACCATATTGTACGACATCAACGGCCAGAAGGTGGACGTGGGAAGGCGACGATAATGAAGCCGAAGGAACAATTGTTCCACAGCCGTATGATCCCCCTGGTGTCTTCAAGGTTTCCGTGGCCAGTGTCAAACCGGGCCACGAGAATTTGGTTCCTCCGGTACTAGGGGGAGATGATGACGAGACCCCACGGCGGCTTGGAGATTGCAAGACGTGGGTCTTGTTGTGGCCAAAGAGTTTGCTTCGTCTGGAGGCGGCCGGGAGCACACCCATGACCATGCAACCTCGACAAGATATGAACATCAGCACCCCACCTACCCAATTAGCGTCGTCTGTCGTGTTGGGTGATAGCGGACTGGGTGAGGAAGAGGCTCCATTAGTCATTAATGACGTCGCCCTGACGATGACGATGACACTCAACAGTATCTCAATACTGGCGCCATTGATGATGGAGGATTGATGGCTCAGCAGTATGAGTACTCAGGGTTTGAGTGTCATGAGTCGGTGCCTGAATTGCCGCCTCCGGAGCCTGACTGTACTATAGATGACCTTCCACCAAAGAAGCATCAGAAGAGAGCAAGGAAATGCAATAATAAAGCTGCTGCTATGATCCAGCCGCCTCCGCAGCCTCGGGTTCAAGACCGTATACCTGTCCACTGTGCGGCAAAATACCATATCCCCGGTGAACCAATCCTACCTAAGGCATCGGTACAGGCCATACACGGCGACCAAAGGAGACTTCATGACGATGTGCTATGGAGATAGAAAAGCCTAATCGCCTTGGAAAATCTAGGATACCCAGCCTACGTGGTTAACGTGCCACGAAAAAGGCTGTACATCGACTCATTCCCCGCGGAAAAGTTCTTCCTTCGATTCGATTATATCTTCGACATGTTTCACTTGAAGAAGGTGGATTTTACGTTTGTCCGCCTTTATGCCTTGTATATGAACTACATCATCGAATTTAGCAGATACGTTATATCTATGTCATTGACCTGTACTTCATGCACGAGGGCTTCTTGGTAGTCTGCACAGAGCATCGTCAATACGCGAGGGACTACATCGTCGATTTCATGGTCGCCAATAAGGAGAAGGAGACAATTCTCGTGCCTAATCATCCCCTGTAAGTCATCCACGCGGATATCCTTACTTCAATTTCAATCATTCATTTGCACGGTGGAGATTAATTAATTTGAGGTGTACTTATTTTGCGCAGCCACGGGCGCGCCATCCTCATCGTCCTTTACCCCTATACTCCCACCCTCTTTACTTGGACTCATAGAAGAACATGAACAAAAAAGAATTACACCCACATCAAGTCTGTTCTTGACAGTGCTATCTTTTTCTACGGCGTATGGGGTGGAGCGATCAAGGACAAGAAGTAGAGGAGCGGCAGGCACACCTTCAGCCATGAGACCGACTTCTGCTGCATCCAGCAACCGAGTGATACTCTTAGTGATGGATTCTATGATCTACACCACATGCTAGAGTGCAGACCGGATCAGTAGAACCTTCGCATGTCACCTACATCCGGGGATGCCAGTATTCTGCAATGGGCAAGGAACGTAGGAGATATCGAGGATCATCGGCTTCGAGCTGAGTTCTATCACATCTAGTGCGAACTTGCCCAAATCATCATGAAGGAGGTCCTCAAAAAAACAGGGTTGTTCTACAAGGAAGGGAAAATGTTGCGGGAAGATGTCCGAACACGCGTAGCCACTCAGGGTCTCGACCTGAAGCCTTTCACTAAGCTCGGGGACTATCTCCCGGACTTGGATGGATGGCACGACATGTTGTGATTGTCGATATATGACAATGTGTCCATTTAGTCCATACTTTATGTATGACGAAACTTTGAGTTATGCACGATGAAACTTTATTGTGATGTAATTAAACCGTCCTCCTCGACTAGCAAAGATCACTCTAGTTAGGGCATTTTGGGTACGATGAACTTTGTTATTTATGCTTACGATATGTTGCTTCTATTTTTGCCAAGTCTGTCTCTTTCTGTTGCTCAACTATATGTGTTACATATCATCGACTCATGTGACGATGCAGGTGCATAGATCAGCGATGGCGAAGAAGTGCTACACCAGGAGTATACGATGAGTGGTCGGAGTGTCAGGCCCAGGTGTACCGGTTTTCGAGCGATAGCCAGAAGTTAGTTTAGGTTCACGCTAGTGCAAGAGAGGGATGCGGACTCATGTACTGCATAGTTCTGCCCTCACTCATAGTGATAGCTCTTCTCGCGTATATCATTGTTTAGATGGATGACGATGTAGTTGCAAGAACTTGTATCGCTATTTTCGAGATGATGACGAGAGACCACTTTGTGTTGGATGATGATTACGATGATGACACGATTTGATGCTATGATTACATTTGTATGTGTATGATATGCTAAAGATTATTGTATAAAGCCTATTCAAATACAAAACAAATATGGGAAAACTAATAGAACTAACAGTAGCGAGGGGAGTAGAGTTAGCAGCAGCGCACCCTTACCAGTAGCGCGCCCTAGATTAAAGCGCTACAGATATTAGTAGTAGCGTGTTGTGCTAAAGCTCACTGCTGCTAGCAATGTATACCAGTAGCATGGGTCAGCACGTGCTACTGATACATGATAGCTGTAGCGCCGTATCAATAGCATGGTGCCCCGCGCTACTGATACACCTAATACGCGCGCTACTGCTAGGCTTTTCCCTAGTAGTGTAAAGCTGAGCCCCCGTCACCCCCTGGCGTACCCTTTTCCTCCATCTATTCCTTCCCGTGCTGCTATCTTCCATGCTACCCGTTGCCAAGCCGTCGACGCCATGAACCACCTCTCTTGCGCAGCCACTGTCCACCCCGGCTCCTGTTTTCGTCACCACCCACTCCGCCATGGTCGCCTTCGTCTTATACACCAGCAGATCGAGGCAGGGGATCCCCGTGGATGTCGTCCATGCGTCGTCTTCAACCTCGGGCACCCGAGGATGACGTCGTCAAATACGTCTCCGTCAAAGCTCCCCGGCCTTCATCGAGTCTGCCACGAGCTCCAGGGGTGAGCCTCGCTCCCTGTTCCCCTCATTTTGTCCTCGATTCGGTCGCTGTAGTTGCCGCCCGTACTAGCCGAGGCTGCCATGGCTGCACCTGAGCTTCTTTGTGCTCGTACCCGCAGGCCCCTGCCCTCACGCCCCACACCACGCCCCGGTCCCGCTGCAGCATTGCTGCCTCTGCTTCTGCTGGCGCCGCTCGCCAATGCAGGATGTGCACGCTCGCCCATGCATGGCCTCGCTGTCGCCAGCCATCGCTCGCTCGCAGCTCCCCGTGCGCCGCCGCTTCCGCAAGCGCGGCTGCCCGCTAATGCTTCTACTACTGCTGTCGTACTGCAACTCGCACAGCCCGCACGTGTACCGCGGCTCCCGGTCGAACGCCTCTGCCGCCGTTGCCCTCCTCCAGCTGCTCTTGCGCTGCTCCCTCCCTGGTCGTTGACCACCCTCGCCCGCAGCCCGCTCGCCCAGTTCCGCCTGCACCTGTTATGCTCTGCCTCGCTGGCGCCCAACAGCCCCACCTCCCCCCAGTCGGGTGCCCAGCCGGGTCCAGGCACCCGAGAACCGCGCCCGTTCGCCCACTATGGCCTCTGGCAAATGATAGCTAGGGCCCACATCACAGAATGTTTAAAATAATAGTAATAAATAATAATTAAGATGATTAATTAATTAATTGAATTAATTTAACCTAATTAACTCTGTTTAGTTAACCTAATTACTTGATTAAACTAATTAAGTATGTTTAGTTAAACTATGACTATGACACATGGGACCCACGCGTGAGTTGACCCAGTCAACAGCCAATATTGACCGCTGATGTCATGCAGATGCAGTAAACATATTTTTAATTAAATTAATCCTGTTAATTGTAAATTTGAATTTAAACTTTGAAAAATAATATGAAATTAACCGTTTATCACATGAAAATATTTTGAACATGAAAGTTGCTCAGAATTTCGAGACGAATTTGAATACGCAGTCCGTTTGTCTGCCACACGTCCCTAGCATAGTGAATATACAATCGTCCCCCTCCGGTCCATCTGTCCGGAAATGCCCAACACCAGGGATACTTTCCCAGATGTTTCCCCCCTTCGCCAGTTTCGCCTAGTACCGCATTAGGGCACACCTAGCACCGCTATTTGCTTTCTCATGCATCTGTTTGCATTGTATTCATTGTTTCTTCCCCCTCTTCCATCCGGTGGACTTCGAGACTGCTACCTCTTGAGCACTGCATTGGTTTTCCTTGAAGAGGAAAGGGTGATGCAGCAAAGTAGCGCAAGTATTTCCCTTAGTTTTTGAGAACCAAGGTATCAATCCAGTAGGAGGCTCCTCAAAAGTCCCACACACCTACACAAACAAATAAGAACCTCGCGACCAACGCAATAAAGGGGTTGTCAATCCCTCACGTCCATTTGCGAAACTGAGATCTGATAGAGATAATATGATAAGATAAATATTTTTGGTATTTTTATGATATAGATTGGAAAATAAAAGATACAAATAAAAGTAGATGGAAAACTTATATGGTAAAATATAGACGCGGGGGCCATAGGTTTCACTAGTGGCTTCTCTCAAGATAGCATAAGTATTACGGTGGGTGAACAAATTACTGTCGAGCAATTGATAGAAAAGCGCATAGTTATGAGATTATGTAGGCATGATCATGTATATAGGCATCACGTCCGTGACAAGTAGATCAAAACGATTCTGCATCTACTACTATTACTCCACACATCGACCGACTCCTGCCTGCATCTAGAGTGTTAATTTCATAAGAATAGATTAACGCATTAAGAAAGATGACATGATGTAGAGGGATAAACTCATGCAATATGATATAAACCCCATCTTTTTATCCTCAATGACAACAATACAATACATGCCTTGCTGCCCCTGCTGTCACTGGGAAAGGACACTACAAGATTGAACCCAAGGCTAATCACTTCTCCCATTGCAAGAAAGATCAATCTAGTAGGCCAAACCAAACTGATAATTCGAAGAGACTTGCAAAGATAACTTAATCACACATAAAAGAATTCAGAGGAGATTCAAATATTTCTCATAGATAAACTTAATCATAAACCCACAATTCATCAGATCTCGACATACACACCACAAAAAGAGTTACACCACAAAAAGAGTTACATCGAATAGATCTCCAAGAAGATCAAGGAGAACTTGGTATTGAGATTCAAAGATAGAGAAGAGGCCATCTAGCTAATAACTATGGACCCGAAGGTCTGTGGTAAACTACTCACAACTCATCGGTGAGGTCTTGGAGATAATGTAGAGGCCCTCCATGGTCGATTCCCCCTCCGGTGGAGCGCCGGCGAAGGCTCCAAGATGGGATCTCACGAATACAGAAGGTTGCGGTGGTGGAATTAGGTTTTCGTGGTCACTTCTGATGTTTTCAGCGTACGGGAGTATATATATAGGAGGAAGAAGTAGATCGGTGGACGCTCGAGGGGGGCATGAGGGTGTGGGGCGCGCCCGCCCCCACGGGGCGTGCCAGGCACCCTCATGGCAGCCTCATTTGTTGCTTGACGTCCACTCCAAGTCTCCACGTTTGCATTTGTTCCAAAAATATCGCTCCCGAAGGTTTCATCCCGTTTGGACTCCGTTTGATATTCCTTTTCTTCGAAACACTGAAATAGGCCAAAAAACAGCAATTCGGGCTGGGCGTCCGGTTAGTAGGTTAGTCCCGAAAATGATATAAAAGTGTAGAGTAAAGCCCATAAACATCCAAAACGGGTAATATAATAGCATGGAACAATCAACAATTATAGATACGTTGGAGACGTATCAAGCATCCCCAAGCTTAATTCCTGCTCGTCCTCAAGTAGGTAAATGATAAAAACAGAATTTTTGATGTGGAATGCTACCTAGCATAATTCTCAATGTAATTTTCTTTATTGTGGCATGAATGTTCAGATCCAAATGATTCAAAATAAAAGTTCATATTGACATAAGAAATAGTAATACTTCAAGCATACTAATAAAGCAATCATGTCTTCTCAAAATATCATGGCTAAAGAAAGTTATCCCTACAAAATCATATAGTCTGGCTATGCTCTATCTTCATCACACAAAGTATTTAATCATGCACAACCCCGATGACAAGCCAAGCAATTGTTTCATACTTTAGTAATCTCAAACTTTTTCAACTTTCACGCAATACATGAGCGTGAGCCATGGACATAGCACTATATGTGGAATAGAATGGTGGTTGTGGAGAAGACAAAAAGGAGGAAGATAGTCTCACATCAACTAGGCATATCAACGGGCTATGGAGATGCCCATTAATAGATATCAATGTGAATGAGTAGGGATTGCCATGCAACGGATGCACTAGTGCTATAAATGTATGAAAGCTCAACAAAAGAAACTAAGTGGGTGTGCATCCAACTTGCTTGCTCACGAAGACCTAGGGCATTTTGAAGAAGCCCATCGTTGGAATATACAAGCCAAGTTCTATAATGAAAAATTCCCACTAGTATATGAAAGTGACAACATAGGAGACTCTATCATGGAGATCATGGTCCTACTTTGAAGCACAAGTGTGGTCAAAAGGATAGTAGCATTGTACCTTCTCTCTTTTTCTCTCATTTTTTTTATTTGGCCTTCCTTTTCTTTTCTTTTTTGGCCTTTCTCTCTCTTTTTTTTGTAAAGTACGAAGACTCATCCCGACTTGTGGGGGAATCATAGTTTCCATCATCCTTTCCTCACTTGGGACAATGCTCTAATAATGAAGATCATCACACTTTTATTTACTTACAACTCAAGATTACAACTCGATACTTAGAACAAAAATATGACTATATGAATGCCTCAGGCGGTGTACCGGGACATGCAATGAATCAAGAGTGACATGTATAGAAATTATGAAGGTGGCCTTGCCACAAATACGATGTCAACTACATGATCATGCAAAGAGCAATATGACAATGATGGAGTGTGTCATAATAAATGGAACGGTGGAAAGTTGCATGGCAATGTATCTCGGAATGGCTATGGAAATGCCATAATAGGTAGGTATGGTGGCTGTTTTGAGGAAGGTATATGGTGGGTGTATGGTACCAACAAAAGTTGCGCGGCACAAGAGAGGCTAGCAATGGTGGAAGGGTGAGAGTGCGTATAATCCATGGACTCAACATTAGTCACAAAGGACTCATATGCTTATTGCAAAAATCTACAACCCATTGAAAACAAAGTACTGCGCGCATGCTCCTAGGGGGATAGATTGGTAGGAAAAGACCATCGCTCGTCCCCGACCTCCACTCATAAGGAAGACAATCAATAAATAAATTGTGCTCCAACTTCATCACAAAGCGGTTCACCATACGTGCATGCTACGGGAATCACAAACTTCAACACAAGTATTCTTTGAATTCATAATCACCCCACTAGCATGACTCTAATATTACCATCCTCATATCTCAAAACAATTATAAAGCATCAAATTGATCATAGCATCCAATTCACTTTCTATGATAGTTTTTATTATACCCAACTTGGATGCCCATCATTCTAGAAACAATTTTATAACCATAGCAAATACCATGCTGTTCTAAAAGACTCTCAAAATAATATAAGTGAAGCATGAGAGATCAACAATTTCTTCAAAATAAATCCACCGCTGTGCTCTAAAAGATATAAGTGAAGCACTAGAGCAAAAACTATCTAGCTCAAAAGATATAAGTGAAGCACATAGAGTATTCTAAAAAATTACAAACCATGTGGGTCTCTCCCAAAAGGTGTGTACAGCAAGGATGATTGCGGTAAACTAAAAAGCAAAGAATAATATCATACAAGACGCTCCAAGCAAAACACATATCATGTGGCGAATAAAAATGTAGCTCCAAGAAAAGTTACCGATAGACGAAGACGAAAGAGGGGATGCCTTCCGGGGCATCCCCAAGCTTAGGATTTTGGTTATCCTTGAATATCTTGGGGTGCCATGGGCATCCCCAAGCTTAGGCTCTTGCCACTCCTTATTCCATAGTCCATCAAATCTTTACCAAAAACTTGAAAATTTCACAACACAAAACTCAACAGGAAATCTCATAAGCTTCGTTAGTGCAAGAAAGAAAAACCACCACATAAGGTACTATAATGAACTCATTCTTTATTTATATTGGTGTTAAACCTACTGTGTTCCAACTTCTCTATGGTTCATACCCCCCGATACTAGCCATAGATGCATCAAAATAAGCAAACAACACACGAAAAACAGAATCTGTCAAAAACAGAACAGTCTGTAGCAATCTGGAACTCTCGAATATTTCTGGAACTCTAACAATCCTACCAAAATAGGAAGTCCTGAGAAATTTGTCTATTGATCTACATCAAAATGAATCAACGCAACAACACGTTTCTGTGAATTACTAAAATTATTTTCGTGCGCGCAAAAGTTTCTGTTTTTCAGCAGAATCAAATTCAAAGATTGCTATTCTACGTATGTTGCCTATTGACGTGCGGCTTGAAGGCCCGGTCGCATGTTCGATCCTTGTCCTTTATTTTTTAATTTTTATATGGGTCCAAATTTGTTTCATGACATGTGGGCCCCTCGGTGTGTAGTTCGTACCACTTTAATTTGTGGTCGAAATTTGTTCCATTCCAAGTGGACTATCCGTGTGTAGTTTTTTAGCTTATTTATAATAATTAAAGAGAACAACATAGTTTTTTCAATAAGACCATGGTGCGACGTTGAAGGCGAGAAAGGACGTGCGAGAGAGAGATGACCGAGCCAGAGGGAAATCAACTGGGGGAGTTGCGTGGGTTGCAACGGTGTTTGGAGTAGTTGTGGGCCGAATGCTACCAAAATATAATCTAAACCGACCGGAATAAATGCCTACACAAATTAATCCAAGGTTGGAGTGCCCCTCGCAATGTAAATAGCTCCAGCTTTGTGAGGGATGGAGAGGTAGTAGCTTCAATGCGTGGAAGATACGGTGTGAGAAAGCGAGGTCAATCGAGAGACATATAGATAGAGAGACAAAGTGAGTGTGGTCCGACATTCATTGAACAAATATATATGCTTCGGAGAGATATTGTCCGATTGAGCTTTTGGCAAGGGTGAGAGCTGTAAGATAGAGCTTGAGAGATGATCCAGTCACAGACGTGTAGATATATTTTGTGTGTGGGAGGAAGCAAGGTCAACCGATCACATAGGGTCGCCGTGCGATCGAAAGAGTGAGACGGGTTGGAGAGAGTGACCTAGATAGACGATGTGCGTGAGAGAGTATACAATGTGAATAGGTCGAATTGGGCTCAAACATGGTGATATATCGTTTTTGTCCAAGAAAGAGCGAGGTCAATCGAGACATACGGAGAGAGAGAGATAGTGATAGATAGACAGAGAGAGAGAGAGATAGAGAGATTGAGTGAGCGTGGCCCACCATGAGGTCGAAAGAGTGGCGGCGGCTTGGATGGACTGACCTAGATAGACAATCTGCGTGAGAGAGTATAGAGTGTGTCGATCGAGGCCCAAACAGGGAGATATATCATTTGTGTGTGAAAGAAAACAAGGTTAAACGAGACTCAGATAAACAGAGCGAGATTGAGAGAGTGTGGACCGCCGTGCGGAAGAAAGAGTGAGATAGTCTCGAGGGAGTGACCTAGATATACAACGTGCGTGCGTGCGCACGAGAG
>NC_041387.1:81049445-81143889 GCF_002162155.2 Triticum dicoccoides | reverse complement strand
AATGTACATAGTACGAGACTTAATATCGATGTTTCAATTCAATGTACATTGTAAGATTTGAACCGACGACCAGGCAGACGGGTAATTATTTCCAATTCGTGCCATACTAAGTTTCAAAAAGTTGACATTGACTCAATTTGTTGTGCTATTTTGTAGGTCATATGTTTCAATCCATCCAAAAGTTTTCTCACTACCATGGTGTTCATCATATACATATGAATTTGTATTAAAAAGTAGCATGGATACAGTGAAATGCGAAATCCACGTTAGAATTGGAGATCGCTACGTGACACACACTCTAATTCAAATAACTAACTACGTGACACACACTCTAATTCAAATAACTAATTATGTGACACACTCTAATCCACGTTAGCGTGGGTACCGTTTCGATTTTCTTTCAAATAACTCCTCATTAATTAATTTATAGTACTCCCTCTATTCACTTTTATAAGACCTTGAAGACATTTTGACAATGTGCAAAACAGTTCATTTTAAGTTGTTTGAAATGATTTACAAAAGTGAACGGATGGAGTATCTCGTTTCGAATTACTAATTATTGCAAGGAAAACACAGGCATGGTAATACATACAGATTCGTTTGCAAATGAAAGAAGATTCATTTGCATTCTCAAATGTAGGCGCACCAAGCAGACCAGGGTCGTGTCGTGGTGGATGCTGCTTCGGTGCCTTAAAGGCAACTGCCCTTGGGTGACTGACATGTGGGCCAACCACCTGTTGGGCCCACATGTCATGGACACAAAGGTAGGTGCCTTAAGGCACCGAAGCATAGTCCTGTCGGGGTGGTCGCGTGTGTTGGACGGACGCGTAGCACCCAGCCACCCACCCCCCTCCCCCCCAAAAAAAGGACGACAACAATATAAGTTCGCGCTTCCACGTTTCGGATTGAAATATCTGGCGGCCCCAATTCCAGCCCTGCAAAATCTCTCTTCTCCACCATCCCCTTCCGCGCCCAGATTGCTCAAATCCCTAATTCGCCGCCATCCCTCGAATCGCCCCTCATCTCGTATCTTTCCCCACCGTTCCCCACCTTTGTGTCGGACGACGATGACGAAGACGACGATCATGCTTCACCACCGCACCGGAGCTACCTCATCTATGCCCTCGTCCACCGCACCGGGTGGTCCACCGACAACATTGGCCACCGCAACCGACGTGCCTCACAGACACCGAGTTCCACCGCATCAGGTGCGCTTCACCAATGCCGTCTCCCAGCTCACCGGGGCTACTTCACCGAGCACATCATCGCACCTCCGCCCCCTGAGGCCATTGGGGCTTCACCAACGGTCTCATCCACCGCTTCGTAGCGCTCCGCTGCCACTCAAGATCTACATCCATGCACGGCCAGCCAACACCAATGCATCACTCTCAACGGCTCTGGAGTGACCCGCACTCTAGCTAGGCGAGCATGCCCAAACGCCGGCCGAACTAGGTATCCACACATCACTCCCTTGTGCACTACTCCGACGATGTTTGGATATCCTTTCACCGCTCTCTTAGCTTACACGCCTATGCAACTCTGACTTTAACTCTTATTTCTTCTCGAGATATCATCTGAAACAAGCAAATCCATTTTTAAGCGAAGCATGATGGCGCTACGGGATCTGGTACACATCCTGCACACCCGTATAACCTTGTAAGTATCTGTCCTCCGGTACAACATCAAGGTCGATTCCTCTTATTTGATCAACCATTCGCCGTGTCAAAAATGCATAGGGGGATGCAAAGAGCACAAGGCCTGCACATCCAAGCAAGTGGTAACATGGACTTGTACATGGAACATCCCAAGCGCAAGCAGAGCTGCAATGAGCCTATACAACAAGCTAGCGTAAGTCCCTGCATTTCATTTAATTCATACTGGCATTCGTGTATGATTTGTGTGCAGTGGCTGATCCACGAATTCAATTTACCAGGGGCGAACATTTAACTTAAAAAATACGAAGGCACTTGCACTCCGGAAATCAACATAACTTGAGAAATGTGAAGCTACATGCACTTTGAAAAGTAGCTAATGATCCAAAGTAGTTCAGATTATAAACACTAAATGATGCAAGCACCAAAAAACACAAAATGCAACATGCTGTACAAGGACTACAAACATGGTCTATACCTGCTTGAATTATTCGTTCTCTAGCTGAAAATATCGAAGTGTAATTGCACGTATAACCAGTGTGCAAACTGCATATCAATATATCTATCCTGCACAAGTATGCCAATAGTTTCAAACAACAGATTAGGAAAGTATTTATGCTATGTTGTCATGATACAGGGACTTTCTGGTAGATGGCCTCGACATTTCCTCAAGCTATGAAAATGCACTATAATTTCCTTGTCATCAATGCCTGCAAATCTTTGTCTCTCTCAACATAGTAAATCATCATTAGACAATAAATCCTTCAATGAGCTTGCAAAATGCTTGCATTAGATCCCTCATTAGACACTATATGTTCATCACCAGGAGCATGTAAAATGTTTGCATCAAATCCTTCATTAGCAGTCTGTTCATTAGACACTTCAGGCTCAAGAACAATATGAGCTTGTATGTTTGCACCGAAAACTTGATTAGATACATCAGATTCAGTCAGTTCAGTATTGATTGGTGGAGTTATAAAATAAGTAGAAATTGGTTTCATTTTCTCATAGATTCCCTACATACAAGCAGTTTTACAACACCATCAGGTTTAACTATTGACCAGAAATTGAAGAGTTGAATTAGATATAATCAGGGCTGTGATGTACCTGCTCATTGCGCATGCTACTCATGCAAGCTGCGACTGTCTGTTTGCGCAAGCTCGATGCCATGCCCGTGCTGCTGCCGCTGCCACCCATGCAGGCTACACCCAGGGTTGGATCTTCATCTTCTTGTCCTTCCATTCGCTTGAAGCCCGGCGATCGCCCTCCAACGAGGGCGCGAGGAAGTGCCGTGTCAGTCTGTCCAGCGGCGGCTAGGTTAGGAGCGAACTAGACTGGAGGCTGGAGCGAATGAATTGGGATTTTTCCTGCTATCGACCGATATGGGAGGCGCTCGTTTGGGCCGCGAGCCTGCTATAGGGCCTGCCTTGCACTTATGTTATTGGCCCATCCAAATTGAAACATTTTTCTTCATTTTTTACATTGCCTGCTCGTGCGTTGGGACGAACAAAACTAGCATGGGCCAACCTGGACGACTCAAACTAGGTGCACACTTTCCAGCCACTTGAGGCGGCCGCCCATACCAGCCCCTATGGTGGCGTCGCCCCTTTTTGCGTGTAAGATTGGATAGTGAAAAATATTCCAGTGGTGCTTTTGATTTACCCACAGAATGGTTGAATTGCTTGTTTCTATGAACTGAGCGCCAATAATGTGAAGGATGCCAGTCTTTTCATCCTATTGTAGATTTCTTAGACCTCGATATGCCAAAAGTAATCGCATGAAATATACAGTAAAAGCCAGTGTGATGTGTTTGGCTACAACTAGTCTGACTACACGTCCTCATATAACATATCAAGGACGCACCATCTTACCAGATTAACCATTCGACTTACCCATGCAGTGTGGGAAGAAAGAAGTATTAGGACTGCATATCCAAGGAATTGATGCCATGGACTCCTTCGTACAACCTTGTAAGTGAAAAAGAAGTTGCAGTGTGCCTGTACAAAGAACTAGCATAAGTTCAGTTACCTGCTTCTCAGAATTTTAGTTAGCCACTTATTGCAAAATTGTTCAATTACGTTGCTTGGCTTAATTTAGTTTGCTACTGATTACATAATGGCATAGCCTGTTAATCATATTGTAGACTGCGCCTATCTATGTGTTTGATACTTACTGTTAAGGATTACTTGTTTGCCTTAACTTAAATATCTACTTGTTTGTTTAACTGCTTTGCTGCTACAACAGCGGGTTACAATGATGTTAATAGCTACTTTTTAGCATCCAATTGAAACTCTTTAATTCCTTGTTTGTTTAACTGGTTTCTTGTTATAACTTCCAGTTGAGATGTTTTGCTAACTTCAACTTTTCTAAATCCAATCGGAACTTTAATGGCAAAATAGGTTAGCCCAAGATCAAAGAGCGAGGTCCCCATGGACGTTGTATCATCCCACAGCAGTGGCACCGGCCCAATCATGCATTATGAATTGCCAACTGCTGATGCTCTAGAGGCTAAACTAGTGGTAGAAAGAGATTCTGCTTCTGCACTTAGAGATGAAGTTGACATGTTGAGGAAGCAAACAACACAATCACAAGTAGTACTCATGACAACCATTAAATATTTGGTGGATTTCAAAACGAAGCAAGCTGAGACTGACCAGATTGTTAAGGTCCTGAAGGAAAAAAGGAAATTAAATTCCTACTTGGTAAATCATAGGTGAAATGTTCTTTCCATAATTGAATAACCTTTGTGTTCTCTGTTCATGTAATCAATCAAACCATTTCTTTTAGAGATCATGTAATAATTGTTTTTTTTTGTTTTTTGGTTTGTAATTTTATTTGAGCACAAGTCTGTATTAATTGATAAGACTCGGAGACATTTCATTTGGATTGCTGTGCCAGACCTACAAATATGCCAATCGGGCTGAATGTGCATTCAACAATAGTAGTAGTATAGATGGACCATAAGTGGCACGCATCGGAAAGGGCCAAGATGCTGGCTAAAAAAAGGATGCTGTTGTAGCCAAAAAAAAGTACAGCGGCCTGGCTTATGTATGTTAGTTGATATTATTGATCCATATACTCTATAAGTGTTTATATGTCTGTTAGTTCTGTAAATTCTTGGTTGATTGACTCGGTATTTGAATCTTGATACATCGCTTGTGTACATATCTAAATGGGAGTACACATTATGCTGCGTGTGACATTTGAGTTGGACATGAAGTGTTCCAAATATTCAAATTCACCTTAAACTGGATTCTAGTTTCTAAATTTGAGTATCGGCATTTGTAAACCATATTCATATATGACAATGGAATACATCTTTGTCGTCCTTTTGAAGATATATAAAAACACATAGAATGATTTATAAAGATTCATATAGGAATACAAAATGGATTCGAATTTAGTTGCCAGGGTAAACGTGGATGCTTATTGTCCAAAAATTCAAAAGAAGCAACAAAATGTCCACCCCCACGTTGGTTGCCCGAAGCCAAGTGTTTGGGAGATGGAAATTACTGTCTACCCATTACACGGACAATCCATCAGCCCAATTTCCATTGCTCTAAATAGGGGTAGGTTAGTAACTTCAATTAGACGTGACACGACCGCCTCTGAGCCCATTCCGACACGGTGGGCGTCAAACATGGGAGGCAAAACACATTTGATTCGAGCTCGTCCGAAAGACCTCTGTTTCTCCCTCCATTCCCAATGCATACACGGTGGGCGGCAAAACAAACTCGACTCGGCCGAAATCGATGTAGGCAAATATTTTCAATAGGGGCAGGTTTGTAACTTCACTCAGACATGACACAACCGCCCTACCTGTCAGCCCCGTTCATACACCGTGGGCGCCAACCACCCTCTCCTCGCCCGAAATCGCTCTGGGCAAATATTGGCGAGATGCGAGATTACCGTCCTATCCCTAACCGACGAGACATCGAAATTTAAACGGGGGCTAAGTTCGTAACTTTCCCATATTTCAAACAGGCGCGTCACACAAACATGGTTCCCCGTACCTCTCCCTCCATTTTCCCATTCATACACCATCCGCGCTAGAACACCCCATCCCCACACCAGCCTCTCTCTGCCACCCCATCCATCGCCGCCGTCCTCCACCACATCCATCGCCACCGTCCTCCACCATGCCGGAGCGCCTACCAAGAGCGTGTCGTCCACTGCTAGAGATGGATGTTTCTCATCCACTGCGACGGACCAATAGCCCTGCATCGCGTCCTCTAGCTTCATCGGCACCGTCGTCCTCTTTGCCGGGGCCGCTCACACGACCTTCTGTTCCACCGCAACGGGACTTATCCCCCGATGCACCCGTCTACCGTCGCAGATCTGCTTCAACGCCACCGACAGCCATCGCACCCCCGATGCCTACACGGCGCCGCAAGAGAGGTGGTACTTCATATCTCAACTTTTTGATCTCAACCAGAAAATAGATCTTAACTTGGTTACTCTACTTTCTTTTCAGCTCTTAGAATTTAGTTCTTATTTTGAAGCAAACAATGGATGCTAAATATCATTTCTCCGGTTTGCAGCTTCAAATCTGCCATGGCACAACCATAATACTGTTTAATTGATCATGCTTAGGGTTTAATTGATCATGTTGGTTCCATGGTAGTCTCTTTAATAGAAATTGGAGGGGAAACCCTCTTTTGCTAAAAAAATATGCTTAGAGTTTCCCCCTTTTATGATCACTATACGATCAGAATACGTGCTTTGTGTCATAATAACACTGCTCCACCCATCAAGCTAAATAAGCTTAGATGTTCAAATACGAATCTGATATTATTAAAACAGAGTTGTTTAATTGGTCAGCTAAATGTTCCTAAATTAGTTTCGAAAATGCATGTTCGCCGCTCGGGTGGGTATCTCTACAGGGTGCCCCACGGTGGGCCAGCCCACCCTGGGATTTTGGGTCGTCCCAGGCCCCGATTCCCCTCTGTTCTGCTACGCGCTTCCGATCACTACTCGCCCCCAGCCGCCTGCCTCGCCGGTGACTTGCCATCCCCGGACGGGACTCTAGGAGGAGACGCCGGACTAACAGGAGGCCAGGAGCCGCTCGCCCAACAGTGTCACCGCTGCCCGGGCGCGCCGCCGTGCCTACCTTCACAATACGTTCAGGGCTCAGGCGTGCAGCACCCACCAAGCCAACCCGATTTATCCTGAGATACGTCCTCAACACTCAGCAGCCACTCCTCATCACCCATTTTCTAATTGATTCATTACTCATTAGGCAGGACTGTCATTAGGGTTTATTGTGTGCTCAGTGCTACCTACACATAATGGTTCAGATGTATTTCGGTAATCTTTAGTACCTCTAAAGTTCACAGGGTTTTCAAACTTCCGGCCCTCGGAACAGAAACTAGTCATTTTGGATTGTTGGTCATAGTGACATTGACCCAGATTACTACTGCAAGCCAGGTTTGTTGACAATTTTACTTGTCTTTCTTACTCATTCCATATAATATCCAATTATTCACGTCGATTAGTTGCAAACAATAAGTGCTAGACAAACTTCTTCATTCAGATTTTGGACGGTCTCTTACTGCAGTTACAATTCTGCATACTTGTCCTAATAAGCTCACTAGTAAATATTGATTCACTACATCTATGCTTGCCTTGTCATATTTGTTGTCAATATTCTTTTAGGGTGGACCACCCTGTTTCTAAATACTGGAACCGTAGACATGACTGAATAGTATTTCTCTATGTGATCTCTTCCATCATGTGTGGGTAACGAACACTGCATTGTATAGAAAGAAAGTGTCATTTCCAACTTTTACATAGGTTTTGATCTTTTACATGGAATACAATCTGCCTACTTGCTTTGTGTCGCACTACCAACACTCCACCCTTGAAGCTAAACATTACGCCACTCATAATTGCTTAGTTTATTTGTTCAAATACGAATTTCATATGATTCTAATGTTCCTACTTCAGTTTTGAAATGTGTGCATGCCTGTTATAGAGACATAAGGGGTTTGTATTTCTGTGTGTGGTCTGGTCAGCACGGTTGGGGAGGTGAACTTTCCATATGCAGGGGTTTATAGGGAGACACTCTCCGAGTTGAATCCGCAATGCATTCCATAGATAATCTGACTACTTTTTATGTTTTCATGAATCTTAGATTTTGAACAGCATCATAATGATTATGAGCTTGCGCGCATGAAAAGAATAAAGCAGAACAATGCCATGGATGTCAAACTTGGCATTAAGGGACTGAAATCAAGTCTGGATGCAATGCAATGCAAACGCTCTCCACCTACAGATTCATGCTCAAAATATGATCCTAACAGTGATTCTGAGCTAGAGGGAGACCTAAGTCAATGTAGCTCCCTAGTGGAGGATTCAGAGGAAGATGCCCTATCTTATTCACCCATTAAGGTACTTGCTCTAACTTTCCAAGGTTACATTGCTCGCACATATCTTGCAACTGATGCTTTGCATTGCTTCTACTTTGTTGAACTGCCATTAGCTTAGTTTACACATCGTGTATGTGAATACGCCCTGCCTATCCATTTTCAGTACATATTCCATCTGTCATCATACCATATTTATCCATTCAAATGTTGTTCTTGTGTATCCGACGTTCAAAAGGAAGAGGGCGATTGCTGATCATGGAGGAGCACAAGCAAAGTATTTGGAAAAGGTAGCGGCACCTGATAAATCAAATAGCCCATTAGGTGTAGTTGCAATATCACCTGACACACAAAATACCCCAACTCTAGCAGACTCTAGCCATACTACACTAGTCATTTATGATGCCCCAACTCAGCAGACACCAACTACAGCAAACAGTATGATTATGCCAGTTGACATAGCACCAACTGTACGACGCAAAACCCCCATTCCAGCAAAGAGTACACCAAATCCAGTTGCCAAATCCCTTTTCGAACCAGAGAGAGACCCAATTGCAGCAAATAGGACCCCTGTTCCATCTGTTCCCAGTTTAGAAGATGAAGCTTATGTTGTTGTCAGGAACTTTGTGCGCATCTTTCCTTCATGGAAAGATTATACCGCAGACACAGAATAATTTCCAGTCTGCCTCCGCAACTTACGCGTAAGTAATGTACTAATGTTATTCATGGTCATTACTGCATATGTTTCTGTTGACAGAAGACACAAGATTTCATTGTTTTAAATAGGCGAGGAGCAAACTGGATTGTGATGACGAGCAAGGGTTGGTTGCGCTTTTCAAGCACTCGTTGATGAAGTATTGTTCCTACCTGAGGCAACCGCACTTCGATGGCAAGCCTCTGAATGAAATTTCTGTAAAGTCTCCGGTGCTACATTTATCCGACGATGACTGGAATAATCTTGTTACACATTGGTCTCGGTTGCAGCGCAAGGTACTGTCTATGATATCACATCACAATTTGAACTACATTTCTGCATTTGCCTTAATGTCTCACTTGTACGAAAACTGTTAGCAGAAGAACATTCGTTCTCAAGGGACCACAAAATCTCGCAACTATACTGCACACTGCATTTCTCTTGTGAGTACCTCTTGCCCTGTATGACCATACTTACTTTCATAGCTGTTTGATTATGTAGCATCACTGCACATGTTAGCCTCGTAATCGTCCATTTGGTGGACATTATAAGATCCGTATGGACTCTTACACAAATTTAGAATCAACCCAATGCTTTTGAAGAGGTTTAGCTCTGCAGTCCTCTTGTAAGGACTGAACGTGGTCTATCACTTTACTTACATTAACAGCTACTCCCTCCGTCCCATAATATAAGAATGTTTTGTACAGTACACCAGTGTTCAAAACACTCTTGTATTATGGGAAGAGGGATTGGTCCATTTTGTAGCATTCTACATCTTATCTCCCTCGCCCACCATTTACTAAAAAAGATCAGATCTATATTTAATCTTACCAACAAGTAGAATTCACAGACAATGCCAGTGCAGAAGTGTAGCCCATTGCTCTTGTCAGTACATTTTGTCCTGTAACGCTTGTACTTCCAGGGATTGGTAGTTGATTATGTAGCATCAATCTGCATCTTATCTTCATTATCCTCTATGCCTTCCAGTATTATCATATCTATAATTACTCTCTACAAAATGTAGAGTACAGGCAATGCTTATGAAGAAGATTCTGTGCTGAAATTCTTGAGTTATCCTTCCCTTGACATGGAGAAGGGCATTATAAAGCCGGTGTTAACTGTTAATGTAAGTCAGTCCTTCTAAAGCCTTTATCCTCAACTGTTGTTTAATTTGCTCATACTCCCTATCGTTTACTACTGTTTAGTTTGCTGTTTCTACCAAAATGCATGTTTGTAAGAACCGTAAGTTCTAAGTTTTACTTGTAAAACCAAATTCCTTATTCATACCATGCACATTACTTAACACTACCTATATGTATGCTTGGTTTTGTGGATCTATAATCCAGTGTGTGGTGAAGCAGCCCACGTTTTCACCTTGTCATCTCCTGTTTTATCTTACTGATGTGGCTGATGATATGAACAACATGCCATGCACATTATCCAAAATAGATACAATGATTTCTTTGCCCTTCATCTATGCTTGTTATGTTGACATGGTAATCCAGTAGTGTGGTGAAGCTCCCCGCATTAAGAACAATGCCAAATTATGCTATTGATATTTTGAACTTACTCTTTATTTTCTAATTTGAAATTGGATAGAATTGACAGAACAGTTATCATCTTTGTTTATACACGTGCAAAACCTGTCATCTCTCTGTTTTGTTTCAGGGTGATATGCCTGATGGCATGCACAAGTCTGCTGAAGGCTGTGAGACAAACCCAACATATATTGCAGCAAAGAAGGCAAAACATCTTGAAGATAGCGAGACAGCCCCAAAGTCTTGACTTGATGCAGTGTTCAAGTTACTTGAGACAAACAGTCAGACAAGCTCACAGAATTCGTTGTCTGAATCAGTTCGACTTCTTCAGTCCCAAGTTCTAGCAGAAAGGCATTCTACAACTCAACTTCGACTTGAAGTCCTATCTTTAAGAAAGATTGCGGAGAACAACAATGAGAACCTCATCGCTAAACAACTACCCCTGGAAGCTATGACCGACATGCTAGGCCGGTCTCACAGCCTTGCTCAGCAGCTTGCGCAGCAGTTCCCCCGCAAGGCTAACCTTTCTTGAACTATCTTGGAAGTGGTCTCGGTTCAGTATTATTTTGTTACGCTGCAATGGTGCCCAGTTTTTGTAATCTGCTTCTTCGTTGTGCTTTATGATCACTGGTGGCGAACTTCAATGCCCGGTGGATGTAATATACCTTAAATCCTTTATTGTATAGTGTAGGTTTATTCTTAGTTACTATGCCGTAATTTCTTTATTGTATAGAGTAGGTTTGTTCTTAATTCCTACTAGTAACTGCCATCATTCGCTATCTGAAAAAAATCAGATGTAGTCGACCGGGCCGAAACATTCGACTCTAACGGGCTAGGTTTTTAGCGGGCCACAATTGGGCCAGCCTGCGTCTTTCTTGGGCCCGAATGATTGGGGCCTTCACACATTGCGCCAGGCCCAAACTTACACCGGCCTATATTTTAGTTTGGCCTTTTGTCGACCCAACGCTTAGTTTGGCCCAGGTAGCATTGGGCCATTAACAGGCTGAATATTGTACTTGCCTACTACGGCCGAGATGAAACCACGGGCCTTTAGCAGGCCAAAATGCATGTTGGGACTCAATTTTCTCTAGTCGTCGACGGGCCTTCAGCAGGCCGAAATGTGGACCGGGCCGTTTTGGGCCCAGTTAGCTCATGGGCCGTTACCAGGCCGAAACATATCTCGGGCCTTAGTTGGCCGACTGATATCATGGGCCTTTAAGAGGCTGAAAGCTTAGTACAAGCATCAACGGGCTAAATTACGCGACGGGCCTTTAACAGGCCCAAAGTCACGTTGGGCTTAACTGTTGCCACCTTTAGCACAGACCGTTAGTGGGCCCGATGTCCCGTTGGACCATATATGGCCCATGGGCAGCACGGGCCATTCCCAGGCCGAAAGTCACATCGGGCTGAAATGGGCCCATGTCTACATCAGGCCTCTAACAGGCCGAAAGTCACTGGGCTGTAGTTGGGCCCAAATATTCGGCGAACAATTAACGGGCCAGATCTGGCTTCGGGCCACAAATGGGCCCAAATATTGGGCGAACAATTAAGGGCCAGATTTGGCTTCGGGCCGTAAATGGGCCCAAATATTGGGCGAACAATTAATGGGCCAGATCTGGCTTTGGGCCGTAAATGGGCCTTTATTAAGCAGGTCGTTATTGGGCTGGCCCACTAGTACCTGATTAAGTTCTACGGACCTTTGACTGGGCCGGCCTTTTTAACCTATATGGGCCTCTGTTGGGCCCAGCCACGTGTCGACGTATCATAGGCATGTCTCCTCCAATGGACGGGCGACATCTGGCCCACTAACGAGCTGACAGGTGTTCCCTTCAGAATTTTACACGTGGAAATTTCCCATTGGCCGGGGCTGTTAACGGGTTATCGGATCCAAAATCCGACCCGATAGCTTAACATCGTTCCGTTATGGTGGATGCCACATGTCGGTCACCCTTGACGAAAGCACTTCTGTGACGCGCGATTTATCATCATGGAAGTGGACACTTCCGTGATGGTAATTTTGGTAATGTCATGGAACACTTCTACGACAGCACAGGTATGACTATCTTGATTCTGTCATAAAATCGTCATGGATGTACATGCATGACAAAAAACGCGACCTACTGTGACAAATACGTATCATCATGGAAGTGAATTTTTTTGTAGTGCACGCCGCCGCCTTGTACCGCGCCTCCCATGTCTGTGACCGTGTCTCCCTTTTCTGGGGCCGAGACTCCCATGCTGGCAGCCGCGCCATGCAAGCAGAGACAGAAGCTGGGTGCGCGGAGAGCGACGAGTCAGTGGCTAGCGCCTCCGCATCTGCCGCCATCATCGAGGATAAGTAGAACACGGGAGGCCGCTGCCACTTGGGTCCCATGAAGGCCACCATGGAGGCGACGCCGGCGTACACAACAGGTGTCTTGCCGGATCCTTTTGTTGCGAGGACCTTCTTCGACCCCGCATGGGCTCCACAGAAGCGGCGAAGCCCCCTTCCACAATCATCTTGGTCATCAGCCAACGATATCAGTTGGGCAATGGGGAAGCGAGTCGTCCTATGCGTTGAAGCATATACCTCCAGGGCTCCCAGCAGTCCGGTGATCGTGCTGCCGGACATGAGGAACACAAATGGATCAGCAGGCGACCATTTAGGCCAGGTATTATATACCTGTGCTGTCTGGAACTAGCACCGCGTAGTTGATTTGAATGTAATGAAATCCATCATGTTTGCATGAAAATCCGGTATTTTATATGAATTCCATCATTGTTTATATGAAATATCGTCGTGTTTGCATGAATTTCGTCCGGTTGGTTCAGTTGCTGTCAGAATGTGTGCGGCTGTGGTTGGATGGCATAATTTGCGGGTCGCTGGTCAGTGTGCGGCCGGCTCGGGCGGCATGGTGGGAAAAAAGGCACAACTCATGCAAGCTTGTCTCCAACGTGCGCTCTGGAGGATGCATGAGCACCCGAGCCATTCCTCGTCCATTGCTGGAAAAGGCACCGGTGGACAAAAGGGTCACCAATATTTTGATTGGCTACCCCAGGCAAGATCCAAACAGCCCCTCCCAGTAGATTTAAATCCCTCGTTCACCGTGAAATTTTGCCATGTGCTGTTTTCATGGACTAGCAAGATGCCCGTGCATTGCACGGAACATCAAGATTCATTTTTTTTACAAAACACCTGTTGTGATTGACCCATGCAGGAGTAATCCCATGTGTAAAAATTAATGATATCTCGAGAATTTTATCGGAAAAATGGTATCTCGAGAATTTTATCGGAAAAATGGTATCTCAAGAAAGATGAGAGATAAGGTGAGGAGGAGTGGGGCGTGGTGGTGACTAGTGGTCGGACTGGGCGGATGCATGGGGATGGACGACACATTATGTCTAGGTTTGTATCTCTCTCACACGCACCCACGTAGGTGGGGGACGTGCACGACGAGAAGAGGTGCACGCACGGCGCACGTACTCCCGTCTCTTTCCCAACCACACCCGCGCGGGTACACGGTGGAGCTCATTTCTGGACGAAAAGGCAGCCCACGTGGTAATTTGACACGTGTACTGGTTGTCCACTTGATGGAGGATCGTCTACCATGGGTGAAAAAACAAATTGCGACTTGACGCGTTATGTTAAAAAAGAGGCAAACCATGTGGGCCTACCTTGGAGGCAAGGCTCTATACACTCGAGATGCTCTGTACGTATTACTTTTCATGTGTCCCGTCAACTCGCAGAACGAGGAGAAGCTTGCTTAGTACGCCGTCTCCCCCGCCCGAGCGCGGTGGCTCGTAGGACGAGGTGAAGCTTGCTTAGTAGTAATACTTCTTACGCCCGCTCCCTCGCCCACGCGCGTGGTGGCTCGCAGGACGAGGAGAAAAATTTACTACTCCCTACCTTGGTTAGAGAGATTATCATATTGTTTGGAATATATGTCATTTAGTACTCCCTCCATTTACTTATACAAGGCCACTATAAAAAAATACATTTTGCATCTATACAAGGCCACAAATAGTAATCGAGATAAAAGTTAACGACATTTCCTCAAACTAGCAACCTATTCAATACTTGCATGCATGCAATCATAATGACACTCCAATCAGCTTCTTATCCCTTCCTTGCATGCATGTGGTGTATTAATGGTCTCACTAAACAAAAAGAAAGGCGGGTTTACAAGGCAAGTCATTCAATTTTACCTTGGTACCTGTAATATGAGTTTGTGGCCTTGTATATAAAAATTAAGGGAGTAGTAGAAGTAGTATAGTGGTATATAGCAGTAGTACTACTACATCAATTTCCTTGGAGTCTGTGGTGCAGCAAGCTACCCTAGGCTATGTTACTACTCCCTCCTTTCCAGTTTATGGCTCAATTTCAAAATCTCTCCAGCGAAGGTAGACGGTGAGTGGTGGAATTAATTACATAGTTTGCACAAGTAATTAGTACGCTTGTTTTCCTCAAGAAGTTATGTTTAGGGAGGCATTAAGTAGAACGAATGCATGCATGACCACTAAATTTACAAGAACTACATGCATTGGTGAGTTCTCTCTTGACACTACTTGCATCGGGTGATTTAACGCACCTCGAAATCGAACATGTGATGGTACTACTACTACTAGTAGAATTGAGACTTATAAAACGGAAAAACGATTTTCTTTAGATGAGCCCTATAAACCGGAAAGGAGAGAGTAGTAAGTAGTACTACCTCCATAGTGGGTATGTACTCCGTAAAATCAGATTTTCCCAAAACTAAGTTGCTCAACCTTCATTTGCTTGTTTCCCTTCCTGCCTCCTTGCCTCGAACAAACTATGCCAAACTCCCCTGCCTGCCGCGCGGGAAAAGACCCGCCCTTGCCTTTTTTAGTCCGGGTTTGTATTGATGGATCACGCGAGGCAGCAAAAACCAAGCCATGTCTTGTACTTCTCCGTCGATGCTCGCTTTCATGAATTCTGTACTTCCTCTCACCGACATGTGGGACATATAGCAACCGGGTCGACGTGTCATGCACCAAATAACAGTGTAGAACAGCAGGGGGACGCACCCCAGTCGTACCTCCCCAGTAGTAGTGATGAGCAATGCGACGTCAAATCACAATGACGCACCTTCCCAGACGGACGAAGCAACCATTATTTCACACTTCGTTTCGCCATCATCTCCTTCAAGAAAACCACGTAGTATTGCTTCTACCATTGTTCTACCTCAAGAGGGACACGCGCATCGCCTTGGTACATCATGACACGTGGGACCGCATGACAGGCCATACTCCCCTGCCCATCACTCAGTAAAATCACCTCATTTTTACTACTTCCTCCGTACGGTTTACAGGGCACATCATTCTAGGTTGAGAATTTAACTGGCTATATATGTGATGAACAGTATATGTTTAGAAACTACATTCGCTTAAGAGTCCAATGATATACTTTTTGTGACATAGTAACTCATATTTAGTTAGTCAAATGGATGACCTAGAACTACGCGCACGCCCTATAAACCGATATAGAGAGGGTAGTACAGTACATATCTTTTTAGATCAATATAGTCGGGATTCATCATGGAGCAAAACCAAGTGGTAGGTTGCTCCTGTCGTGTTGGTGTAGCAACTCAAGCAGGGCCAGTCCACACACAAAATGGAGACACACTTAACAGGACCCCTTTGGGCGACATGTGGCTCATCCACCGTCTTGTTCCACGTGCCATGCACCAAATTACAGTATGGAGTAGCGGCTGGACTTGGAGGCACCCCGGTCGTAGCACCTTAGTAGTAGAAAATGAGTGATGAGGGGTCAAATCACAAAGCCCCACCTTCCCCGCATTAAGCTGGACGGACGAAGCAACCATCATTTCACTCTAGGACGCAAGAGCATAAAGAAAAGAGAAAGCCAATGATGCGTGCCACAGCTACCTAGGGCACCCTAGGGTAGGGGCCTCCACAACAAATCCTTTTATTTGAAAGTGCCTCCACTAAAAATCCGCTTCTCCCTCGTCCTCTTGAAGAAAACCATTGATGCATGCAGCGGTAGGGTTTGTAGGAGTACTACGGCGTGTGGGGCCACGTCATAGTAAACGGGAGAGGGATTGAGTTGGAGTAGACACCTTAATATGTGTGGGACGCTTGGTTTTATGGGAACGATGCAACATTTTGGGTTCGGGGAAAGTGGAGATATACATACAAAAAATTGTGGACGTAGGTTCGACCAAAAGGCAATGATGCATGGGCCCTGCATTTTGATATACCCGGGGCCGCATGAAATTTTCTACTCTACTCAAAACTAGTAAAGTACACATGCATTGAACGCATGAGATTTGGAAACCAAATTATGAATAAATACACACTATAACATGTAAATCTTTGAGTCATTTATGCATGATGTAGATGTTCGTTTAGTTCTTATAGTTCATATCATTCAAAATCAATTAGTTTTACAAAAAGGTTAAAATTCATGGGGTTGTGCATTGTAAAGCATGAAGTAAAAAACAAATAATGGCAATTCATTTAGAAAAAAGGGCAATTATGATATGAAAGATTCTTTTTTTGACTATAAACAGTAGGGTAAACACCCCACTGCAACTTTTATTAAATAATTAAAAAGAGAATAGAAGTAGTCTGGAGGGCTTGAGATAAGCCCAAAAAGAAATCAAAAGAAGAACAAAAAAATAGAAACTACAAAAAGAACTAAGTAAAAGTACAGCTACCTAATAAACAAGAAAAAAGAACTAGGAAAACTAAAAATAATTACAACAAGGTATCCAACCAACCAGAGAACTGCACTTCATATTTCTTCTTGATCCTGTATTTGAGAAGCTTGAGCTCTTCTGTAAAAATAAATTTCCAGCCATGAAATGATGGGTTGATATTCTCAAAAAATTTAATGTTTCAGATATCTAGATGGCCCATGATCCCAATATGATGATCTCCATAAAGAAAGGGTAGTTGAGCTTGTCTTTGAGGTCTTGATATGCCTCCAGAACAGACAAATTAGGTGTTCTAGATGGACAGATGAAATCCCAACATTTGATGGCAAAAGGACACCCCCAAAAGAGATGATGCAAAGTTTCTTCCTGCTGACAATCCCTCACTGCACAATTGTAAACTTCCAATTCAAACAATTTCCTTCTTAAAAGATTCCTTGTGTTTACTTTGTCATGTAGTAACATCCAGAAAAAAACTTTGTGCTTGGGTTGACAGGAGCTTTTCCAAATCCATGAGAACTGTGGTGGAGTTTGTTTGTGCCCAATTAACACCTTATAAGCTTTAATTGACGAATATAATTCATTTCCCCATATGTAGCTCCAATTATCCAGTGCATCTAAGTATTCTGATTGCCTTATGGAAATGCACATGTCTTCCATTATTAGGAATTCCTCATATGCCTCTGTAGTGAGAGGCAAATAGAAAAGATCTTAAAGATATTCTGTATTGATCACTTTTTGTACACTTGTGAGAGGATCTCTAACAAAGGAATACAGGTGATCAAATTTGTGCTTGAGAACAAATTGATGCCACATATCACCCCAGAACAGAGCACTCTTGCCATCACCCACATTGCACCTTGCTATAGCTTTGAACTGATCAATGAGTGCCAGATTAGATTTCCACCAGAAAGAGCCCACTTTTTGATCCCCTGGAAGTTGCACATTGCTGTAGTAAGTTTCCCAAATTAAATGCACCCAACGAATATCATGTCTGTTGTAAAATTTATGAAGATTTTTCATGAGTAGAGTTTTATTTTGTGTGAAGATATCCAGGACTCCCAAACCACCCTGATTTTTTGGTCTGCAAACTGTGTGCCAAGCCACTAATGTTGGTCTCCTATCTTCCATATCAGGGCTCCTCCAGAGGAAGTGCCTTAAGTATTTAATGATCTAGTGCTTTATAGTGATAGGAATGTCCAGACAACACATAAACTATACTTCTAAAGATGCCATCACAGATTTAACCAACAACACCTTCCCTGCCTGAGTCATGAAAGTGGAAATACTAGCAATCCTCTTAGCAATTCTATTGAGTATAAGCAAACACTGCTCCACAGTTGGTTGTTAAATACCCAATGGTAATCCCAGATAAGTGAAAGGAAATTGTCCTCTGGCACATTGCAAAGTGTTTGGGAAAATATCAACCCTGACTTCTGCAATGTTTATTGGCACCATAATTTATTTCCCATAATTTACTTTTAGGCATGTAGCAGATGCAAATGTGTTTAGTAGAGCTTTGAGGCGTACCAACTGTCTAGCCTTTGCTTGCATGATAAAAAGAGTATCATCTGCATACTGAACTATAGGGAAATCAGGGCAAGAGTTCACTTGAAGTGGTGGTGTGATTAAATCCCTTGTCATGGCTTTATTCAAAATTGATTGTAGCAAATCAGCTGCCAGCAGGAAGATTAAAGGTGAAAGAGGCTCTCCTTGTCGTACTCCTCTTTTACAATAGAATTTCTTCCGAGGTACACCATTTAACATCACAACAGAGGATGCAGAATTGAAAAGCATGTGCATCCAAGTTATCCACTTTTCTCCAAAACCCTTAGCTCTCAATATCTCAATAATAGCCTGATGTTTAATAGTGTCAAAAGCCTTTTCAAAATCCAGCTTGATTACTAGCATTTCTTCTTTTGATTTATGGCACTGATGTATATACTCATAGGCCCAACCAAGGCAATCTTGTATCACTCTATTCTTTAGGAATCCATACTGGTTGATGTGTACCAGCTTGAGAATCACGTTTTGTACTCTGTTTGCCAGGAATTTTGTAATGATTTTGAGTACACCATTAAGCAAATAAATTGGCCTGAAGTCATTGGGGGAAACTGGTACTTCCTTTTTTGGAATGAGTGTGATATAAGAAGTGTTTATGCTTTCCAAATTCACATTTCCAGCATGAAAGGCTAGGATTAGTTCAGTAACATCCAGTTTGATAATGTCCCAACAACCTTTGAGGAACTCATTATTAAATCCATCAGGTCCTAGAGATTTGTCTGTGGGCAAGTTTTTTACTACCTCATCAATTTCTTCCTGAGTGAAAGGTTTCTCAAGATCTTGAAAAAATTGTGGATCCACTCTATTTTCATATAGGTCTTGTAAATTGAAGTGCATGGTATGTCCATTGGAATATCCCAGTCTCTTCTTAAAAGCCTCCCATAGAATTGCAGCCTTTCCTTCATGATCAGTAATTTCCACTTGGTCCTCATTCATGAGCATGGCAATTTTGTTATTCCTGTGGTTAATTGATGCCTTTGTATGAAAGAATTTTGTATTTTCATCACCAAATTTAACCCCCTTGATTTTACCTCTGTGTTTCCAATAAATCTTCTAATTACTGGGGAGAGTTAATAGTGTTTCTTTCAAAAGCTCTCTGCAATTATTCTCAAATAAAGTTAGGTCTCTAAATTCCTCCAAGAAGTCCTATAGAAAAATACATTCATTCAATTCCTCAATCTGCTTTTTGAGATAGGATAGGCTTTTGGCCCAAAGTTTGAGTGCCCTTCTCAAGTTTTTGAATTTAGCATTAATCTTCTTTGCTGGGTCAGTATAACAAACAGGAATGTTCCAGATAGTTTGAACAATGTCCTTCAAAGAGTTATTCTTCAACCAATAATTCTCAAATCTGAAAACCCTAGCCTTGGGTATTGTTGTGCCAATTTTTATTACACAAGGCAGATGATCTGAAATTGGCTTTGCAAGGGGTAGTGCAGTGGTGTCAGGGTAAGTAGTCATCCATGTAGCAGAAGTGAAGAACCAGTCTAATTTTTCAAGTAAAGGGTTATGTTGCATGTTGCTCCAGCTGAACGGTCTCCCTTTTAGAGGTAATTCAATTAGCCCCAAGTTACTAATAGCTTCATTGAATAGTAACATCTGATTAACATCCCCACCAGGTCTGTTTCTGCCTTCAGGTGACCTAATGAAATTATAATCTCCCATGACAATCCAATCAACATCATCAGGCATTTGAATATTGGTAAACCAGTCAATGAATTCCAATTTCTCTTCAGTGTTGCAAGGTCAATAGATATTTGTGAGAATCCAGGGTTTAAGAGTGGTTGTACAAGTGAATTTCATAATTAGTGAGAATTTATTTTGGAATAGCAATTCCCCAGAAAAAAGAGCCCCATTCCAAGCAGAAGTGCTTGTGTTTTGAGGTTTGTGCATTATGCTTAAGTTCAACCATGGAGTCTTCTAGATTGTACATGTGGCAGAATCTGGTGGAATATTGATGATATCCAAGGGCCAGTAGTGCTCGGATTTGCCATCTCTGCACTATCGGATTAGCCTCATCCAACGACCATCTTTCAAAGTTATTCGCACACTATATAGGGGTATAGATAATGCATAAAAGTTCCTCCCAAAACATCTATAACTAAAGAGAAAAATGAATTGCAGTTAAAAGAATGACATTTCTAACAAAAATGTGAATGTGAACTAGATATGTGTGCACGTGACCAGCACATACATTTTCAATACAAAATTTAATGCGCGAAATAACTTAGAGTAACATGCACGAATTGATGATGTGGTGCTTGCATGCATAGAGTAGAAAAACACTGTGACTTATGACTTGCATGCATGAGTGTTCTTGCGCCATAGTTGCATGTCTAGGAAAAAAGCTAGTAGTGGGTTGTACTACCTATTTAGGAATATAAGATGTATACATGGAAGTTGTAGGGAAAGAGATGACATGGAGTATCTCAATTCCTATGAGTAGGGATTGGAAAAGAGATGTCATTTGGTTCACATCATAGGAACTTTTCTATTGAATCTAGAGATGACATGTATCTCAATTCCTATGAGGAGGGATAAGAAAAGAGATGTCATTTAGTTCACATCATAGGAACTTATTGAATATACGCTAATTTTTATTTTCCTTTGAAATTATGGGAGTATAGGAATCCATTCATATGAACCAAGTGGCTCTAAAGCTATAAAAATGATATCATGTTTATTTCCTTTGAAATGTGGAGTATATGAATCTATTCCTATGAACCAATTGGCTCTAAAGGAAAAAATCCTATAAAAATCATATCATATAGAGTTCCTATGATATTCCTCCACACCAAAGGATGATTGAAATTTCTGCAGGTGATACGATGGTCTTTCTTTGTAGACTCCTCCCCCATCTTTATAGTTACCTCTCAAAGATGAATGAAATGATATATACTGGGTATTCTATATGTGCATTTTGGTACACGAAAACTCGGTAAAAGTTTGCGAGGTTCGAATTTTCAATAAAGCTATATGGACTGCATTTTGGAATGGAGGGAGGAGCATACATAGTTGCTAACACTCACATGGAAGATTTGTGTGTAGGAGGAGTGACTGTTCCGTTAAATGACATGGCAAAAGAGACACTGTCGGATGCCGATCTAACGGTTCTTATGGTGTTCGTCAGGAAACAGCTTGTGGCGAACGTTTGTAGGATAATGATTTACGGACACATGCATTGCATTGATAAGTGCCACCTCTCTCTCACGCATACACGCACCCTCACGGGTCACGACTCTCCTGAGTCCTCTCGCACCCACCGTCTATCTGCAGGTAGACGTCACACACATATGTGCTCTTCACACCCTACCCTCAGAACTTCTAAAAAACAAAAGATGTCGCGCACATTTTATTTTAGCTCACACATCACACACTTATACTATTATTATTGTGGCGAACGTTCTTTGGGCATAGTATATTGTACTCTCACGAAGAGAAGCAGTGCACGCACACACTAGTTCTCTCACACCCACTCGTGGGTACACGTAGGAGCGCATTTTTTGAAGCTGGTACAACAAAATCACTCCACTATATATATAAGCAGGAGCCTTAGCGCTTGCTTTACTAGGGTTCCTCTCTTTCACTCTCTCATGCTCTCCAGATCTAAGCAAGACATAGGTGGCCACACTCCCTCTTTGCTCACGGCTAGTCACAAATCTGGCCGGACCACCTCGACCGGGGCAGGGGTGTAGGTGCATCGTTCACGCTGTCTTCCGCGGCGAGGGAGGAGACCAACGGCTACCCGCGCGTCCCGATCGGCGGCCGTGTCATTCTCTCCAGAGAGCGCCGGTTCAGGAGGGCCTCTGACCCCTTCTTTCTCCCTGCGGTATTGTTGCCAAGATGCAGCCTCCCGACGCCATCTTTACCACATGCCGACAACCCTCAGGTATATATTCCTTCGAAACCTGCCTTGCTCTACTGCCCCAGCGCCCCACGTGGCTGCTTGTGAATCTTTTTCTACTTCCGTCGGCTGTTCCAAAGCCACCTAGACTTTTACTATTGTTAGAGGTAAAGCTAGTTCATACAGTCGACTCTAAGAGTTGGTTCAAACAGGGAAGAAAGTGGGGAAGCTGTAGCATGAAACTAGGACTTGGTTCTAAGAGGAAACGGAGGAAAGTAGTAGATACTGGCTACCCAACAGGTCTCTTGGTTGAAAAGACAAAGAAATCATGGTGAATGGTGAAGGGTGGGGGGAAGTGGACTTGTCTCTTGGTTGAAAAAGTAAAGAAAGTGAGGGGTGTTGGGGGACAACATAAATGAGAATGATCAGGTCTAGATTTCCTATGCTCACATAGGAAAATGTCACTGAGGAGATAAAAAATGGGACAAATGTAGACATGATGCCTAAGTGTTTGCCACTCTCGGCAACCACATCTGCCTCACTACTTTATGCCCTTGCTGTCCCTATGCCCATATCGCTACCGTTAATGTAAAATCACATGAAACATTAAGCAATGCCACCTAATGTCACTATAAGTAATGGTCTAATGCTGTCGATAAATTGAAGCAATGCCACCATCATTTTATGAAGTGCTTCCGTCTTGCTTTAATTTCCATTGATTGTGTTTTTGCAGTTACACTTAAATCTCACACCGCTAACATTGCTTCATCCCAGTGGAACTGCACAAATTTGATTGCATATTTACTGACCATGTGCTACTCTCATGACAGTATATTGTTCTGCATGTTAGTCTAGTGGCAGTGTTGATGTCATGTGATGCTACTTACTTAAGGGCACTTTCATACTGTCAATCTGGTGCCAATTCTAACACAATTGATGTTGTTGTTAATCATAGGCTGCTACAAATATCTGTCACTGTTTAAATAACCATATTTCGTATTTGCCCAAACAGGGATGTCTGTCTCCATATTGTTTCTATCAGCACAATCAAAAGTACACACCTCAGTTTTAGTACAACTGCACAAAATGAGATGGCTATTCCTAGCTACCGTCCTCTAACCACTAGTGTTCCACGTATTCCAACATTGGTAGTAACTAGGTAGAATGACCAACGCAATCTAAAAGAAGCTGATTCATATGTTTTACTTCCTGATTGCAGTGCAGGGACGAGCGAAAACAACTGCATCCTAGTCCGGGATGCACTTTCTACCAGTTCATCCATGGACCGAGGACTAGCTGGCACGGCTGCATGGAGGTTTTTCGGACAGGTGCGCGGATAAGAGGCATTGTGGTCTGCTTATTTCTGCAAATAGCGGTGCTTAAATTTAGTGGAATGCACAAGAATTTCAGCTGGTCAGTACACTTCATGGTTCAGTTCAGTATTCCAGCTGAGAACACAATTATAATTGGTTATTCTGGAATGAGAGAACCTAACCTTGGATGGTGGCAACAAGAAAAAACTAGAGTGAACTCCAGGAAATTTAAGCCTGACGGGAGGCCCTTTGCTCAGAGAAGCCTTGCTTGTTTCTTCCTGATTTGTAAACCTTCTCACAACTTTGTCTTTTGTTGTGAACTAGTATATGTTTGTTATGTTCTATGAATCATTGAGATGTATAAAATTGCTTAACTCATGCTTTTCAAGTTTTTTATGAAGCCGAGTTTAATGTGAGTGTTCCACATGAACGCTGGACTAGCGTGTGAACGTTTGGAATTTACATTGTTGCCTCAGTTAACTGCATGAACCACTGTAACAAGATATATAGTTTCGTATATGTCAGACAACAGATTGTTGATTGTTAGCTGGTCGATAGCCTAGTGTTGAAGCGAGCTGAGCCAATGTGTCGTGTTTTGCACAACTGCTTACAAGTGGGATAGCACCAACAGTGTTTACAAGTACTTATGTATATGTTAGCGCACAGTTCTCAAACGAGTACTCTATTTCATCAAACACACACTGCTCGTATGATAAACCATGACAACTTATGTCTTACCATGCCATATTCATTAAAAACTAGTGAGGACGCATCTGTTTCGGCAACAATTATGATTGTTCTCACATGATTCACGGGCACACAAAAGTAGGAGCAGTTCCCATAGATGGATTCAAACAGAGTACTAGCCCCAGAGGTCTCGCTAATAGGCAAGGTTCAGATAATTAGACACAATCCAAACTACTATTAAATACTAGCTAGAGCAACTATTTCATGCCTCGATCTAATTTGGGCTGGACACAAGACAGACCCTGCCATGAACATCATCGAGGACGTATGGCAGCAGCTCTATCCTGTGAACCTTCATGAAGATAACCTTGTGGCTTTGCCACTCATAAACTTGTTTGTCGAGGCATGCCACATCATCTTCCTGTGTAAGCTTGACAAGAACAGTAAGCCTTACAAATGAAGGAGTAGCTTTGAACTTCTTGTGCTTCAGTACACCCTGGACAACACGCCTGAGAATAGTGAGGCTGGAATAGAACTCGACATCGGTATAAGTGCAAATGGCTTCCAGGATCCAACAACCTAAGAACTCTGTTTTCCCAGTGTGTATATTCAGGTCGTCCGCCTCATAGGGAGTGACATGTACAACCACACAATCCTTGTCTGCATCAGGGCTCTAATTGAAACAGAAACAAATTCTGAATTACTTTATAGTATAAGAAACACAAGTTATTTAAACCACTATGTATAGCATGGCATCGAAGCTAATAAATTTTTGCATTATTCATCACCACATACTTAGATGAAAAACCACAATCAAGATCGGTAAAGAAGAAAATCACCTTAGGCAGCTCAGCGGGGGGGGGGGGTCCTCAAAGGGGAAAACTGCTCTTGCAGTGCCATGGGGGCTGTTACCTCAAATGGGGTGTTGACCATCTCAGTAGTGGCCGTGAGCGTATCTGGGGTTTACTCGGTGGCTGCCTCCATCTTCTTGGAGCTCTCTGTCTCGTGGGGATCAGCCTCCCGTGTCTGCTCCAACATCGGTAGATCTTTGCCTGGTTCTCCTTGGTCCATCATGAAACTGATGAATACTAGGAGACCACTAAAAGAAAAACACAATCGCAATGACAATGAAACAAAAAAGAGAGTGAGGATTGGTTACTGCTTTGCAAAAGTTCTTTTTTTTCTCTGAACGAAAATATACCAACATCACGGATCCGCTTACCTTCCCTTTGTTGGGAGAGAAGAACAGTGGCAGATGCGAGTGTTGGCTTTCTTAAATACGGTGAGGGAGAAGGGGATTCAGCAAAGAGTGAAATGATGGTTGCTTCGTTCGTCAAACTTAGACTGCGGGAAGGTGGGGTTTTGTGATACGACGGCTCATTACTGCCGCGCTAACCCGGGGTGACTCTCCGCCTACATATTGCCATCTAATTTGGTGGATGGCATTTGGGCCCGCGCGCTACATGGCCCGCATGTCGGTGAACAAAAGTAAAACGGCATTCAGTAGAGGGAGACATTTCGATAACCTAGGAGGAGCCAGAAGCGGTAGTGTGTCCACTATACTAGTAGTAATTGTTTTTCTGGGTAGCTGTAGAGTGTATCCATTGTACTAGTAGTAATTGTTTCTCTGGGCCCAAGACAAAACAGCCCATCCACCCTAGTAAATAATAAAATCAATTCAAAAGCCCATATATTTACTTAATGAGAGGTGCTGCCCACACCCAGCACACCGCCCTCCCCAAAAAACCTGGGTGCTCTTCTTCCTCCTCACTCCCACCCACCTCACGTCAGCTCGCTGCACTCGTACCCCCAAATTCCTCACCTCACTCCTACAGAAAACCCTAGCTCCCCTTCTTCCCCACTACTACAGAAAAACCCCAACTCCCCTTCTTCTTCACTCACACTACAACTAGGATCGTCATTTGTTACTCTACTCAAATCCATGAGCGCAACGCGACGCCCTCGAGGAAAATGGAGTCGGCTGACCACAACGCCAAGAAGATGAGGCTCCTGCCAGCGATGACTCCTGTTGTAGATCCTGCACCCGGCAGCACGGGGAGAAGCGGCAACCCCGCCCCCACTGGATCCCAGGAACCCGTAGAATCTCGGGTGGACCACATCAGTGATCTCCCGGATGCCGTCCTTGGGGAGATCATCTCGCTTCTCCGCACCAAGGATTGCTGCCGCACCCAAGTCCTCTCAATTCGGTTGCACCCTCTATGGCGCGCCGTGCCCCTTAATGTCGACTGTCGTCAGCTATCTCTCTTCAATGATTTTGAAATTCACAGAGCCATCATCTCCTCCCACCAGGGCTCCGTTCGAAGCCTCTGCATCCCATCATGCTACCTGAGCAAGCATACCATGCCCTGCACGATGGATATCTTGCTGAAATCCCCTGAATTCATAGAACTACAGCTGCTTGAGTTCTACTATTCCGCTGGAAATCACCTACCAGATACCGAACGCCATGTACTTGTGCCCTCAGCACCGATGTCCATATCACGGTTTTCCTCCTCTCTCCACACCGCCACCTTTGCGTTGTGCTACCTACCAGACAATCTCGTACTAAACCTTCGACTCCCATTTCTCAAGAAACATTCACTTGTGCAGGTTCGTATATCGGAGGCCTCATTGCACAACATCATCCACTCTAGTTGCCCTACCCTGGAGTGCTTGGTGCTTGTTTTCACAGTTAGAATCGGTTGTCTCCAAATAAAGTCGCCTAACCTTATAAGAATTGGAATTTCTTTTGACAAAAGGCATCTCATCATCCAAGATGCCCCTTCACTTCAAAGGTTGATCCTTGATTCTAGTTATTCACCGTCACAAATAACCGCCCTCTCTGTGCCTAAACTGGAGACCTTGGGTATGTAATACATGATCTCTGTGCTCATTTCAATATGGTGTTTGGTTCCACAGTTCTTCATGTACTTTATATTATCATCTACCCTTGTAACCAGCAAGTGCCTCATTATTACAAGCCGAAAAAATGGTTCCTCCTAATGGTTGGACATCTAGGGCTCACGCCATTGTCAACGTAGTCAACAAACGAGAGAATTACACTATGAGAGACTGACACTAGGGACCTAGAAGGTCGCGCAGTTGTTATTTTTTCTGAGGAACAAGCAATTGTTATTTATACTAGTTTTAGTGACGGATCAGGGTAACAACGAGGCTGTGCGTGGGCTGTGGCCCGTCTAGCCAGGGTTTTATTTATGTTTACCACATCATGAGCCCAGTTGTGTTTTTTTCTTGCTGAAAATGGCTAGCCCAGTTCTTTTTTTCTTAAATAAATACCCAAAAGAGGCCTACTTGCTTTATCAGCCCTGCTGGGCTGCAAATCTTTCAAGACGAGGAGAGTTTCATTCGGTTTGCCCAGAAATGGGTTGTTCATTTTTAAAACACATCAAACCGGGAATTAGTTTCAATATTTTTTTATTACAAGATTTTAAATTCCATCGATTTTTATGCGTGGACAATTATTTGGATTTTATATTTATATAAATTATTTTTTCAAAATAGTTTGAATGTGACTCGATATTTCAGGATTAAAAATAGTTGACCGCACCGAAATATGCAAAATTTCATATAATTTTTGACCGTGGCCACAATATGGGGTGTAATGCTAACAAAAAGAAGATGGGCTCCAAAAAAATTCTTAAGAATTAGCAAATGGTCTGTAAATTATTAGAAATAATTGTAGATGGGTTGTATGCTGTTTTCCATAGATTTGATGCTGACTTGTGCGCCTACTATAGGTTGATGCGTATGCTTTCCTAAAAAAAAGGTTGACACACACGCAACGCCGTGTCAACTTAGTCAACACACGAGAGCAGTGACTGTTGGATGTCCATCAGATGGCCGTCGTGCTTCTTCAATATCTCCTCTTCCTGCTCCAGCCGCTCAAACAAGCGCCGGCGGGACTACCTGCTCCCTCCTCCCGCGGCTGGCTATGCTGCTGCGCAGGCCTCACCGCCCATCGTACTCCCATCACTGGCCTAGCCATCCCTCTACTCACCCACACCAGCTATTATTCTCCGGCAACGGTAGATGAACCAGTAAACCCTCGTACTCTCCTCCGTGTGGGAAACAACTGCCGAGTCTTCCCTGGTTCCGTGTCGTTCCCTTCCTAGGCCTCGCCGTTGTCCACCGCCCTAGTGCTCTCGGCGTGGCGTGGTCAATGTGCTCAACGAACGACATCCATCGGAAGTGGACTATACATGGAGAGGCTGACAGCTGGGTCCACGGCCGCACGCAAGGAAATGCCTCCTTATTTTGTGCAAAATAATGATTCCTCCACCTGATAGATGGGACCCACCAGAAGGGCCTCTGTATTTCATGAAAAAATGGTTCCCCCCGCTGACAGGTCGGACCCACCAGCTATATCTTTGCACGCAAGGAAGTGCCTCCTTATTACACACAAAAAGGAATACCCCCTGCTAGTTGGGACCCACCATAGTGGGAGGCTAACTTCTGGTCCTACTAAGTTGACGGGGACGAACGGTTTTGTCAACTTAGTCAATATGAACAATTCTAGCTCCAGTGACCATACGATGTCCATCCAACGGCCGTAGTGCTTCTTCAACCTCTGGTCTTCTTGCTCCAGCCGCCCAAAGCAGTGCCAGTCGTGTCGCGTGCTCCTGCCTCCCATGGCCGGTTGTGATGCCGCGGAGGGCTCACCGCCCCCTACTACTCCCGCCACTGGCCAGGCCATCCACTAACCCACACCCCTCGTTATTCTACGGCGACGACATCCTCACATCGCTATCGAACCAGTGAACCCTCGTACTCCTCTCCGCATGGGCTTCCACTACCGCGTCTTCCCCGGCTCCGCATCGTCCCCTTCCTAGGCCTCACCATCGTCCACCACCATGGTGCTCTCGGCGCGGCGTGGTCAACATGGTCAAGGATCGACTTCCATCGGAAGAGTACTGTACATGGTGAGGCTGACAGCTGGGTCCACGGCCACAGCAAGGAAGTGCCTCCTTATTACGTGCAAAATAATTATTCCTCCACCTGACAGCAAGGACCGATCGGATGGGCCACCGTATTTCACGAAAAAATGTTTCCCCCTGACTACTGGGACCCACCAGCTACATCTTCGCATGCAAGGAAGTGCATCCATATTACGGGAAAAAAATGATTCGCCCCCGGACTACTGGGACCCACCAGCTACATATTCGCACGCATGGAAGTGCCTGACAATCAGGACCCACCTAGTCGAAGCATACATAGCATTGTCATTCAGGTCACGAACATGTACGTACATACTGGTCGATCATTCTGTCTGTGGGCTGCAACGATGAACCGTGGCCGTGTAAGGAAGGGCACGTGTCATAGTAGAGGCTCAGACATAGCATATACACATACGTACAACCAAGGTGCAAGAAAGTAAATACAGCCACATACGTACATACATACGGGGTCTCAAACGCCTACTCAAGCATACGTACGGCCAGGGCTCATGTACATGGCTGGGTGGAACGGAGAAATTGCGTCGTCGTCGTGTTCATGGGGAGCCAACCGGCTGGGTTGGAACAGAATGTGTCGTCATGTTCATCGGGAGCCAACCGGCTTGGATGGAACAACCGATGGAAAAGAGGCCTGGCGTACCGCAGAACGGAGGAAACGGCCTTGTGTTCGACCGACCACGATCGAAATGGGATCCTGTTCATTGAGAGGGGTCTGGCGGTACCGCAAAACGGAGGAAACAGACTTCTCTTGGACCTCCTACGGTCGAAACGGGGTCCTGTTGATCGGGAGGGGTGCGGGGTACCGCAAAATGGAGGAAACGGACTTGTATTGGAGCGCTACGGTCGAAACGGGGGTCTTGTTCATCGGTAGGGGTGTGGCGTACCGCAAAACGGGGACTCCGCGGGATACTGTTCATCTCCATCGTCGACTACTTCCACGTGCTACTGTTCATCCAACATCGACCTCCTCCAGCCTCCACCTGCGACTGTTCATCCACGGGCTCCTATTCATCTAGCCTCCACCTCTCCTCCACCGGCTACTATTGAACTAGCCCTCTCCACGGAGTCCTGTTCAACCACCCCTCCACAGGCTACTGTTCATCCAGCCCTCCACCGACTACTGTTCAACCAGCCCTCTACTGGCTACTGTTCATCCAGCCCTCCACAGGGTCCTGTTCATCCACGCCCAACCGACTCGATCGATCGGGGTCCTGTTCATCCAGCGGCAACACCACGGGGTCCTGTTCATCCAAACCCCCCAAGAACACTCACTGTTCATCCAGAAAGCAGCATCGATCGGCTTCAGTTAGCAGAAGTAGCAAAGGAATTACTCGGGTTCAGTTAACAGCAAGGGATCGATTGCTTGGGTTCAGTAACGTAGCTAGTGCAATCGCTCGGGTTCAGTTAGAGCCCAACATCTCGCTCGGGTTCAGTTAGAGCGCAACGCCTCGCACACATGCGCGTTCGTGTACGAGAGAAATGCGCAAACCTCCGTCCATCGCTCACCCCCGACCACCCACCGTAACAAGGAACACCCCTATATTTTCCTCGCCCTCGCTTCTACCATGGTTTTTTTCGTCATGGACAGCCCAAAGAATGTCATGCGGCCACGTCTCCGGCCCGCCTAGAACGAAAAGTCCATTTTCTATCATGAGTTTTTGTCATAGAAGTAGGAGCCCACCACATCTATGATGATACCGGGTTTTCTCACAATTATCGTTATAGAAGTGTCATAAGCATGACAATTTCTTTTTGTTCGACCCAAAATGTCATGGATGTGTCTTTTTTTTAAGTGTGAACTATTCCATAATATTCTTCTGATGTGCGCATTCTTATATTCATTGTGATTACGTACAATATCTGAAATGCATAAAAATATAAATAGTAGTGAGATTATCTTTGTAATACAGAGGATATTGTAATATAATAGGGGCTCCTTGTAAACCCTTGTGTGCTATCACTGGATTCTGATGAGAGAGCCCATGTGTTTGGTAGTATGGTGATTATTATAATCTAGCAGAACTACACAAAAAATAGGCTCCTTATTGGGAGCTCCAGATGTAAGGATAGTTGGCTGATGATAGGTTCATAATATACCGTATAAATGTTTTATTGCCAAACCATGATAACGAGAGCGCAGAGCCAGTAGGCAGATTGTAGTGTAGATAATAGGGGTACAACATAACCACCATAAATAAACCGGGAAATCAGAACTGGCTGGAAAACACAGGGTTTTGCTGCTACTAATATGCAGCCTATCGATCACCTACAGGCTAGCTCTATTCATCTGAAGATGCACCACTGTTACTATCAGTTTAGTCTATCAAAGACAGCACGGTTCCCACCATTTCTGGGATATTATGGCAGACCAAATCGAAGTGCGAAATCATGTAGCAGAACCGGCCCAATAGAGCTGTCGACTGCAGATGTCCCTACTCCCCTTCCTGACAAGGAACATACTGTACTTACTAAAGTAGAACAGAAGAGGAAGATGTTAAATAATAGAAGGGAAAGCATATTATTGAGATCCCCTTCTTTCTATACAATGTTTGTTTCCCACCCATATGAATCAGAGCGTCCAAAGAAATGCAGTTCCATGATGTCTCTCTATATGTGGCCACATGCATTTGGAAACTCAAGTGGGAGCATTAACTAACCAATTAAATGTGTGTTTGTTAGCTAATGTCAGTATCATATCACATTCATATTTGAAGAACCTTAGGACGTATGATTAGTGTGTTATTTAGCTTTAAAGGGTGGACAGCTGCTAGTAGGACACAAAGCACCTACGCAGATCGTAGTGTAGATATAATGGGAAAACCCTAAGCATCAGGAGTAAAATCAAGAAAGTGGAACTTGCTGGAATATATGTGCTAGTATTGTCGGTACGGCTAGAAAGGCTTCACATACCAGCTCTCCACAACTGAAGGCGCAGTACTGTTACTATCAGTCTAACTCTCAAAGGTGACACATAAGATCGAATACAAAGAGTTGAAATTGTCCATGACAATCAACAAGAAGACTAACATGAAGAGTTGAAAGCGTCCATGACAAGCGACCGAATAGACCTGTACACTGCAAATGTCCCTGCTCCTCTTTACTACAAAGAACATACTGTAGAACTATTATACTCCCTGTGTTCCTAAATACAAATCTTTGTAGAGATTCCACTATGGATCACATACAGATCTATATAGATACATTTTAGAGTGTAGATTCACTCATTTTTCTCCGTGTGTAGTCCATGGAGGAATCTCTAAAAAGACTTATATTTAGGTATGTAGAGAGTAGTTACAAAGGAAGAATAGAAGAGGAGCATGCTAAAGAAGAGAAAGCAGATTTTGGATAATAAAATGTTGGTTGGCCACACATGATGAACCAGAGCGCATAAAGAATGCAACTCCCTGGTGTCCCTCGATATGTGGCGTATGTGCTTTTCGAAAGTAAAGTAGGAACATTAACTGACCAATTAAACATTCTTTGTTTAGTACATGTCAGCATGATATCCGGTTCGTATTTGAGCAACTAAGTTTGGAATTATGAGTGGCATGTTGTTTAGCTTGATGGGTCGAGGAGCACTGCTTGCACGTATGTCTCGAAGCACCTACGATAATAGTACTGAATATATGGGAATGTCTACATGCAAGTCACCTGACTTTCGTCATTTGGGTCAGTCGGCCATTTTAGGCGGTTGGGTGAAGATCCTACGTCTCCTAACCCTTCGTCTTCCTCGCCTCTTATTCTTCCCCTAAAGACCACCACACGGGTTGCCGGCCGAACCACCGGCCCCTTCCCTCTCCTGAACCGCCCACCACCTCCGATCTTCCGCCGCCCCAACCATCCCTCTAGCTAACCCGACCCCCACTGCGTCTAGTTTTGCCTCCGGTGAGGCCCTACCATAGCCCGACGATAGCCCCCCACAAACAATGTCCCCACCCGAAACCCCAAGATAGATAATGGGGCCGCCCTTCGGCGAGCCCCTTCCTTCCCACCGGTGAACTCCGGCGAGCTATCAAAAATCGACTGACGAAATCTTGAAATTTAGTCTACTGTCATTTAACAAGTGTGGAATATAAAAGGGGAAAACCATAACCATTGCGAGTATAGTGTTGAGCGTGCCATGGCGGATCCGAAGGTGCAAACCGGACTAAGGCAAGTTCGCAACCAATGTTTGCTTTCAACTAACAAGTAAGATCCTAAGTGATGGACAAGAAATCACAATAAAGCAGTGGCGATCTATTTTCTTGCTATGATAAATAATTTGAGCAGATACGAAAGAGTACCGCCTCTAGTGCGGCGCCGTGGATGCATCTGCTGAGAATTTGATGGTGTTGCGGTAGCGATGGCTGTCGGCGGCGTGGAAGCAGATCTAGGAGGCTAGACGGTGGCGGTGGGTGAAATATCCTGGCGCGTTGGACGAGACTATCGTAGGAGCGGCGCCGGCAAGGTGAACGACAGCGGGGATGAAGCGAGAGGACGGGATGCAAAGATCCTGGTCCGAACGCGTGGATGAGAGAGGACGATCTCTTGTAATGGACAATGGCGTCGGGGTATCAACTCTAGCATGGTGGAGGAGGACGGCGGTGGATGGGGTGGTGGACGGAGGAGGCTCGGGTGGAGAGGGTGTTTTGGTGCCCACGGAGTGCGAATGGGGAAATGGAGGGAGAGAGGATGGGAGGAACCATGTCTTCACGTAGCGACCAGACCTCAAACAGTCTGATCTCTGTGCTTTAGTGTCATCCCTGGATCAGTAATGCTGACACACACAGTACTTGAAGGAGTTATAACAGAGTAGCAATCACACACTTATTATATCGAATGTCTCCAAAGGAGAACTTATTACAATAAATATGGCTTAAGGCCATCTAATAACGTTAACAGCGGAAGGCTTGGAAGATAAGTGAGTCCATCAACTCCAATGGCATCACTGAGTATAGAACCATGACCTAAGGCACCTTACTCGTCGTCTGAATAGTCTGCAACATGAACGTTGCAGCCCGAAAATGGGTCATCACATGGAATATGCTGGCAATGTAACACATAGAGGGTAATGAACAGAATTATGCTATACTACATGCATATATGGCTGGTGGTAAGCTCTATGGTTACAGTTTTGCATAAAGCCAATTTTTCCCTACTGCAAAGGAATAAATTTTATTTAACTATCATGGTGGTTGTTAAACATTGAGAAGATAGACATCCTCTGAATCCCAATTAAACATCATCATTAAACCCAACAAATTAAGTTAAAGTAACATGATGAGATTCACATGATAATCCAAGTACTAGATACTCAAAATGTCCATAACCAGGGACACAGCTAACAATGATTAGTTTATACACTTTTCAGAGGTTTGCGCACTTTTCCCCACAAGACTCGATCTCCTCCGTTGGATTTCTCGCACTACATTGTGTTTGAGAAACGGATGACCGAGACACAGTCTTTCAGAAGCATTAACTCTCTACTCCGGGTAGACAGTGCCACCTATAACCCACTACATCTGCTAGTCTACCTCTTCAAGAGCTCACGTAACTTAATCAACTATGCTAGATCCCATAATAGCTTGTGGTTGCACACGGAAGTTTCTAGCATGAATAATCTCATGATCCCTTTGAGCCTGGGTGGCGATCCGTAAAGAAAATCAGGCAAACGCTGGAATAGCCAGGTGCCTCAATCCACCCAGATGTGTATTGAAGTTGCCACCTTAAATAAACCATTAAATAACAATCTCACATCTGTCATGGATACACTCAGCCAATCCACGTCTACTAGCATAGCATGGCAATATAAGCAAACGTAGAAGTAACTCCCAAGGGTTTGATAATAAAACAGGTAATAGGTACTACCTCATCTACTTCCCAAAACCCACAATTTAATCAGATCCTAATCATGCAATTGTTTGAGGATTGATCTAATGCAATAAAATTGGGTAGTAAAGAGGTATGATCAAAGTGTTACTTGCCTTGCTGATGATCCGTGAAACCTAGAGATTCGAAGTAGCAAGCGGCGCACTCCGGGTACTCTATCGCAAACAAACAAGCATACAATAAGAACTCATCTAATGCACAGGTAAATCTCAAATGAAAGATCTAACCAGAAAGTTCAACTTAAGAACTCCGGTTTGCAAAAAGAATCAAATTAAATGAAGCAACGAAAGTCAAACGGTGAAAGAACCAAGCTTCATTTACTAATCTGGACCTAAGTCAAACTTTACAGTAGCAAAAACTTGTTTGAGTTGGTTAAACGGAAAGAGGGTTTCGAGACGAAACTCTAGGCCCTTGAATCGCCTGATTCCGATAAATGAGCGAAAAGTTAAACTAAAACGAAAAATAGATCAGAAATCGCGATCAGAAATAATCGCGGAAAATCCGAGAAAAAGAAAAACGGATGAACAGGCTAACGAATGAATGTTCGCTGTCTGTGAAAAAAATGAAAACCGTTCGTTAAAACGAACGTAGGGACGAACGTCCGCTAAATAAACTAAACCGAAAAAACAGATCTAGGGTTTTTTTTAAAAATGAACGAAAAACAATTAAAAGAAATACTAAACGGACTCCAAAAATCCCAAACGGTTTTCTCGAGGAAAACCGCAAGCGGCGGGGGCGGTGGCTACCTCCGGCAAGGGGGCGGCGGGGTCCGGCGGGGCGGCGGCGGGGTCCGACGTCGGCGGCGGCGGGCAGCACAGGATCCGGCGGTGGCGGCGGCGGTGGCGGTGGCGGTGGCGGGTGCAGGGTTAGGGTTTGGCGCGGGGTAGGCTGGGGCTCCGGTGGGCTCGGGGCGGCAGCTTATAAAGGCCCGGCCGGCGGAGTCCTGGCCGAAAACAGCCCAAAGTCGGTTCGCGTTTTTTTTAAAAATAGTTTCACGCAGAAAAACAATTAAAAGAAATACTAAACCGACTGCAAAAATCCCGAAATAAATTTTTTTCCCGACTTCTAAAATGAGGCCGGACAAGATGAACATTTATTTGGGGTCTAAATGCAATTTTGAAAAATGTGTATTTTTCCTAAATTTAAATAAAATAGCAAAAAACTCCAAAATAAAAACTTATTTGATTTTTTATTAAATCCTCAATATTCCTTTATTTTTAGAAAGTCATTTTATTCCCTCTCTCTTATTTTTATAATTGGAATAATTGGAGTTGAAATAAATAAAATCATATGATCCTATTTTCAAAATTTGAGAAAACTCAAATATGAAAATAACGAAATCTCCAACTCTCTCTGTGGGTCCTTGAGTTGCGTAGAATTTCTAGGATCTAACCAAAATGCAATAAAAATATGATATGCAATGATGATCTAATGTATAACCTTCCAAATTGAAAATTTGGGATGTTACAAACCTACCCCCCTTAAGATGAATCTCGCCCTCGAGATTCGGGTTGGCTAGAAAATAGGTGAGGGTGGTCCTTCCGTAGATCTTCCTCTTGCTCCCAGATAGCTTCATCCTCGGTGTGGTGGCTCCACTAAACTTTGCAAAACTTGATAACCTTGTTGCGAGTGACTCGACTGGCATATTCGAGAATCATAACTGGTTTCTCCTCATAGGTCAAATCACTATCCAACTGAATCGCTTCCAGTGGCACTGTATCTCTCAGTGGTATATCAGCCATCTCTGCGCGGCACTTCTTCAACTGGGAAACGTGGAACATGTCATAAACTCCTAACAATCCTTCGGGCAATTCCAACTTGTAGGCAACTTCTCCCATACGCTCCAAAACTTTGTATGGTCCCACAAAATGTGGAGCTAATTTTCCCTTAACTCCAAAGCGCTTAACTCCTCAAAGCGGGGACATACGAAGATAAACTCTGTCTCCGACTTCGTAAATAGTCTCCTTGCGTTTTGAATCTGCATAGCTTTTCTGCCTGGACTGGGCTACCTTGAGCCTATCGCGAATCAACTTCACCTTCTGTTCAAACTCCTTAATCAAGTCTGGTCCAAACAGCTGGCGATCTCCAACTTCATCCCACAACAAAAGGGGTCCTGCACCTCCTTCCGTACAAGGCTTCGAAAGGGGCCATCTTCAAACTGGATTGATAACTGTTGTTGTAAGAGAACTCTGCATATGGCAAATTGTCATCCCAACTAGATCCATAATCTAGCGCACAAGCTCTCAGCATATCCTCCAAAATCTGATTGACTCTCTCGATCTGTCCATCCGTCTGCGGATGAAAGGCTGTACTGAACTCTAACCTGGTACCCAAAGTTTCGTGCAACTGATTCCAGAACTTTGAGGTAAACTGGGTCCCTCTATCTGATACAATGCTCCTCGGAACTCCATGCAGACATACAATCCTGGTCATGTATATCTTTGCCAACTTAGCACTGGTGTAAGTGGTCTTTACTGGGATGAAATGAGCTACCTTTGTCAAACGATCGACTACAACCCAAATCAAGTCATAGCCAGAACGAGTCCTGGGCAATCTCGTGATAAAATCCATGCCTAGTTTTTCCCACTTCCATTTGGGTATCAGCAATGGTTGTAGCAATCGTGCTGGCTTCTGATGCTCTGCCTTCACTCTCTGACATACATCACAAACTGCTACATACTCCGCAATATTCTTCTTCATTCTGGTCCACCAGAAGGTATCCTTCAAATGCAAATACATCTTGGTATTTCCTGGGTGAATCAAATATGGTGAATCATGAGCCTCTTGCAGAATCAACTTCCTGATCTCCGGGTCATTAGGCACATAAACGCGGTCCTCAAACCATAAGGTATCGTGCTCATCCTCACGAAATCCCTTGGCTTTACCTTTGGCCATCTTCTCCTTTATCTCAGCAATCTCCTTGTCGGTCTTCTGAGCTTCTCTGATCTTATCCATCAAAGTCGACTGAATCTCCAATGCTGCAACATAGCCTCTCGGAACTATCTCCAAACATAGCTCGTGAAGGTCCTCGGCTAACTCCTTCGGTAACTCTCCGGTCAAGAGTGTGTTGACATGGCTCTTGTGGCTCAACGCATCGGCTACTACGTTAGCCTTTCTGGGATGATAATGCAATCTCATATCATAATCCTTGATGAGTTACAACCATCTCCTTTGCCTGAGGTTCAACTCCTACTGTGTGAAGATGTACTTCAAACTCTTGTGATCAGTGTACACCTCACAATGATTTCCGATGAGAAAATGTCTCCATGTCTTCAAAGCATGCAGAACGGCTGCTAACTCCAAATCATGCGTAGCATAATTTAACTCATGGGGCTTAAGTTATCGTGAGGCATACGAAACAACTCTTCCTTCCTGCATAGGCACTGCTCCAAGTCCTCGACGAGAAGCGTCACAGTAAACTTCATAATCCTTGCGCTAATCTGGCAGAATCAACACTGGCGATGTAACCAAACGTTTCTTCAACTCCTGGAAACTAGCCTCACATTCCTCAGTCCATTTGAACTTGGTATCCTTCTTCAACAATTCCGCCATGGGCTTTTCAATCTTTGAGAAATTCTCAATGAACCTCCGGTAGTATCCTGCGAGTCCAAGAAAACTCCGGATCTCTCCAATTGACGTGGGTGATTCACAGTTTGTCACAGTGACAACTTTGGTGGGGTCTACTGCTATTCCTTCTCCGGATATAACATGTCCGAGGAATCCAACTTCCTTCAACCAAAACTCACATTTGCTGAACTTGGCGTATAACTGATGTTCTCTGAGCTTCTCCAGTACCAAACGCAAATGCTCCTTATGCTCCTATTCATTCTTTGAGTAGACGAAAATATCATAAATGAACACTACGACGAACTTATCCAAAAACTTCATAAACACCTTGTTCATCATATTCATGAAATATGCAAGCGCGTTAGTCAGACCAAATGACATAACGGTATACTCATAGAGCCCATACCTGGTGGTAAAAGCCGTCTTAGGTATATCCTGCTCTCGAATCTTCAACTGGTAGTATCCTGATCGCAGATTGATCTTGTAAAATACCTTAGCTCCTTGCAACTGGTCAAACAAATCATTGATCATCGGCAACGGGTACTTGTTCTTGATAGTCACTTTGTTCAGTCCTAGATAATCCACAACCATCCTTAACGATCCATCCTTCTTCTCCACTAGAAGCACTGGCGATCCCCAAGGTGAAGAACTTGGGTGAATATAGCCTTTATCCAATAACTCCTTAATCTGCTTCTTAATCTCCTCCAAATCCTTTGCAGGCATCATGTACAGTCTCTTAGATATTGGCCCTGTGCCTAGCAAAAGCTCAATCAAAAACTCAATGTCTCTATCTGGTGGCATGCCTGGCAACTCCTCTGGAAATACGTCAGGGAAATCCTTCACCACTGGTACTTCCTCCTGTACAACTCCTGATAAGGAATTTACTTGAGTCCTCTTCGGCACATGCCGGGATACATACTTGACCCTTCTCCCTTCTGGGGTGGTAAGCAAAATCGACTTACTGGCGCATTCAATGTTCCCTCCATACTTCGATAACCAATCCATGCCTAATATCACATCCAATCCTTGCGATTCCAGTACTATTAGGTCCGAGGGAAACACGTAGTTACCAATCCTTAATGGCAACCGATCACACCATAAACTAGCCATATACTCTGCTCCAGGCGAGGTTACTAACATGGGTGACCTAAGGGCTTGGGTTGGAAGTTTATACTTATCCACAAATCCCCTTGATATGTATGAATGCGATGCACCGTATCGAAAAGAACAATTGCAGTAAATGACTGAACCAAACACTTACCTATTACTGCATCTGGCTGGGCTTCTACCCCCTCCATGCTAACGTGGTTCACCTGTCCCTTGTTGAAAGGGTTCGGCTTCTTCCCAGAGCTTCCATTGCCATTTCCATTTTGGGCTTCAGGCCATCCGTTGGCATAATGTCCAGTCTTCTCACACTTAAAGCAAGTGACTTGGCTCAGGTCTCTCTTGGCTGGGGTTGAGGGGTTGGTACGATTCTGGCCGTTGCTTCCTCCATTCCCATTCCCATTCTTGGGGCCATTATGATTGTGCGAGCTCCCTACTCCATGGGTATGCTGAAACTATCCTCCCGATTTTGGGGTAAAACGAGGCTTCTGCTGAGCTCCAGAATTGTACTTCCCTTGTCCATACTTCCTCTTGCGGTTGTCATTCTACTGCTGATTCCCTTCAATCATGAGAGCTCTATCTACCAACTCCTGGTAGTTGTTGAAGGTTGCTACCATCATCTGCATGCTCAGCTCATCATTCAGTCCTTCCAGAAACTTCTCCTGCTTAGCTGCATCCGTAGCAACATCATCTGGGCCACAACGTGCTAGCTTACTAAAGTCATCCACGTACTGGCCAACAATACGTTCTCCTTGGTGCAAATTGCAAAACTCGCGCTTCTTCATGGCCATAGCTCCTACTGAAACATGGGCAGTATGGAAAGCCTGCTGAAACTGATCCCATGTGACAGTGTCGATAGGATACGTGGCTGTGAAATTCTCCCACCATGATGTTGTGGGTCCATCTAGTTGATGTGCGGCAAAATGCACCTTCTCCGCATCTGTGCATCCTGTAGTGGTCAACTCCCTTCCTGTCTTCCGAAGCCAATCATCTGCAACTATTGGCTCGGTGCTACTGGAGAACACCGGCGGATTCAGTCTAAGGAAACGGGTTAAGTGATCAACAGGTGGTGGTGGTGGGTTGTTGTTGTTGTTGTTCCCCTGATTCTGATTCTGGACTAGTAACTACATCAATGCATTCTGCTGCTGGATCAACTAAGTGAGCTCCGATGGGAAAGCAAATCCATTGTCACGTCTCGGAGGCATCTGAGGGTTTAGAAAAGATGAGAATATAGAATAGAATGAGGTCTAGAGAGAAAACACTACCCATATGCACATGAGGCAAACAAACAGTATCACTCAAATCAATTCAATCAAGGCATACAATGGTCTAACTATCGTTACAAAAGTGCTCGGACTATACTAGATAAATGGGGGAAATGCTACTACTGTTATGGTGGTCGACTAGAAAACTGCTCCGTTGAAGACTCCATGATATCCGCTCCAGCTTCATCAACATAGTCATCATCGCTATCGTCTGTGTCCGAGTCGGTGTCGTCGATGATGATGTAGTTCTCTGGACAAGTGCAATCATCGTCTTCTCCTCCAGTCGCGGGAAATCCCATAAACACCTTCTTTCTATACAATGTTTGTTGCCCACCCATATGAATCAGAGCGGCCAAAGAAATGCAATTCCATGATGTCTCTCTATATGTGGCCACATGCATTTGGAAACTCAAGTGGGAGCATTAGCTAACCAATTAAATGTGTGTCTGTTAGCTAATGTCAGTATCATATCACATCCATATTTGAAGAACCTTAGGACATATGATTGGTGTGTTATTTAGCTTTAAAGGGTGGACAACTGCTAGTAGGACACAAAGCACCTACGCAGATCGTAGTGTAGATATAATGGGAAAACCCTAATCGTCAGGAGTAAAATCAAGAAAGTGAAACTTGTTGGACTCTATGTGCTAGTATTGCCGGTACGGCTAGAAAGGCTTCACATACCAGCTCTCCACAACTGAAGGCGTAGTACTATTAGTATCAGTCTAACTCTCAAAGGTGACACATAAGATCGAATACAAAGAGTTGAAATCGTCCATGACAATCAACAAGAAGACCAACATGAAGAGTTGAAAGCGTCCATGACAAGCGACCGAATAGAACTGTACACTACAAATGTCCCTGCTCCTCTTTACTACAAAGAACATACTGTAGAACTATTATACTCCCTGTGTTCCTAAATACAAATCTTTGTAGAGATTCCACTATGGATCACATACAGATCTATATAGATACATTTTAGAGTGTAGATTCACTCATTTTGCTCCGTGTGTAGTCCATGGAGGAATCTCTAAAAAGACTTATATTTAGGTATGTAGAGAGTAGTTACAAAGGAAGAATAGAAGAGGAGCATGCTAAAGAAGAGAAAGCAGATTTTGGATAACAAAATGTTGGTTGGCCACACATGATGAACCAGAGCGCATAAAGAACGCAACTCCCTGCTGTCCCTCGATATGTGGCGTATGTGCTTTTCAAAAGTAAAGTAGGAACATTAACTGACCAATTAAACATTCTCTTTTTTAGTACATGTTAGCATGATATCTGTTCGTATTTGAGCAACTAAGTTTGGAATTATGAGTGGCATGTTGTTTAGCTTGATGGGTTGAGGAGCACTGCTTGCACGTACGTCTCGAAGCACCTACGATAATAGTACTGAATATATGGGAATGTCTACATGCAAGTCACCTGACTTTCGTCATTTGGGTCAGTCGACCATTTTAGGCGGTTGGATGAAGATCCTACGTCTCCTAACCCTTCTTCTTCCTCGCCTCTTATTCTTCCCCTAACCTCCCCTGAACCGCCCACCACCTCCGATCTTCCGCCGCCCCCAGCCATCCCTCTATCTAACCCCACCCCCACCTGCGTCTAGTTTTGCCTCCGGTGAGGCCCCACCATAGCCCGACGACAGCCCCCCACAACCAATGTCCTCACCCAAAACCCTAAGATAGATAATGGGGCCGCCCTTCGGCGAGCCCCTTCCTTCCCATCGGCGAGCTATCAAAAATCGACTGACCCAATTTTGAAATTTAGTCTACTATCATTGCGAGTATAGTGTTGAGCGTGCCATGGCGGATTCGAAGGTGCAAACTAGACTAAGGCAACTTCGCAACCAATGTTTGCTTTCAACTAACAAGTAAGATCCTAAGTGATGGACAAGAAATCACAATAAAGCAGTGGCGATCCATTTTCTTGCTACGATAAATAAGTTGAGCAGATACGAAAGAGTACCGCCTCTAGTGCGGCGCCGTGGATGCATCTGCTGAGAATTTGATGGTGCTGCGGTAGCGATTGTTGTCAGCGGTGTGGAAGCAGATCTAGGAGGTTAGACGGTGGCGGCGGGTGAAATATCCTAGCGCAGTGGACGAGACTATCGTAGGAGCGGCGCCGGCAAGGTGAACGACAGCGGGGATGAAGCGAGAGGACGGGATGCAAAGATCTTGGTCCGAACCCGTGGATGAGAGAGGATGATCTCTTGTAATGGACGATGGCGTTAGGGTATCAACTCTAGCATGGTGGAGGAGGACGGCGGTGGATGGGGTGGTGGACGGAGGAGGCTGGGGTGGAGAGGGTGTTTTGGTGCCCACGGAGTGCGAATGGGGAAATGGAGGGAGAGAGGAAGGGAGGAACCATATCTTCATCTAGCGACCAGGCCTCAAACAGTCTGATCTCTGTGCTTCAGTGTCATCCCTGGATCAGTATTTCTAACACGCACAGTACTTGAAGGATTTATAACAGAGTAGCAATCACACACTTATTACACTGAATGTCTCCAAAGGAGAACTTATTACAATAAATATGGCTTAAGGCCATCTAATAACGTTAACAGCAGAAGGCTTGGAAGATAAGTGAGTTCATCAACTCCAACTGCATCACTGAGTATAGAACCACGACCTAAGGCACCTTACTCGTCATCTAAAAAGTCTGCAACATGAATGTTGCAGCCCGAAAACGGGTCAGCACATGGAATATGCTGGCAATGTAACACATAGAGGGTAATGAACAGAATTATGCTATACTACATGCATATATGGCTGGTGGTAAGCTCTATGGTTACAGTTTTGCACAAAGCCAATTTTTCCGTACTGCAAAGGAATAAATTTTATTTAACTATCATGGTGGTTGTTAAACATTGAGAAGATAGACATCCTCTCAATCCTAATTAAACATCATCATTAGTCCCAACAAATTAAGTTAAAGTGACATGATGAGATTCACATGATAATCCAAGTACTAGATACTCAAAACGTCCATAACCGGGGACACGACTAACCATGAATAGTTTATACACTCTGCAGAGGTTTGCAAACTTTTCCCCACAAGACTCGATCTCCTCCGTTGGATTTCTCGCACTACATGGTGTTTGAGAAACGGATGACCGAGACACAGTCTTTCAAAAGCATTAACTCTCTACTCCGGGTAGACAGTACCACCTATAACCCACTACATCTGCTAGTCTACCTCTTCAAGAGCTCACACAACTTAATAAACTATGCTAGAGCCCATAATAGCTTGTGGCTGCACACGGCAGTTTCTAGCATGAATAATCTCATGATCCCTTTGAGCCTGGGGGGCGGTCCATAAAGAAAATCAGGCAAACGCTAGAATACCCAGGTGGGTCAATCCACCCAAATGTGTATTAAAGTTGCCACCTTAAATAAACCATTAAATAACAATCTCACATCTGTCATGGATACACTCACCCAATCCACGTCTACTAGCATAGCAAGGCAATATAAGCAAACATAGAAGTAACTCCCAAGGGTTTGATAATAAAACAGGTAATAGGTACTACCTCATCTACTTCCCAAAACCCACAATCTAATCAGATCCTAATCATGCAATTGTTTGAGGGTTGATCTAATGCAATAAAACTGGGTAGTAAAGAGGTATGATCAAAGTGTTACTTGCCTTGCTGATGATCCGTGAAACCTAGAGATTCTTAGTAGCAAGCGGCGCACTCCGGGTACTCTATCGCAAACAAACAAGCATACAATAAGCACTCATCTAATGTGCAGGTAAAACTCAAATAAAAGATCTACCAGAAAGTTCAACTTAAGAACTCCGGTTTGCAAAAAGAATAAATCAAACGAAGCAACGAAAGTCAAATGGCGAAAGAACCAAGCTTCGTTTACTAATCTGGACCTAAGTCAAATTTTGCAGTAGCAAAAACTTGTTTGAGTTGGTTAAAGGGAAAGAGGGTTTCGAGACGAAACTCTAAGCGCTTGAATCGCCTGATTCCGATAAACAAGCGAAAATTTAAACTAAAACGAAAAACGGATCGGAAACCACGGTCAGAAATAATCGCAGAAAATCCGAGAAAAAGAAAAATGGACGAACAGGCTAACGAAGAATGTTCGCTGTCTGCGAAAAAAACGAAAACCGTTCGTTAAAACGAACGTACGGACGAACGTCTGCTAAACCGAAAAAATCAGATCTAGGTTTTTTTAAAACCGGCCGAAAAACCGAACGGTTCTCTCGAGGAAAACCGCCGGTGGCGGGGGCGGTGGCCACCTCCGACGAGGGGGCGGCGGGGCGGCGGGGTCCGGCTTTTGCGGCGGCGGGCGGCGCGGGATCCGGCGGCGGCGGCGGTGGCGGCGGGTCTAGAGTTAGGTTTGGCGCGGGGTGGGCTGTGGCTCGGGTGGACTCGGGGCGGCGGCTTATAAAGGTCTGGCCGGCGGAGTCCTGGCCGAAAACGGCCCAAAGTCGGTTCGCATTTTTTTCATAAATAGTTTCATGCAAAAAACAATTAAAAGAAATACTAAACGGACTCCAAAAATCCCAGAATAAATATTTTCCAACTTCTAAAATTAAGTCGGACAAGATGAACATTTATTTGGGGCCTAAATGCAATTTTGGAAAACGCGTATTTTTCCTAAATTCAAATAAAATAGCGAAAAACTCCAAAATAAAAACTTATTTGATTTTTTTATTAAATGCTCAATATTCCTTTATTTTGGGAAAGTCATTTTATTCCCTCTCTCTTATTTTTATAATTGGAATAATTGGAGATGAAATAAATAAAATCATATGATCCTATTTTCAAAATTTGAGAAAACTCAAATATGAAAATAACGAAATCCCCAACTCTCTTCGTGGGTCCTTGAGTTGCGTAGAATTTCTAGGATCTAACCAAAATGCAATAAAAATATGATATGCAATGATGATCTAATGTATAACATTCCAAATTGAAAATCTGGGATGTTACACTTCAGGGTGCGCTTGTCACAAATACGAGGAAATTTACAAACTTAGCCCCCGTTTAAAATTTCTTACATCACAGCAATATTAGTCGGTTGGGGATAGGACGGTAATCTCACATACACCAAATATTTGCCGATGGAGATTTTGGCCGACAAGAGTTTATTTTGGTACCCACCGTGTTTGAATCGGGGAGGGAGTTAATTTTGGCCGAGGAGACACTGTGTTTTGGCGCCCACTGTGTATGAGTCCGGGTGAGAGGCGGTTATGTCATGTTTGAGTGAAATTACAAACCTACCCCTATCGAAACCTATAGAATTCGAGCCGATAGGCTTTGCGTGTCAGGGATATGCAGTAATTTCAATCTCGCAGATTTTGGCTTCAGGTAGTTACTTCAACTTTCCCCGCTTCATTCAAATTTTTGCACAGAAAGAGTGCACGTTTACCGTGCCAACTCAATTTGAATCCAGTTTGTATTCTATTTTTGTTCGGGCAGGATCCATTTTTGATTGGAATAAAATTCTATATACATCATTTTTTATATATACTTTCAAAAGCACAGAAACCTTTATACATAAATATGGTTTACAAATGGCATGATCTTAGATTCGTAAGGCTGGATCCATCTTAATTTGGATTTTCAAATATTTGAAACCACCTTATTTATGTTGAAATCCAATGTATGCATTCCTCGCTAACTATCTCAAATTAATGTGTGTTTCATGCGGCTTTTTTTAACTTCTCAAACATGTAAAATGTGTTTCACACACGCAACATATAGTGTAATCCCGTTTAGACATTAATTGCATATAAACCATGCATTGCCTCTAATTAAAGAATCTATGGATCACTAATATTGATAAACTATATAACATTACACGTGTCACAAAATTCAAATGAATATGCATGTTTGATACACCAATTTTTGTTATGATATTATCGATGTCGTGATCTCTAGTTTAAATATTTGAATCCCCTTTAATCCAGATATTCATCTCATATAGCTATCACTCATGCTTATATATCTCTCGAGACCTGTCAGGACCCCGACTCAATGCCACATCGATCTAGCATGTAACACCTCATATCACTTTGCGGCCTCACGCACGGTATTCCCACGGGTGTCGCCTTACCTTAGCCCGGGACCGTTTGCGCCTTTTGGCACACGTATATGACAGTGTCGCTAGCATCCATATGATAAGGAGCCCGGGCTGACATGGCTAGTCGTAAACCCAAAGTGGCACAGACTTACAGGGACAGGCATCCATGACCCATCATCGAACGTGTCGGTCATCAGCGAGTGAATCCAGGCTGTAGCACTGGGCTAGCAGGACTCCGGTGAACCGGGCTGTAGCGGGCTAACAGGACTCCGGTATTCATCGCGTGACATTTCCCCGAAGGGACAGACACAGGAACGAAGAAGGACACATGCCGGCCAGCCTAAGTGTTCCGGAGCAGTAGCAAGCTACCATGGCTCAGTGGAAACACTAGGAGACATTTCCCGGTAAGAGAGGCTACTAAGGATAAACAACTAGATAGTCAGATCCCACACATACCAAGCATTCCAACAACATACACACAATATGCTCGATATGTGCAGATGCAACATGGCATCACAACATGACTCTACAACTCAAGTATTTATTCAATAGGCTCCGAGGAGCGAGATATTACAAACATGGGTCCCATGACCCAACAATCAGAGCATACAAATCAAAGCACAAGCGGAAGCTATCATGTCTGGGTACATACATCTATAACTGAAAAAGGCTGAGAAGCCTGACTATCTACCAGATCCTGCCGGGGCACAAGATCGTAGCTGAGGTAACAAGCTAAACGTCGAAGTCCACGTGGAACTACTAGTGAGACCGAAGTCTCTCTGCAAAAACATAAAATAGGCAAACGTGAGTACAAATGTACCCAGCAAGACTTACATCAGAACTAACTACATATGCATCATTATCAACAAGGGGGTGGTGGAGTTTAACTGCAGCAAGCCAGCTTTGACTCGGTGGCTAACCTGAACTACGACTACAAGTAACTCTTTTGAGGTGGCGCACACGAGTCCACATATTCACCAAATCAACACACCACTATGGATCCGCTCCCGTCTCCCTACGAGAACGCCATCCATAGCACTCACGCTTATCTTGCGTATTTTAGAGTATCCACTTACACTTGTCTATGAACTATGCAAGGGGTCCACGTTTCCATATCCGAGGAATCCGGCTATTCGAATAGATGATGTTAACCCTGCAGGGGTGTACTTCTTCACACACGCTTTCGCCACTTATCGCCCTGTACACGTCATGTACCTCGGCAACCTTCAAGCGGAAGCCGGGCGAGGGAGTCGGCCACGACCTGACTAACCGAACAAGTCTCTAGTCCAGGTTTATCGCCTATTCGGGTTCCATCCGCAAGGAGATCCGGCCGGGGTGTCGCTCACGGCCCCAAATGATGTGTGCAGGGTTCCCAAGCCCACCAACCGGGTGCCACTTGGTACACCGTGCCACTGTGCCTAGTCTGTCCCAAGCCCACCTGTACCGGGTGCCACTTGGTAGACTACTAACACTACCTACAAACACCAGAAACTAGTTGCAACTCCTGGACAGAGATCATGTTGATTAATAAGTCGAGAGAGTCAATTAAGTATCCCAATGTGTGGTAGTAGTTGTTCATGGATCACAAACACAGAACTTAGTTCCTGAGGACGGCTGCAATGAGACAACCCACCATGTACTCCTACATGGCCTCTCACCGCTACCTTTACCAAATCGTGTTCACACACTTAGCTCACACACAGTAGGACATGTTCACACGCCTCTGATTCATCCCCGATGAATCAGACCTGACTCAACTCTAAGCAGTAGCAGGCATGACAAACAAGCATGAATGAGTAGGCACATCAGGGCTCAAACAACTCCTACTCATGCTAGTGGGTTTCATCTATTTACTGTGGCAATGACAAGTCATGCAAAGGATAAAGGGTTCAGCTACCGCAGCAAGTATCAAATATGTCGTTGTTGTCCTAATGCAGTAAAAGAGAGCAGGAGCGAGAGAGTGGGATTTTATCGGAATGAACAAGGGGGTTTTGCTTGCCTGGCACTTCTGAAGATAGCATTGAGTCTTCATCAGTGTCAACGATCACATCATCGGTATTACGTCTATCGAGAGGGGACAAATACCGGCAACATAGAAGGAAACACAATCAATGCAATGCACAATATGATGCATGATCATGACATGGCAAAATGAATGTGTTTTGGGCTAATGCAACTAGCCACAGATTAAATGAAGTTGGTTTGAATACAAGATTCAAATTCAAACTCCATATGTGATTATTCAAATGCCATTTAATTTATTTTTGCTAAACAGCAGCTATCAGTTGTTCTAACATGCATGAAAATGGTACAAATGGATTCCTTGAATTTTTCTGATAATTTTTCATATATAAATTATTTAATTTGGAGTTACGGTTGAATTTCTATGATTTATTGAAGTTTTAGCTATTTTCTGGAATTAATAAATCATTTAAGAATTATCTAAATTCCAGAAACATTTACTGCGTCAGCAGTGCGTCACCGTGACGTCAGCAGGTCAACAGACGCTGCTGCTGGTCAAACCTGACGTGTGGGGCCGACACGTCAGTGACACAGGTTAGTTAACCGGGTTGATTAGGGTTAAACTAATACTAATGAAAATGTCAGCAGGGCTGGGCCCACATGTCGGTGGCTTAAATAATTAACTAATTTAATTAGTGTTAACTAATCTAACACCTAACTAATTAACAGGGGCTGGCCCCACCTGTCATCGACCCAGGGGGGTTCTGCCGTGGTCAAATGGGTCAACCCCACCGGCATCTCGACGCCGGCGAGGTCCGGGACGGTGGCGACCGTCGGAAACATGCTACAGGGCACGGACGAGGCCGTGCTTGGGCTCGTTGGAGAGCCCTTGCTCCCGCGCGTCGAGCAGTGCGGTTGCTAGGTCGTGGGGAGGCCGGAGCTGACGACGGCGAGCTCGGTTGCGGCCGCCGAAGCTCGGGTAAGACGCGGGCGACCACTAGGGAGCGCGAGAGGGCAAGCTGCGGCAGGCAACGGGCTCGTGGAAACGTTCTGATCACGATGGTGCACTCGGGTGGGAGCTCCAGTGGCTGCAGTGACGGCGGCGACGAGGTCAGCGGCGGCCGGAGTTCGGCCGCGGCGGAGCTATGGCCTAGAGCTCGCAAACGCGAGGGAAAAGAGAGGGGTTCTGCACGGAGGCTCACCGCGGAGCTGTAGGGAGGGTTAGTGGGCTCGGGGGCGCGCCGGAGTGGCCGAATTGACGGAGAAGGGCGCCGGGGCCGAAGCTTGAAGACGATGTCGATGGCGGCTGCTCGGGGCCCTTCTGGTCGCGTGAGACGATGAGGAGGACGAGGGCGGAACAGCGGAGCTCTGGGAGGTGTCGGGGAGGCGAGAGGGTGGTGGTGGCCGCGGCGAACGGCGTCGGTGCTCTCAGGTGCGTCCGGTGACGAGAGGGAGGGAGAGCAGAGGAGGAGGAGGGGGTCCAGAGAGAGAGAGGCGGTCGAGGGGGTCGAGGGCGTCTCCGTGGCGTCGCGAGGAAGTCGGGGAGGCTGCCACGGCGAAGAAGGAGGTGGAGGCCTCCGCGTGCGCGCGTGCGTGCGGTGTCTGTCCTCCTGGCAGGGAGGAAGACGATAGGGGGGGGGGTGGAGATGGGCTGGGCTGGCCAAGTGGGCCTGGTGGGCTGCAGAGGTAAGTCCAGGTGAGATTTCTCTCCTCTGTCTTTTATTTATTGTTTTCTATTTTGTTCTGTTTATTTTTATTTAATTTATTTTGCCACTGTTTTGAATTTAAAATAATTCAAACAATGCCAAAAACTCCTCTGAATATTTTATATTGCTAGATGGACTTTTCCAAAAGCTTATAAAATATTTCAGGGGTATTTGAAATTATATTCTAATTATATGAATATAATTCAAATTCAAATAGTTAATGAATTAAATCCAAAGTCCCAAAAATAATTTCTTAAAAATGTTCAATATTTTGGTTGGGACCAGAACCCTTACCAAAAATTATCAAACGTTTAAGAAGAGCATTTTGGAGCAATAAATGAGATTTCTAGGGTTTTTGCCCCTCTTTTATTTAAGTTTTTGAGGCTTCCAAAATTCCTCAATTCAAGTTTCAAAAATATAGACATGATGCACACATGAAGCTAGCCTAGAGCATAACAGGACCAGGGATGTGACAACTCACCCCCACTAAACAAAAATCTCGTCCCGAGATTCAAGCGTAGGGTAAGGTGAAGGGGGAACGCAACTAGTACAATCTTCACGATACAGGTTGCACTTCATAGGAACGTTGATTCGATCACCATCTTTGTCTTGTCGTCTTGTTCCGAGAACTCCAGCTAATCATGACAACGAGAGGAAAGGAAAGACCCTAAAAGAATCGTTCTTCTCGAAGGTCGAACAACTCAGGATTAACTCACGGAATGGGACATAGCAACATCTCTCGAGCCGGGAGACGAAGCACACCTCTAGAGGAATGGAGTGGAACAGATGACGAAGGTTCACTAGGTAGACAACGATTCCACACCTAAGAAGGTGGTGAACGGTTGTCAACGTAGCGAGGAGTTGAGTTGCCATGATACCATGACGAAACATCCTAGAGAAGGATGATTCGTAGATTATTATCTTAAGTGGCAAAAAGAATTACCTTTGATATAGAGATCATTGAGACTCTCTATATCAGCCTAAGGCAAATCACAGCAATCGGTTGGTGGGGTCGGTAGAATGGCATACTTGGACTTGGATGATGTGGATTACCTTATTGAAGACAACATAATGGATGAATTTGCTTATCACCGGAGATGGATGGAACCCATGGTAGAATGGCACATTGGCGGTGCAAGCTGGGAACAAAATGCAAATGCTGGGAATAATTCTAGTAACTGGGGAAGAACCCAACAATAGAGAGTGAATTCACTGTTTGAATAGGTCATAGCATTGCCGAGGAAACTGAGAGCAAACCCAGTTAGTGCCGATGATAACACGTAGCGCTTGTGCGTGCTCTCAAGAACTTGAGCATTTCCATATTCATCAAGGTTTTATCAACATCCGTGTCAAGGGTGCTGACAACACAACATACTACCATGATGAATAGCGATGGACGATGCAGATGCAAAGGAGGATAACACTTTCTCAGATTTCACCTTAGCGAGGCCAAGGGAACGAAATCTGGATGATCGACCGAGAGACATTTAGCACTCCGCTTCTAATGTTCTCCTTGATGTACTAGTGTATCCCATTCATAGATATGGTTTGATATCTAAAACATCAAGTAAAAGGTCGGACTTCGGGAACACAAAAATCCATAGGGCAACTAGGGAGTGAACCCTACGAAATCCCTATGGGGAGGTGGCCAGCTTCTTCACACAAGATACTACAATAATAGGTCTTCCGGCTGGGTGTGTTGGCCACGACATCCACTTTACCGGTTATCGAGGGACCAATATTATAGTTCTTGGGAAATATTCCAACCATCATATCTGCCTGAGATTCAGATCTGGTTGGTGTCAGGATATTCCGGACTCATCGAGTCTAGGAAGAAAAACGAAAGTTTGCAACACAAATCGAAGAGATGACGTTGCGAGATTCTCAGGAAATGAACTATGATAGCAAGCTCCAAAACATGAGCTGGTTCTGCTACACATGTGTGAACATGCTGCCTCAGACAAACATGACCACATGGTAGTCTTACAATAAAACACTACCGAGTTCTGGTTGGGAACCATCAGCGAGGATATCGAAGTTCTTTCATAAGTCCGGATTAGCTCTTATGAAGATACTCCTTCTCCTTGAACAAATCAGTCAGTGGCTTGGTGTGCTAGGATATACATATGGAATGAAGATGATCAGTCTAACAGACCACAGAATTCTTCGCACGTGCATGACCGACTTGGGATGATTCCAAAGGAGCAAAAACAAACTTTCTCGAATTCACGACGGCAGCTTACATCAAAATGCACGTGAATCAAAGGAAGTCACTCCTTTCATCAAACAAGTACTTCATGAGCTAGCATGAAGAAAATGCTTTCCAAAGTTTCCAACACTAACTTAATGTTCAACAACATCATGGAGGAGATAAGGATGTTGTCAATGGACTCAACAACAACTCATCGGAATTACCATATCACTGGACTTCCACCATCATGTGAACACGGTGATAGCATTGGTCAGACCCAAACGATATAATGGTGTATGCTCGAGGGATCAACCACGAGTAAGACAACATTACGAACATCGTTGGTTCTGACTTGATTTGACGATAGCCCACACTCAAATCAAAGGATTGATAAGACAATAGGTCCAGCAACTGATCACAGGGACCAATCGATGAAGATATCATCTTTCTTCAACACACACTACACAAGAATATCCCTTTGGAACGAACTAAGTCAGGCAAGCTTTTATCTTCCAACCCTCCAAGTTGTCGTTTAGCTTAACCAACTAGCTCAGGGATATCTAACACCGATTCTTGGAGAGAAGGTGGTTCACAAGAAACCAACTTGATCACGAGCTCAACATAACAGTCAGGTGACGACCTGGTGATACTTCCGAGAAGATATTCAGAAATCACGAACCACCGGTATGTTACTAAGCTCGAGAACAATCTTGCTTTTCAGGGCAAGACGATATGATCAATAGAGCAAGGATTTGAAATAATCCTAACTCATCGATCGAGGAGTGAACCAGGAGAATGGACTAGGTAGCACGATCAATCTTAGAATGATGATTCAATAACCAACACACTAAGAATGAAATTATTGTCCTTTAACTACCCAGCAACGAGGTTGCTAGGCGTATTGATTTCACACATCACAATTCATTTGTCGATATTCCGGTTGCATCAACACGAAGACCGAGGAATGACTAATGATGGCAAGAAGTATCACTGTACCAAGAGTTCATAGGATGGTGTGCAATTCCTATAACAATCCTGATATAAAGATGGTAATACTCCAAGGTAGAACAGAACAAAAGCTGGATTAGCAATTTGATCTGCGGAGCACAACTTCTTTGACCCAATCCTGGATATGGAAGAGGTACTGGAGTTTGTTTCTCCTAGTCATTCTGCGATAGAATGGCTTGACGGACCACAAGAATAATAGACATCGATAAACGAACGCCCGCATACTCTTGACTATCAATTGATAGACGAGGGTCAGAATGCAACTAAAGAGAACAACTCAAAGGAACATACGATTTTCTGAGTTGTGGATGCATGGTTTGGCAGGTCGAACGAATTCAACATATTTTTTTTCCGGATAACCCATGCAGAAAGGTAGAACTGGCAGAGCCACAATATATCATGGAGAACTCATAGAGGGCCTGTTGTGATCTTTTGATCCAACAAACTTCTGCCATAATGGTTCATGGTATTTGGAAGAACGATATACCACGGACCTCGAGGAATATCGCAAAGGTTACTAATATCCTAAAGGCGCTAGCAATTACTATCAACATGAAGTAAGTAGAGTGAATCTCGGGTTCAAAAACCCAGGAATAGAATACCTACTACTAAGTAGCATCACGGGATGCTTTCGAGAATGATGGCCAGAATCATCACATTGGGAACACAAATCATGGCTAAATTACTAGATGATTCCCTAAGACACCTAGGGTCATAATACTAGCTCCAACATATATGTCAAGGCAATAAGGTACCTCAACTCACCGATTAGTGTGGTTAATCTGGCCCAAAGGAACATCGAAACGGGAGGAAGGAATTTGCAAATGCATCCGACTATTTAGAAACCTGGAATGACTCGGACAGCATAACGGCTGTAAATGCTCAGAAAAGATTTGAGACATTCGCAAAAATGGTGGCATAACCACTCAGGAGCACAATATCAAGGTTTCGAGATCAACAGTTAACATACGGAAGTAGAAGAACTGAACTCAAGCTTAAATCCAACAATCTATAAGCCTACGGATTAGTAACACGTGATCCTGATAGAAAGAAGAGATAGCCTAGTTCTTAATCCCCGTAGGAAAATAAGATGACTCAGATCAGAAGGGCATAAGGTAAAGGAGTAAAAAGAGCCTTACGTTCCATCCCACAATCAATTCCCTTATATAACTAAAGCATTTCTAGACTCAACTTCGACCAGTTTGGCTTGGTAATCCTACAGGCAGTCAAGCTCTGATACCAACGCTGTCAGGACCCCGACTCAATGCCACATCGATCTAGCATGTAACACCTCATATCACTTTGCGGCCTCACGCACGGTATTCCCACGGGTGTCGCCTTACCTTAGCCCGGGACCGTTTGCGCCTTTTGGCACACGTATATGACAGTGTCGCTAGCATCCATATGATAAGGAGCCCGGGCTGACATGGCTAGTCGTAAACCCAAAGTGGCACAGACTTACAGGGACAGGCATCCATGACCCAGCATCGAACGTGTCGGTCATCAGCGAGTGAATCCAGGCTGTAGCACTGGGCTAGCAGGACTCCGGTGAACCGGGCTGTAGCGGGCTAATAGGACTCCGGTATTCATCGCGTGACATTTCCCCGAAGGGACAGACACAGGAACGAAGAAGGACACATGCCGGCCAGCCTAAGTGTTCCGGAGCAGTAGCAAGCTACCATGGCTCAGTGGAAACACTAGGAGACATTTCCCGGTAAGAGAGGCTACTAATAAACAACTAGATAGTCAGATCCCACACATACCAAGCATTCCAACAACATACACACAATATGCTCGATATGTGCAGATACAACATGGCATCACAACATGACTCTACAACTCAAGTATTTATTCAATAGGCTCCGAGGAGCGAGATATTACAAACATGGGTCCCATGACCCAACAATCAGAGCATACAAATCAAAGCACAAGCGGAAGCTATCATGTCTGGGTACAGACATCTATAACTGAAAAAGGCTGAGAAGCCTGACTATCTACCAGATCCTGCCGGGGCACAAGATCGTAGCTGAGGTAACAAGCTAAATGTCGAAGTCCACGTGGAACTACTAGTGAGACCGAAGTCTCTCTGCAAAAACATAAAATAGGCAAACGTGAGTACAAATGTACCCAGCAAGACTTACATCAGAACTAACTACATATGCATCATTATCAACAAGGGGGTGGTGGAGTTTAACTGCAGCAAGCCAGCTTTGACTCGGTGGCTAACCTGAACTACGACTGCAAGTAACTCTTTTGAGGTGGCGCACACGAGTCCACATATTCACCAAATCAATACACCACTATGGATCCGCTCCCGTCTCCCTACGAGAACGCCATCCATAGCACTCACGCTTATCTTGCGTATTTTAGAGTATCCACTTACACTTGTCTATGAACTATGCAAGGGGTCCACGTTTCCATATCCGAGGAATCCGGCTATTCGAATAGATGATCTTAACCCTGCAGGGGTGTACTTCTTCACACACGCTTTCGCCACTTATCGCCCTGTACACGTCATGTACCTCGGCAACCTTCAAGCGGAAGCCGGGCGAGGGAGTCGGCCACGACCTGACTAACCGAACAAGTCTCTAGTCCAGGTTTATCGCCTATTCGGGTTCCATCCGCAAGGAGATCCGGCCGGGGTGTCGCTCACGGCCCCAAACGATGTGTGCAGGGTTCCCAAGCCCACCAACCGGGTGCCACTTGGTACACCGTGCCACTGTGCCTAGTCTGTCCCAAGCCCACCTGTACCGGGTGCCACTTGGTAGACTACTAACACTACCTACAAACACCAGAAACTAGTTGCAACTCCTGGACAGAGATCATGTTGATTAATAAGTCGAGAGAGTCAATTAAGGATCCCAATGTGTGGTAGTAGCTGTTCATGGATCACAAACACAGAACTCAGTTCCTGAGGACGGCTGCAATGAGACAACCCACCATGTACTCCTACATGGCCTCTCACCGCTACCTTTACCAAATCGTGTTCACACACTTAGCTCACACACAGTAGGACATGTTCACACGCCTCTGATTCATCCCCGATGAATCAGACCTGACTCAACTCTAAGCAGTAGCAGGCATGACAAACAAGCATGAATGAGTAGGCACATCAGGGCTCAAACAACTCCTACTCATGCTAGTGGGTTTCATCTATTTACTGTGGCAATGACAAGTCATGCAAAGGATAAAGGGTTCAGCTACCGCAGCAAGTATCAAATATGTCGTTGTTGTCCTAATGCAGTAAAAGAGAGCAGGAGCGAGACAGTGGGATTTTATCGGAATGAACAAGGGGGTTTTGCTTGCCTGGCACTTCTGAAGATAGCATTGAGTCTTCATCAGTGTCAACGATCACATCATCGGTATTACGTCTATCGAGAGGGGACAAATACCGGCAACACAGAAGGAAACACAATCAATGCAATGCACAATATGATGCATGATCATGACATGGCAAAATGAATGTGTTTTGGGCTAATGCAACTAGCCACAGATTAAATGAAGTTGGTTTGAATACAAGATTCAAATTCAAACTCCATATGTGATTATTCAAATGCCATTTAATTGATTTGTGCTAAACAGCAGCTATCAGTTGTTCTAACATGCATGAAAATGGTACAGATGGATTCCTTGAATTTTTCTGATAATTTTTCATATATAAATTATTTAATTTGGAGTTACGGTTGAATTTCTATGATTTATTGAAGTTTTAGCTATTTTCTGGAATTAATAAATCATTTAAGAATTATCTAAATTCCAGAAACATTTACTGCGTCAGCAGTGCGTCACCGTGACGTCAGCAGGTCAACAGACGCTGCTGCTGGTCAAACCTGACGTGTGGGGCCCACACGTCAGTGACACAGGTTAGTTAACCGGGTTGATTAGGGTTAAACTAATACTAATGAAAATGTCAGCAGGGCTGGGCCCACATGTCGGTGGCTTAAATAATTAACTAATTTAATTAGTGTTAACTAATCTAACACCTAACTAATTAACAGGGGCTGGCCCCACCTGTCATCGACCCAGGGGGGTTCTGCCGTGGTCAAATGGGTCAACCCCACCGGCGTCTCGACGCCGGCGAGGTCCGGGACGGTGGCGACCGTCGGAAACATGCTACAGGGCACGGACGAGGCCGTGCTTGGTCTCGTTGGAGAGCCCTTGCTCCTGCGCGTCGAGCGGTGCGGTTGCTAGGTCGTGGGGAGGCCGGAGCTGACGACGGCGAGCTCGGTTGTGGCCGCCGGAGCTCGGGTAAGACGCGGGCGACCACTAGGGAGCGCGAGAGGGCGAGCTGCGGCAGACAACGGGCTCGTGGAAACGTTCTGAGCACGATGGTGCACTCGGGTGGGAGCTCCAGTGGCTGCAGTCACGGCGGCGACGAGGTCAGCGGCGGCCGGAGTTCGGCCGCGGCGGAGCTATGGCCTAGAGCTCGCAAACGCGAGGGAAAAGAGAGGGGTTCTGCACGGAGGCTCACCGCGGAGCTGTAGGGAGGGTTAGTGGGCTCGGGGGCGCGCCGGAGTGGCCGAATTGACGGAGAAGGGCGCCGGGGCCGAAGCTTGAAGACGATGTCGATGGCGGCTGCTCGGGGCCCTTTTGGTCGCGTGAGACGATGAGGAGGACGAGGGCGGAACAGCGGAGCTCTGGGAGGCATCGGGGAGGCGAGAGAGTGGTGGTGGCCGCGGCGAACGGCGTCGGTGCTCTCAGGTGCGTTCGGTGACGAGAGGGAGGGAGAGCAGAGGAGGAGGAGGGGGTCCAGAGAGAGAGAGGCGGTCGAGGGGGTCGAGGGCGTCTCCGTGGCGTCGCGAGGAAGTCGGGGAGGCTGCCACGGCGAAGCAGGAGGTGGAGGCCTCCGCGTGCGCGCGTGCGTGCGGTGTCTGTCCTCGTGGCAGGGAGGAAGACGATAGGGGGGGGTGGAGATGGGCTGGGCTGGCCAAGTGGGCCTGGTGGGCTGCAGAGGTAAGTCCAGGTGAGATTTCTCTCCTCTGTCTTTTATTTATTGTTTTCTATTTTGTTCTGTTTATTTTTATTTAATTTATTTTGCCACTGTTTTGAATTTAAAATAATTCAAACAATGCCAAAAACTCCTCTGAATATTTTATATTGCTAGATGGACTTTTCCAAAAGCTTATAAAATATTTCAGGGGTATTTGAAATTATATTCTAATTATATGAATATAATTCAAATTCAAATAGTTAATGAATTAAATCCAAAGTCCCAAAAATAATTTCTTAAAAATGTTCAATATTTTGGTTGGGACCAGAACCCTTACCAAAAATTATCAAACGTTTAAGAAGAGCATTTTGGAGCAATGAATGAGATTTCTAGGGTTTTTGCCCCTCTTTTATTTAAGTTTTTGAGGCTTCCAAAATTCCTCAATTCAAGTTTCGAAAATATAGACATGATGCACACATGAAGCTAGCCTAGAGCATAACAGGACCAGGGATGTGACAAGACCTATACGCCTTCATCGTCTCTCGGGTATCTCTCGTGCTACCTGTATGTCGACAATGATCTTTTATCTTTGTAACACACTCACGGTACTCTCTCCCTCGACCTTCACTCTATCTCTCTCTAAGTATATCTCGCTCCCTGCTATATGTCTCTAACTATGATTCTCCCTGTGAAATCTCTTTCTCTCACACGAACACAAACTTCGTCTCCTGGGGTCTCATTTCTCTCTACTGTTCCCCTGTGTGCCATTCGCACACCCCCTCTCACATAGAGATGTCTTGCACTCCTTAGGTATGAGAAGCTACGACTCTTCCTCTTAAATGTCTCTTTCTCACACATAAACACAAACTCTGTCTACCGGGGTCTCATATCTCTCCACTATTCTCTTGTAGGTCGCTCACACACACACACACTCTCTCTCTCCCTAGAGATATCTCGCGTTCCCTGATATGTCTCTCTAGCTATCACTCTCATTTCTCTCTGATATTTGTTTGTATGTGACTCACATGCACCCTCTCTCTATCTCTCTCACACCCACACACATAACTCAGCCTTCTGATCCACCCGACTCTTATCTCTAACACACACACACTAGCTAGCATCTTTATCTTTCTATTTATCTGTTTCTTCATCAACCTTGTTTCTCGCCCTCACTCTTGCTTCCTATCACGCACACTATACATGTTTCTCTCTACATGCAGTCATGTGCCCTCTTTTTATATTTCTCTCACACACATAACTTCACCCTCTGAACCACTCGACAGTCATCTCCAACACTCGAACTAGCCAATTTCTCTCTAGCTAGCATCTCTATCTCTCTATCTATCTATAGTTTCTCCGTCAACGTTTCTTTCTCGCACGCACCCTTGCTTCCTATCACGCACACTATATCTGTCTCTCCATACATGCATCTATAGGTTGATCTCTTTTTCACAATAGTTGCATCTCGCTCCCTCTGCTCGCCATAGATGAATGCTCCAGCCCACGCCACTATCTCTTAAAAACGAAAACATATGCTCAATTATCAGGCCTTCTTCTCTGCACTCTCACATGCATGCACTACAAAAAAATACACTTCCGTGATGATACGTGTTTGTCATAGTAGGTCATGTTTTCTGTCATGCATGTACATCCATGAGGATTTTATGATAGAATCAAGATAGTCATATGTGTGTTGTCGTAGAAGTGTTCCATGACATTACCAAAATTATCATCACGGAAGTGTCGACTTCCGTGATGATAAATCGCGCGTCATAGAAGTGCTTTCGTCAAGGGTGACTGAGATGTGGCATCCACCGTAACGGGACATCGTTAAGCTATCGGGTCCGGTTTTGGATCCGATAACCCGCTAACAGCCACAACCAATGCCGATTTTCCACGTGTAAAATTCTCATTGGCCGACGGAACCACGTGTCAGCTCCGCGGTGGCACACGTGTCACTCGTCCAATGGGCGAGATGGGCCTATGATATGTTGACACGTGGACCGGCCCAAAAGTGGCCCATAAAGATTAAATGGGTTGGCCCAACTAAAGGCCCACAAGATTTTGCGGACCATAATGGGACGACCCAGATAAAGGCCCACAAGATTTTGCGGATCATAATGGGCCGGCCTAGCTAAAGGCCCACGAGATTTTGCCGACCTTAATGGGACGGCCCAGCTAAAGGCCCACAAGATTTTGAGGACACTAGTGGGCTGGCCCATTAACAGGCTGCCATGTTTTGGGCCAAATGCCGGCCCATATTTGATCCTGTCCATTAACAACCTGCCATGTTCCGGGCCTAATAAAGGCCCATATGAAATCCGGCCTGTTAAAAGCCTACCACATTCTGGGCCAACTTACGGCCCAGATCAGATCCGACCCTTTAATATGCTTTGGGCTAAATTATAGCCCATATCAGATTCGGCCCGTCAACTAGACGCTATGCTTTTGGGCCCACTTGCTAAAGGCCCATTTAGTAATTCGGCCTGATATTAGTTTCGGTCCGTTAAAAGCCTGTCATATAGTTGGGCCTAACTACGGCCCGGTTTGCATCCGGCCTGCTCACAGCCGATAATCTGATTGGGCCAAACAAGGACCGAGGCAATTTTGGCCTATTAACGGCCCGTGATGTGATTGGAACAATCATGGGCCGGGGTCTATTTCGGCCTACTACCAGCCCGTGAGCTGTTTGGCACGTTTCAGGCCCAACCTACTTTTCAGCCTCCTAAAAGCCCATTGAGTTTTCTTGTGAAAGTAGGGTCGGTGGTTTACTCGGCCTATTAAATGCCCGAATATACCTGTGGGAAAGTTTATATTGAGGCCTGTTCACGGACCAAGATGACGGGGCCCATGATGCGGATCATACATAGTGATTTGCATGACGGCCCGATTATGTACCGTAATTTTACGGTTTGTGTCACACCCTAGCTAGTTCATGCATTAGAGTGTTGCATCACGTCTATTTCTTTCATCAGAAACTTGAAATGGGGATGACAGAACCCCCAGCCCCCTCTGAAACCAACTAGGGTTTACTAAAAATATTTTCAATGAACCTGAAATGCCCTTCTAAAATGTCCATCATTTTTGCCTTGGTTCAGAGCCTCTGCCAAAAGTGGTGCACAATTTTCTAGGTCATCCTAGGGTTTTTGAATTAAATCATAAGTATTTGAGTTTGGGCATTTAAATTATATAAATTATTTTAAATGCTCAAATATTCCCAAACTAAAATGTTCCATGCTGGATATATTCCAGTTAGTGGCCATGAGTAGTTTGGGGAATTTTGGAGTTGTCTAGGTATTTTTAATAAGTCCACAAAGTTACAGAATAAATAAAAAAGATAAATAAAAAAAGAGAGAGAGGGAACTAACCTGACAGCCCACCTAGCCAGCCCACCAGCGGACCCAGCCCACCAGCCGCTCCAGCGAGCTGCTTGCCTTCGCCAGGCAGGCAGGCAGGTGCTCGACGGCGAGGCCAGCGCGCGCCACGCAGCTGCCCGCCGCGCTGCTTCCTCCCCTCGCCTCGTTGTTGGCCTGGATGACCTCCACGTCGTGTCCCGAAGCCCGTGGACACATCCATTCCCCCTGCCTCTCTCTCTCTCGCTCTCCCACGCCATGGCCGACGCCACCGCAGCCGCACCGTCACTGTAGTCGCGCTCTCCGTCGTCCTTGCGCCGTGACACCGTGTCCAGGAGCTCTGCCGCCCTCCTCTTCTTCGAGCTAACCGAGCCCCGAGCACTCGCTTGCCCCGAGGCCTCTGCACCGACCTCGCCCGTCTCCGCCGTTGCCGGAGATCCCCTTCGATGTCACCGCCGCACCAGCTCGTCCCCGACCGCGCCGTTTGCTTCCTCGAGATCGCCGTGAGCCCAGCTACCTCTTCCCCTTTCCTTTCTCGCTTCTGAGCCCGTAGCGACTGCACGAAGCTCACCCGCACGCGCCGCCGCGGAGCTCTTCGTCGACGTGACTCCGGCCACCCACTGGCCACACCACCATGTCCAACACACTCACCGCACTCGCAGGAACCCGTAGCACCTGACCACGAGCCTCGCCGTGCCCCGTAGCCTCGGGTTCATCCTCACCCGAACTCTGGCGACCGCCAAGGTCATCGCCGGCGCCGTTTCCGGCCACCCCGAGCTAAACCAACACCACCAAGAGCTGCGGCTTGCTCCCAGCTACATGTAGATGCCCTCTGCGGCTCTTTTGGTCGCCGGAATGCACAAAACCACTCTCGCCGCCGCGTTCGGCCTCGCCAGCGGCTAAACGCCGGCGAGTTGACCCCGCTGACCCTTGTTTGACCACGGGTGGGCCTAGTTTGACCCCCCTGGGTCAATGACAGGTGGGGCCCAGCCCTGTTAACTAATCAGGATTAGTTTTAACTAATAATTAGTTAAACTAATTACACTGACACACGGGACCCACTAGTCAGGGTTGACCTGGACTGTTCCGTTGACCGCTGACGTCATCCTGACGTAATGCTGACGCAGTAATTCATTTAACTGGAATTATTTTTATACAGGAAATTCCAGTAAATACCACAAACTTTAAAAAATCATAGAAATTAATCTGTAACTCCAAATGCAAAGTTTTATATATGAAAAATGATCAGAAAAATCCAATCTATCCATCTGTACTGGTTTCATGCATGTTTAAGAAAGTTAACTTGATGTTTAGTGCAGAACAAGATAAAGCACTTAAAGGGGCCATTTATGAGTTTGAAACTTGAATCTTTGATTCAGAATGGTTCAAACCCATCTGGTCTTAGTTGCATTAGCCAAATACACTCATTTTGCCATGACTCATGCATGCATCACATTGTTGCATATTGTTTGGTGATGTTGTGTATCGGTGCTCTTTGCGGCAGGATCTGCCCCCGAGGAGTACCACGATTACCCTAGCGAAGATCAATATCAGTGCATCGACCCATCAGGCAAGCAACCAACCATTTGATCATATCGATACAATCCCATGTTCTCGCTTCTGCTCTCTTATGTTGCATTAAGACAACGCGTTTCAAACTGCTGAGTGCTACGGTAGTTGAATCCATTTCCTCTGCATGACCTGTCATTGCCAAAGTAATTAGATGAAACCCACTAGCATGTGCAGGAGTTGATTGAGCCATATGTATGTGTTGTTCCTACCTTGCTATGCCTGCTATGCTTAGAGTCGTGTCAGGTCTGGTTCATCTGGGTGATGGGCTAGAGTGAAATGATCTTGTCGGTAATGAGAGGGATGTGTTGAACACGATTTGGTAAAGGTATCGATGAGAGGCCATGTAGGAGTACATGGTGGGTTGTTTCATTGAAGCCGACCTTAAGCACTGAGATCTGTATGTGTGATTTAAGATTCAGCTACTACCATGCATTGGGCCCTGAAATATGACCCTGCTCGACTTCTTATCCTCCCTAGTCCTCTGTCCAGGAGTTGCCAGTAGTTTCTGGTGTTTGTAGCTTACTGGAGGCCGTCGATAGCGCTGACCCGCGGGGTGGGCTGTGATGCGGTAGGTACGTGGCACGGTGTACCGGATGCCCGTTAGGTATCTCGGGAACCCTGCACACATTGTTCGGGGCCGTATGTGGAAACCTCGGCCGGACTCCCTGCGGATGGAACCTGGATAGGCGATAAACCTGGACTAGAGACTTAGGTGTTTAGGTAGGTCGTGGTCTACACCCACGTTGGCTTTCGCTTGAAGTCTACCAAGCACATGTCGTGTGCAGACGCTAAGTGGTGGAAACATGTATGAAGAAGTACACCCCTGCAGGGTTAACATTATCTATTCGAATAGCCGCGTCCGCAGTAAAGGACTACTTGGTTGCCTATACAGTTCATAGACAAGTAAATGGATACTACTAAAATCCTCAAGATAAGCATGAGTGCCGAGGATGGCTCTTCCGTAGGATGACGGAGGTGGATCCTTGGTGGTGTATTGAAGTGGTGTGTAGTGGAATCGAGTGCGCAAAACCATTTCAAGTTGGTGTCTCGTAAGATAGCTTAGCCAAGAGTCAAAGCTGGCTTGCTGCAATAACCCCACCAACCCTTCTTAATAATGTGCATGTATGTAGGATCTGATGTAAGTCTTGCTGGGCACCTTTGTACTCATGTTGCTATAATTTACATTTTTACAGAAGACGCTGCAACCCCTTCTGATGGGTTCTTCGTAGATGTCGGTATCGATGAGTAGGCTGGAGCCCAGGTGGTGATCCTGAGCTTATGAAGGACCATGTAGTATAGCCAGGCTTACCCAAGCCTCTTTTATTTTACTAGATGTTTGTACCCAGACATGTCTCTTCCGCTGTTGGCTTGTATGGTTTGTATGACTTGAATGCTGGGTCGTGTGACCCGAACTTGTGTGTATGCTATGTATGGCTCTCTGAGCCTTTAAATAAAGTACTTGTGTCGTAGAGTCATGTTGTGATGCCTTGTTGTATTTGCACATATCGAGCATATTGTGTGTATGATTGAAACGCTTGATATGTGTGGGATCTGACTATCTAGTTGTTTATCCTTAGTAGCCTCTCTTACCGGGAAATGTCTCCTAGTGTTCCACTGAGCCTTGGTAGCTTGCTACTGCTCCGGAACACTTAGGCTAGCCGGCATGTGTCCTTCTTCATTCCTGTGTCTGTCCCTTCGGGGAAATGTCACGCGATGGATACCGGAGTCCTGTTAGCCCGCTACAGCCCGGTTTATCGGAGTTCTGCTGGCCAGTGCTACAGCCCGGATTCACTCGTTGATGACCGACACGTTCGATGCTGGGTCATGGATGCCTGTCCCTGTAAGTTTGTGCCACTCTGGGTTCACGACTAGCCATGGCAGCCCGGGTTCTTTGTCATATGAATGCTAGCGGCACTATCATATACGTGAGCCAAAAGGCGCAAACGGTCCCGGGCCAGGTAAGGTGGCACCCATGGGAATACCGTGCATGAGGCCGCAAAGTGATATGATGTGTTACATGCTAGATCGGTGTGTCTTAGGATCGGGGTCCTGACAGCATTGGCATCAGTGCCGGACTGCATGTAGGTTCTCCAAGCCAAACTGGTCGATGTTGAGTCTAGAAATGCTTTAGTTATATGTAGGGGAATTGATTGTGGGATGGAACGCAAGGCTCTTTTTACTCCTTTACCTCATGACATTCTGATCTGAGTCAGTCCATTCTTCCACCGGGGGTTAAGGAATTAGGATCTCTTCTCTCTATCAGGTTCACGTGTTACTAATAGTAGTACCTTATAGGTTTGATGGTTACAAGCCTAGTTCAGTTCTACTACCCCATTATGTTGTTAAGATGGACCTAGAACCTTGATATGATGTTGTTGAGTGTCTATGCAATTCTTGCAAAATGCCTCAAAAACCTTTTTGAGCATTTACAGCCGTTATGCTGTCCAATTTCTGCTAGAAATTCTAATGTCTTGTGTTATATCATGTTCCAGATGGCTTCCCGTCCTCAGAATCAAGTGGCTCGTTTGACTCGATGCCTTGATGTACCCGACCATACTGCCATGTTGGTCAGGGTAATGGTTGAGGCTGGATACCGTTGGTATCCTGAGTACACGATCAAAGAGCAATTCCGAGACTTTAATCAAAGTCAATATTTTTGCACTGTTAGGATATTTCCATCTTATCCTGGATCTACCGAGCCCCTTCACTGTTCCTATGGACTCGGGGTTACTAGTGAGATGGTCATGCAGGATGCTGCCTACTCTATGATGACCATCATGCGAGTCAGGACTGGTTTGTTTCGGAACTCCGACTTCCGATATATGCCAGCTTCACTCCCGGGAGCACAAGGGTATCTCCAGGCTATCTATGCTGACTCCACTCAGGAGAACTCACTAACCCGCACCACTGCACAGTTTCTTGAGGACAAGGACCGTGAAAATCGGGCCTTGAGACTGGAGCTTTTCAATACCCGTGCTGATCATTGGGCCACGTTGACTCAGTTTGCACCGGCTATGCAAGCTGGATATATGGATATGAGAGATCTCTACCCTGTGAGATCTGCTCTGCCAGACATGGTGGATTGGCTTGATGTAGGAGGCATCACCCCACCCCGTGGACCCCGCAGGCCACCGTTTGTTTGTCCAAGACCTCATCCTAGCCCCTATGAACCACAAGTTCCACGGGACTGTCTGTTTTCGGATGATCACGTTGAGCTTCCAGGCTATGGAGGTGACTTCTATGAAGACTACTACGGAGCTGCCTGAGTTAGTAGTAGTATCACTAGTATCGTATTAGTTGTATCATCCACCGTCCTGCGTGACTCGTGGGATATGACCTAGCGTGTACCACCTTCTGGAGGTGTAGAAAAATAACGTATACGAGCTTGCGATGCCTCCGATGAGATGTAATCTTCCTTTCACCACAGTTGTACTCCGTTTGGTCCTGTACTAAACCTTGTATGGTGTGTATGACGACGGAATAAATGTAGCAATTTTTGTATTTACCATGTCATACGGATGATCATCTTGCATTCCGAGTTATTCCTTACATTCTGCATTCTACGTCAGAATCCCATCACTCTGGACTAAACCATTGTCTTGTTTTTCCTAGGATGGTCAACACGCGCAATAACCCTGCTTCCTAGGAGCAGGCCGAAGGCAGTGAAGTCAGGGATGCAAACCTGCCTCAACCTCCTTCTCTGGCCGAGGTTATGCTGGAGGCTGAGAGAAACAAGCGGGAGACCAACCGTTTGTTGGAGCGCGTCGAGCAAAACACAGCACATCATCAAAGAAATGACTTGGTGTCACTCAGTGACTTCATCAAGTTACATCCACCCACCTTCCACCACTCCGTCGAACCTCTCGACGCTGATGACTGGCTTCGCAGTATTACTGACAAGCTATGCTCTGCACTCGTAGCTGAGGCTGACAAGGTCAGATTTGCTGCATATCTTCTTGAAGGCCCCGCCAGTCTCTGGTGGGAGAACTATGGAGCCATGCGCCCAGTGGGCCAGGTCACTACTTGGGCTGAATTCAGCGAGGCTTTTCGTGAACATCACATTCCGGAGGGTCTTATGGACCGTAAACGTGAGGATTTCTGCAGTTTCACTCAAGGTCGACTCTCTATGGATGCATACAGCAGGGAGTTCGGTAACCTAGCACGGTATGCAACTGAGGAAGTTTCCACTGATGCCAAGAAGCAGGCAAGGTTCCGCAAGGGACTTAGTCCTGAGCTTTGCCGTGACCTCCGTCTGCATGAGTGCACATCCTTTCATAAGCTTGTTAACAAGGCCATCAGTGCTGAGTCTGGTCAGACTGATTATGAAGCAACACGCAAGCATGGGCGTGACTTTGGTTCCTCATCCGGTGCTGGTTCTCAGAAGCGCAGCGTGTGGGTGCCTAACACCGCCCTGCCACCCAGTTTCACACCGAGGCCATCCTATCAGGCGCCTCGGCCAGCTCAACAGTTTGTACCAGCCATGCCCTATGGTGGTCCAACCAACAGTGCTCCTCCACGCACCAGTTCTGTGACATGCTTCAAGTGTGGGGAATCGGGCCACTACTTGCGCGAGTGTTCCCAGACCAATCCTAGCCAATCAGGAAAAGCTGTTGGCCGTGGCAAGCCGACAGGAAAAGTGTTCTTCGCCAAGCCGGCCACCGCTGCACGTGGCCATGTCAACTGTATCTCTGCTGAGGAAGCTCAAGAGGATCCCAACGTCGTTCTCGGTATGCTCCTTGTTAATTGCCACCCGGCATCTGTTCTTTTCGATACTGGCGCATCTCATTCATTCATATCCGAGAGCTATGCTCGTCTGCATAACACCACATTCTGTGAGATGCCCACCTCCATGGTAATTCAAACCCCGGGATCCAAATGGCAAACTTCTAGAGTAAGCCATGGGAATGAAATTCAAGTCGACAAACTTGTTTTTCTCGCGTCATTGATAGCCCTCAAATCTTCAGATATTAATATCATCTTGGGTATGGACTGGATGTCAGCCCATCATGCCAAGATTGATTGTTCTCTAGGACTGTTCAACTCACACATCCTTCGGGAAAGATAGTCAATGTCTTGACCCGAATAGCCAAGCGACAGCTATTTTCTCTTAACGCCAGTCCTTTGCCAGACCTCGAAGACGTTCCGGTAGTCCGTGACTTTCCGGATGTCTTTCCAGAAGAATTTCCAGGTGTTCCACCTGACAGAGATGTCGAGTTCGTGATAGATCTCATTCCAGGAACTGTCCCAATTTCTAGAAGACCCTATAAAATGGCACCACTAGAACTAGCCGAGCTTAAGCAACAACTCGATGAGTCCTTGAAAAAGGGTTTCATCCGTCCTAGTTCGTCTCCATGGGCTTGTTCCCTCCTCTTCGTCAAGAAGAAGGATGGTACGGATCGGATGGTTGTAGATTATCGACTAGTCAACCTGGTCACAATCAAGAACAAGTATCCGCTCCCCAGGATCAACGATCTATATGATCAGCTCGCTGGATCCTCAGTCTTCTCCAAAATGGATTTGAGGTTGGGCTACCATCAAATCTAAATTAGGAACGGGGACATTCCAAAAACGGCCTTTGTTACTCGTTATGGCCAATACGAGTACGTCGTCATGTCCTTCGGTTTAACCAACGCTCCAGCCACTTTCTCTCGCTTAAAACTCTATCTTCATGGAGTATTTGGATAAGTTCGTCATAGTTTACGTCGATAATATACTCATCTACTCCAAGAACGAGGAAGAACATACCGAGCATCTACGACTAGTGTTGATGAAACTTCGAGAGCATCGCCTTTATGCCAAATTTTCTAAGTCCGAATTTTGGTTGCCAGAAGTGACCTATCTCGGACATGTAATTTCTGGTAAGGGTATTGCTATCAATCCCGAGCGAGTTCAAGCCGTTCTTAATTGGACTCCACCTGTTTCGGTCAAGCAAGTTCGGAGTTTTCTGGGCTTAGCGAGCTATTGCCGCCGCTTTGTCGAGAACTTCTCCAAAGTTGCAAAACCTCTAACTGAACTCCTCAAGAAAGATAAAAAGTTCGAGTGGACTCCACAATGTGAGCACAGCTTTCAGGAACTGAAAAGACGCCTGACATCTGCTCCCGTACTGGTACCACCAGATTTTTCTAAGGACTTTGTTATCTATTGCGACGCCTCGCGACAAGGACTAGGTTGCATTCTTATGCAAGATCATCACGTGTCGTGGGGAAACTGGTGGTCCACGAACACCTATGGGACCGGAGCCCCTTTCGGTTCGGCGGGGAGCGGAGATCGCACGAAGAGCAGATCGAGGCGAAGCACACGAGCAGTTTACCCAGCTTCGGAGCTCTCCGGAGAGATAATACTCCTACTGCTGCTTGTTTGTGTGTATTGAGTTCTGGCTCGAAGCCGAGCGTGAGTGTTTCTGCCTCTCCCGTTCCGAACCCCCTCTACGTTGCGCATGGGCCTCCTTTTATACGCTAAAGGGGTCACCGATAGGTGGCAACGTAGGCGAGGGTAAAAATGGAAAAGGGAGTTGCGGTTGGTGCAACTACCTGTACAGTGAATCCTACCTCACCCTGACGGCAGGGGACAAGAGCATTTAATGCCCGTCTGTGTCGTCCAAACAGTGCAGAAGGGACCGTCAGGGCTGCCACCGTTCGCCACGATGGCGATTTCGCCAGCGTCGCTGGCCACCATGCACCCCTGGCTGCACAGCCATCCGCCACGCGCCCCTGGAAAAGACCCCAAGGCGACACGTAGGTGGATGCGCTGGAGTGCGGGTACAGGATGGTTGCTTGCCACGGCAAGCGCCTTGCCGCTGTCGCTGTTTTGTCGCGCCCGGAAGCTTGTCACTCGCCGAGCCTTGCCGGGACGCGTGGCGCGTCGCGGCATGTTCCTTGAGATGCCTTAGTTGGTCTTCCCGGCAAGCTCCTCTTGCCGGGGGGCTTGTTTCCTTGGCTTAAACATTTTGCTCTTGAATGGCCGGTTGGTCCTCCCGACAAGCTCCTCTTGCCGGGGCCTTTGCGTTCTTGAATGGCTCCAAAGTAACCCTGGAGGATCTTGGCGTTCACCCGGCAAGCCTTGCCGCGGGGTGCTGCAACTGCCCGTGCACAAGTTCGGGATATTATGGTACCCCTACTCTAGTACACCGACAGGAGCCCCCGGGCTTGGGCCACACACGGTGCCGAGTGCTGTTGGGCCAAGCCCAAAACAGTGCACGGGCACGCGTGGCTTGGGTTACGCCGCAACTTACTCTGCCCCCACCACGCCTTCCCCAACGGCACGCGCCGAATGCGGCATCATGGGAGCGATCGTGGGGGGATTCTTTAATCGGAAGGGAAAAACGTCCGCCCCCTCCCTCTTTATAAGCAGGGGAAACAGGGGCAGTTCGTCCACCCTGCCGTTGCTGCTTCCAATCTCAAAAGCTCCACCGCTCTCCCCTTCTTCTCGAAGCCGAGAGAGAGAGCAGTGCTCCGCCCCCCCCCCATTGCCACCAGCATCATCAACGCCGTCGACCCCCCTCACCACCTCCGCCATAGCTCCGAAAGCCGACAAGGGGAAGGGTGTGAAGTCGGCCGAAGCGCAGCGGATCGCGGCGCTGCGGAAGGAGCGGGCGATCTTCTCCCCTCAGCTCGGCGCGAAGGAGCTGAGGGAGTACTTCTACTTGTTCTGGTCGTCGGAGACGCGGGCGCATCCGCGCACGAGGGTGCTTTCGGCGACCGCTTCGGAATTAGCTCCAAACGGGTACCCATTCTTCGCGCTGTTCTTCTATTGCGGGCTCTGCCCGCCCTTCTCTGAGTTCTTCTGCGACATCATGAACACGTACGGGCTCCGCCTCTTAGATTTCACCCCCAACGCCGTTCTGACAATGGCAGTTTTCGCACATTTGTGCGAAAACTTTGTCGGAGTCCACCCCAATGTAGCCCTTTTCCGCCACTTCTTCATGCCTCGGGTCGAGAGAGGAGAGCCACTTGCCGGAGGGATAGCCTGGATCTCGAGAGTCGGGAAGAAGGAGGCGTATCTGGAGGGTGAGCTTCACAGCAAGTGGGAAGAGTGGAGAGCGGAGTGGTGTTGGATCATCGAGGAGAACCCGCAGCCGTTCACTGCCGTGCGCCAAGCCCCAATAGTGCGCGACAACGATTGGAGCAACGTGGCCCCAGAAGACGAGAGGCTGAAGATCGCTGTTACCAGAATCCTCCGCCTTAGGCTTGCCGGGCTCACAGTAGGCGCAGTTGGCGCAGATTTCCTTCGCCGCCGCATCGCCCCCCTGCAGGAGAGGGGGACGCCCGCCTGGGAGTTCATGAACTCGGCGGACATCATGAGGTTGCGGCCAGGCCTCAATTACAACTTCACCGTCTTGGAGCTGGACGCGACGCTGCTGGAGTTGTTCAAGCGCGACCCCCAACACCCATTCACGTTGCCGCAGGGCGTCGTACCGCTGTGCAACAACTCATCGCTCGACCGGATCCGCGCCATGATGCCGTTGTGTGATTTGCACGGAATCGTACCAACTTGGCAAGAGCCTGCGGATGACATTGTGCGGGCGTTCTTCGACAACTTAGAAGAAGTGCCGGTCCGCACCGACGAGCAGAAGAGCCGCACCCGCGACACCACTGAAGCGGAGCTGCAGCTCATCGCCACCAGGGCGGAAGAGGTTGCGGCAGCAGCTGCCGCAGGTGAGTTCGGGTTCACCGTGGAGGAGGCGGAGGCAGTAGAGGCGGCAAGTCTGGCGGAGCGAGAGGAGTTCGCCGGCGAGGAGGACCTTGCCGGGCCGGAACCCGAGCCGAGCGAGCCTGCCGAAGGCGCGGGCAACTCGTTGGAGGCCGGCTCTTCTTCCTTCCCATCGTCCAGCAACTTGCCGCAAGCGGAGCCCCCAGTTCCGCCAAGAAGGCGCCTTCGCAGGGCTGGGGACGCAGCGGGGCGACAGGCGGGTCGACAGCCGCCGCAGCGCACGACGCGCTCCACCGCGGCAAGCACGGTTGCCGCGGGAGCACCTCCTGCTGCTGCGGCAACGGGAGCGGGGCCTTCCCAGACCACCGCTTCTGATCCCGCCAAACGGCCCCGGGAACCTACTCCTCCACCTCGCCGCTCCGGAGGCGGGCCAGACTTTGACCTCTCCGCGCTGAGCTCCGATGAGGAAGAGCAAGAGTAAGTTTCTTCATTATTCTTGTATTTCTTCAATCTTGTCGTTTTTGTCTTGCATCTGACTTGCTTCAATCTGAACCTATTCCTTTTCAGGACGCTGGCCCAGAGAGCGGCGAAGAGAGCCAACGCCCCGGTGATTGTCATCGAAGATGATATCACCGTGTCAGTGGGGGGTGCATCTGAGACCACCTTGACGGACCCGGCAATTACCCCTCATAGAAGCCCCCAGCGCAGCCCCCAGCATAAGTTAATAGTTTTGCTTCTTGCTGTCAGGCGCTCATGGGTGCTTTTTATCTGCTGATATCTTGTCCGTTGAATTTGTGTAGGAGCAGAGTAGCCACACCAAGAGGGCCCGGAGACCGCTCCCGAAGCGCCATCTGCTTCAACTACGCCGCCGAGGGAGGGCTCCCCGGCAAGGGAGCGCTCCCCGGCAAGGGAGAACTCTCCGGCAAGGGGCAGTTCCCCGGCAAGGGACAGCACTGGTGATCCTCCGGTGGTTGAGACCACGACTGCGGATTCCAGCTCAGGTAATCCGTTTGTCTGAGAACTTCCCTTGTGTTCTTCTTCTGATTTTCTCTTTGGATATTTGCCTGACTTTTCTCTCTCCTCCGTTCTTCAAATCCATCTGCAGAGCCGATGGAGACCGAGGCCGCCGACTAGGGGAACGTGCGTAGCAACGCCGACGACGTCACCGCCACCGAAGGAGAGGCCGGTGCTGACGAGCCCGCCGGCGAGGAGGCCGCCAAGGCTGCCACCGCAGAAGCAGGCGAGGGGTCTGGCGATCGTACTGACGGCCCTGAGGCCGCAGGAGCGCCAGGCGCTGCACCGACCACCGACCCCTCTGCTTCTGCCACCGCGTCGGACTCCGAGGAGCCTCAGCCCGGCGCCTATTTAAAGGCCGGAGACGGGGTCTTCATCAAGCTCCCGTGGGCATCGAGCTCCAGGGCGCCGGTCGAAGGAGAGAGCTTCGACGAAGAGCTGCTTGCCTCCGTCGGGCTATCGTTGGTTGACGCGCCAGGCAGCAGCGACGAGCCTGAGGAGGAGTGGCTGCTGCGGAGGCTGACACTGCTCTACCCCGCCCGGCAGGCCAAGCTGGCCTCCCGGGAAGGGCTCGTCGCGAAGGCGGGCGTGGACTTGGAAAAGCGCGCAGAGGAGCTCCGAAGCGCCAACCAAGAAACTCTCCGGTCGGTGGTGCAGGAGCGGGAGCAGCTTGCCGAGGAGCGCACGGCCATCCTCCTCGAGAAGGCCGAAGCTGAGGAGCAGCAAAGGCTATCTGCCGAGAAGCAGGTCGCGCGAGAGGGTGAGCTGGTGCAGCGGAAGGCCTACCTCGACAGCTACGAGGAGGAGGTTGTTGCACGTGAGCAAGCACTTGGCGGGGCCCTCAAGGAAGCAAGGGACGCCGCCGCAGCTGCTGAGGCCGCCAAGAAGGAGTTGGAGGCGAAGGTGATGCAGTTGGAGGCCGATCTGAAAGCGAGCGGCGAGGAGCTTGCCGCGCTCAAGCGCGAGCGCGAGAAGGATGCTGCCGCTCATGGTGAGCTGCAGGGTCTCCTCGCTGAGAGGTGCAGAGATCTCAGCGCCACCAAGGACTCCAGCGCGGATCTCGAGCTAAAGCTGCCACGCTGACTCAGACGCTGGACAGCGCCAAGGAGCGGGAGGTGGCCTTGTCGGAGAAGATCAAGGCCGACGAGGCACTGTTGGCGAGTATTGCCGTCACCCAGAACTCGTTCAGGGAGACGGTAGAGCACTGGACCGAGGGTCTGGTGAACATCGCCGCAGTCATCGATGGGGAGCTGGCGCAGCTGGGGATGGAGGACTTTGGGTATCCTTCCGACGAGCATCTCCAGCCCAACGCCAAGCTTACCTTGTTCTTCAAGGGCATGGCGACGGCCCTCCAGCGGCTCTGGGAGAGGATCCCAAAGCAGCTAGCCGACGAGTCGCGCCGGATCTGCGCAGGGGCTCTCCAGAAGGTGTTGGTGAAGGTGGCCTACCGCAACCCAGGCCTCAACCTCACCAACGTCCTCAACTCCCTACCGGCAGATGCTAATCTGGAGGCGCTCAAGGCCCTTGTCGCACCCATTGTGGACAAGGTGAGCGAAATCAAGAGGGTTGAGGGCGACCGCGTAGACTAGGCCACCCTTTGTTTCTTTTCCTTGTTGCTGCAGCGTTATGTCATGAGAACAATCCATTAGACCCGACAAGTTACCTTGTAATATAACTCTATTTCGGGTATCGACTGCAAAGTTATTTCCTTTGCTTGATTCCAAGTTTTGTATGCCTTCACCCTACGCTTTTAGGTAACTTGCCGGTGCAGGCACCAGAGCCGCGAGCGCTGAGTGCGGAACGTCAGCAGCCTGCTGGCGGTGCTGCTTCCGGCAAGAAACCTTGTCGCAAACTAGCCGCATCTCACTTAAGTTGTTGAGCGGACTCGAAACAAAATAAGGGCGCGACTAGCTGCGAGTTGGTTCCTCCGCGCACAGGTTTTCCATACAAAGCACGATCGCTCAAGGAGAATAACTTAAAATTTAAAAACTGATTGCTCAAACTTTGGCAAATTAGCTTTTGTGTCGTTTGCTTCCCGGCAAGACAAAACTTCCTTGAATGAGGCCCTGCCCACACCATTATCTTCTCCTTCCCCCCGGCAAACTTGTGTGCGAGGGAACCTTCCTTTCCTTTGAGAAAAAGAAAGAAGAGAAAATAACGATATGGAGTCTTATGGCTCATTATTGCTTACCGGGGCAGGTGCTGCACAAAGTGTCAAATGACATATGCAAAAATACAAAGCATGTAATCGACAAGATGTGCGGAGCACATGAGCTTTACTTATGCACGGGATCTGCGCCCGGCTTTGTTCAAAGGATTACATGCAACAGCGGCAAGACTTGTACAAAGGTGGTTGCCGGAACAGGTTTCGGCAACCGCGCCCTACGGGTAAAACTTACGAAGATGCTCAATGTTTCAGGAGTTGCTCACCGGAATGCCATCTTCGGTCTCAAGGCGGACAGTGCCAGGCCTCGTGACTCGTTTCACCCGGTAAGGGCCTTCCCACTTCGGCGTCAACTTGTTGGAATTCTTGGCGGACTGAACGCGCCGAAGAACAAGGTCGCCTGCCTCGAGACTTCTGGCATTAACTTTGTGGCTATGGTAGCGGCACAAAGCTTGCTGGTATCGAGCAGCTCGTACAGCAGCCTGAAGACGGTCTTCCTCGAGGAGCAGCGCGTCGTCTTGTCGCAGCTGCTCTTGCTCGAGCTCATCATAAGCGAGCACTCGAGGTGACCCGTATACGAGTTCCGTGGGGAGAACTGCCTCCGCTCCATAGACTAGAGTGAAGGGTGTCTGGCCAGTGGCTCGATTTGGCGTCGTTTCGATCGACCAAAGAACCACTGGCAGCTCCTCGATCCAGTTCCTTCCGCACTTGTGCAGCCTGTCGAAAGTCCTGGTCTTGAGTCCACGCAGCACTTCAGCATTTGCCCTCTCTGCTTGACCGTTGCTTCTCGGATGAGCAACAGAAGCGAAGCAGACCTTGGCGCCAAGATCTTGGACGTACTGCATGAAGGTGCGGCTCATGAATTGCGTGCCGTTGTCGGTGATGATCCTGTTAGGGATTCTGAACCGGCAAACAATTGACCTGAAGAACTTGACTGCTGACTGTGCTGTCACCTTCCTCGCTGGTTCCACTTCCGACCACTTTGTGAACTTGTCGATTGCGACGTACAAGTACTCAAAGTCCCCGACCGCTCGGGGGAATGGGCCGAGGATGTCGAGCCCCCAGACCGAAAATGGCCAGGATAAAGGGATCGTCTGGAGAGCTTGAGCTGGCTGGTGTATCTGCTTGGAATGAAACTGGCACGCTTCACACTTGGTTACTTGTGCAGTTGCATCCTGGAGGGCTGTCGGCCAAAAGAATCCCTGCCGGAACGCTTTGCCGGCAAGTGCTCTTGCGCCAATGTGGTGACCACATGTGCCTCCATGTATCCCTGCCAACAGCTTCTGTCCATCTTCCCGGTGAATACACTTCAATTTCACACCATTGAGTCTTCTTCTGTACAGTGTGTTGTCAACAAACTGGTACATACTTGACTGCCGGGCTACTTTTTCCGCTTCTTCTTGCTCTTCGGGAAGTTCTCCTGTCTGAAGGAAATGGACGATCTGCTGTGCCCATGCTGGAGCTTGCGGCTCGACAACAAGGACTAAAGGCACATCTGCTGCTGTGGGAACATCCGCTTCTACGGCGAGACCCTGTGGTTCAGCCGGAGCTTGATGCTCCCCGGCAAGCTTGCCGGAGCGAAGCTTGTCGGGAGCGTCTGCTTCTACGATACAAGCCCTAGGACTTGTCGGAGCAGACTGCTCCTCAGCACTCTTGGCGTTGATCTTGGGGACTTTCTTGGCGGCGGCTTCGGGGAGCTTTGCCGGAAAGTAGTCACCAGAAATCAACTTCCTCTTCTTGTTCTGTCCAGTTGATGGCGTCACAGACGGTTGAGTCAGCTTGAGCACAAAGATCCCTGGTTCCACAGGTAACTTCAGTGCGGCGCACTTTGACAGGCCATCTGCTATGTCATTCTGAGCCCTTGGAACATGTTCCATCTGTAGGCCGTCAAAGTGCTCCTCTAGCTTTCTCACTTCATCTACGTAGCTTCAATCAATGGACTTTGGTAATTCTTGTTCACTTGGCGGACGACAAGCTGCGAGTCACCCCTGACAATGAGCTTCTTGATCCCAAGGTCGGCCGCGATCCTGAGGCCGGCAAGCAAACCTTCGTACTCTGCAGTATTGTTCGTTGCTTGCTCCTTGGGAAAGTGCATCTGGACTACGTACTTGAGGTGCTCTCCAGTGGGTGCGACAAGCAGCACGCCCGCACCGGTGCCTTGCAGCAAGAAGGCACCATCAAAGTACATCAGCCACTCTTTGCTCGCCTCCTTGACGGGGATGCTCGTCTCTGGAATTTCTTCATCTGGTGTTGGCGTCCACTCTGCTATGAACTCCGCCAACGCTCTGCTTTGGATAGTTGCAGTACTCTCAAACTTGAGACCGAAGCTTGACAGTTCCAGTGCCCACTCGACTATCCTGCCCGTTGCTTCTGGATTTTGCAGTATCCTCTTCAACGGGAAACGAGTGACAATTGTTATCTCATGTGCTTGGAAGTAATGGCGCAGCTTTCTCGAGGCCATGAGGAGGCCGAAAAGCAATTTCTGCACACCAGAGTACCTTGACCTAGCCCCCTGCAAAAGGGAACTGACAAAGTAAACTGGGCGCTACACCATCCTTTTCTGCACCTTCTCAGATTCCTGCGCAGGTCCTCCCTTGTCGGGACCAGAGCTTGCTGGTGAAGCCCCCTGCTTGTCGATGGATGCATCTGCCTCGGTCGCTAGCTCATCATCCGCCTCCCTCTCCGCTACTAACGCAGCACTAACCACTTGATTGGTCGCCGCTATATACAGCAGCAACTTCTCTTGTGGCTTAGGTGCGACAAGTATTGGAGTAGAGGACAGGTATCTCTTTAAGTCCTGCAGCGCAACCTCCGCTTCCGGAGTCCATTTCATTGGACCTGCCTTCTTCAAAATTTTGAAAAATGGCAGGGCGCGCTCAGCAGATCTAGAGATAAACCTGCTGAGAGCAGCCACGCAACCGGCAAGCCTTCGTACATCCTTGACGCTCTTCGGGGCTTCAATTTGCTCGATGGCCTTGATCTTGTCGGGGTTGGCTTCAATCCCTCGTTGAGACACGAAGAACCCGAGAAGTTTGCCGGAGGGGACTCCAAATACGCACTTCTCGGGGTTAAGCTTGAGGTTGATCTTGCGCAGATTTGCAAAGGTCTCATCTAAATCTTGGATCAGAGTAGCCTTGTCCTTGCTCTTGACCACTATGTCATCCATGTAGGCTTCTACATTTCTGTGTATCTGTGGCTCAAAAGCTTAATGGACTACCCTTGCAAATGTTGAACCAGCATTCTTTAAACCAAAGGGCATCCGTACGAAACAGTACGTGCCACACGGGGTGATGATTGCGGTCTTCTCTTCATCCTCTTCTGCCATGAAGATCTGATGATATCCTGAGTATGCATCAAGAAATGAAAGCAAATCACATCCAGCCGTGGAGTCAACAATCTGGTCGATGCGCGGCAAGGGAAATGGGTCTTTGGGACAAGCTTTATTGACATCGGTGAAGTCTATACAAAGCTTCCATTTCCCGTTCGCCTTACGCACGACTACAGGATTGGCCAGCCACGTAGGATGGAGCACTCCTCTGACGAGGCCTGCTGCTTCCAGTTTCTTGATTTCTTCTGCTATGAATTCTTGGCGCTCCACTGCTTGTTTCCTGACCTTCTGCTTGACGGGCCGTGCATGAGGACAGACGGCAAGGTGGTGCTCAATTACTTCCCTGGGAACACCGGGGATGTCAGACGGTTGCCATGCAAACACGTCGACATTCGCCCGCAGCAAAGCAACGAGCGCGCTTTCCTATTTAGGGTCGAGCGTGGCACTGATGGTGAAGGTACCACCAGTGCCGTCCTCCTTGGCGGACAACTTCTTGGTCTCTGGCGGAGCTGCCATTACTTTCTTACACTTGCCGGTGGAGCTCGATGGTGCGTCCTCGACGGCAGCGCAGCACTCCGAAGAGGTGCGCTTACCGGAGTGGGCATCAGAGCTCTTGCCGGACTTGGTCTTCTTCGCCCGGGGAGCTTCAACGGTAAGTGATCTGCGATCTGCTGTGGCTTTTGCTTCCCGGTAGATCTTGTGGGCGCAAATAAGAGCATCCTTCTTGTCGCCGGGGACAGAGATGACACTTATCGGGCCTGGCATCTTTAGTACATTGTAAGCATAGTGAGAGGCTGCCATGAACTTGGCGAGCGCTGGACGGCCAAGGATTCCATTATAGGGCAATGGAAAGTCAGCAACGTCGAACGTGACCCTCTCAGTCCTGAAGTTCAGCTCGCTGCCAAATGTTACCGGCAACGTGATCTTTCCCTTCGGCTTGCTCCTTCCCGGACTGATTCCTTGGAATGTGCCGGTCTCTTGGAGCTCGCTGTCAGGGATCTGGAGTTTCTGGAGCACTGCGGAGGAGATCAGGTTCAAGCCGGCCCCGCCGTCAACTAGCATCTTCGTGACCTTGAGGTTGCGGATAGTTGGTGAGACCAACATCGGCAAGCACCCGACCGCAGTTATGCGATCAGGGTGGTCCTCAATATCAAAGATGATAGGCGTGCTGGACCATTTCAGAGGCTTGCGTGACTCGATGGGTGGTTCTGCTGCATTGACTTCCCGCACCCATTGCTTGAGCTGGCGGTGTGAAGTATGCAAAGAAGCACCACCGTCAACGCACAAGACCTCTGTGGCTTTCTGAAACTCCTGCTCATCGGTCTCATCATCTTCCATGTCTTCATCGTCATCTTCTTCATCCTTGTCGCGGCCGCGGGGAGATCTGTCTCCTTGCCGCTGCTTGGCCTTGCCGCGGCGTCCTCCCCGGCCGGGATGCTTCTTGCTAGCTCCTCCTGCACCCTCCTGAGCCTTCTCCTTGTCGCGTCATTCGTACTCGCCTTTCTGCAGCTCAACAAGCTGCTCAACCTTCTTGCAACTCTGGAGGTCATGGCCCTTGGTGCGGTGGATCTTGCAGTATTGCTTGTCGCTGCTGCCCTGCTTGTCGGCGACCGCGGCAACCTCCTTGCCGGAGCTGCCAACTTCGGCTTCCTTGGCGCCGCCTCCGTTGCCGGACTGCTCAACGACTAGCACATCTTTGCCTTTCTTTCTCCTGTTGTTACGCCGCCGGTTTTTCTTTGCCGGGGCGGTCCCATCACTGTCAGATCCCGCTGCTTCTGCATCCTCTCCAGGGAATCTCCTCCCCTCCTCAGCACGTGCACACTTGTCGGCTAGGGCATATAGCTCACTGACGTCTATGATCTTACACATCGCCATCTCCTCCCTCATCCTGCGGTTTCGCACGTTCTGATGGAATGCGCTGATCACCGCAGCAGGGTTGACATCTGGGATGTTGTGCTGCACGCGGCTGAACCTCTGAATATACTTGCGCAGGTCTCCTTCCTTCTGGGCAAGCAGATGAAGCTCACTCTCTTGGCCATGAGGCTTGTGGCCGCCTGTAAAGGCGCCGACAAACTGATGACAGAGATCTGCCCAGGAAGATATGGAGCCGTCCGGCAAGTGCATGAGCTAGGATCTGACATTGGGCTTGAGTACCAGAGGGAAGTAGTTGGCCAGGATCTTGTCGTCCCGCCCCCCAGCAGCTTGCACCGCAATGGTGTATATGTTGAGGAACTCCGATGGATGCGTCTGGCCATCGTACTTCTCTGGTACGTCTGGTTTGAAGTTCTTCGTACTGGGCCACTAGACTTGCCGCAGCTCATGAGTGAACGCAGGGCAGCCTACCGCGTACGGCGAGTCGCCTGGTTCCCCTGGCGCATGCATGTCGACAGTGGGCCCAGCGCGCTGGTCGGATTGACGCCGCGCTTCTCTTTGTCGCTCGATGCGAGTTCGAGCGTCTTCTTGTTGGCGTTGATGAAGAACTTGGCGCTGATCGCGCCGAGCTCGTGGATCCGATGATGCAGTGGAGTCGCTGTCAATGTGGATCCGATGAGTCGGCGATCTTGGCCTTCGGGATGGAGAGTGTACGGTGGTTGCACCCCCTCTGGTCTCATCACCATCAGCTCGCACCTGGCAGCCTTGCCGCGGCAGCGACGCGCTCGGTTGCCGCGGAGTGTCGCTGTTGGCAAAGCCGATGAGACTCTGGATGGTGGCCCTCCATTCGTCGATCTTGTCTGACGTCAGAGGGTTATCTAGGAGCAGTTGAGCTCGCGCCAGAGCTTCTGCTCAAGTGGTGGGTGGCAGCGGCGAACGGTGCGAGGAGCGGGATATGCTCGGACTTCTAACTAAGTTAGAAGGAGCAGCATCCCGTCCAGGCGACCGTGCCACGCTCGTGCCAGCATGCTGGTGTGCATGCTGATCTTGAGCCGCCCGAGATCCACCAGCTCGATCCTGGTCCAACGAACGTATGGTACGGCGAATACCATGACACTGTTGGTCCCGCGCCTCCTGAGACGGGCGCGGTGCATGGACGGACATCAAGGTCTGTGGAGCCTTGTCCTTGGACCTGGCAGCACCGTGGGCTCCCTCGCCGATGTCCGTTCTTCCTCCGGCGTCCACCCCACCACCTGTTTGCTCCGGTGGCGGTGGGATCGACGCGGATGGAACTGCTGCCTCGGAAGCCTTCTTCTTCGGTGGCATGTCGATGAAGAAAATGAAGATCTAGCTCGTGTGAACGCCGGATCAGGTTCACACGATCTCGACACCCCCTACCTGGCTCTCTTCGCCGCTCTCTGGGCCAGCGTCCTGAAAAGGAATAGGTTCAGATTGAAGCAAGTCAGATGCAAGACAAAAACGACAAGATTGAAGAAATACAAGAACAATGAAGAAACTTACTCTTCCTCTTCCTCGTCGGAGCTCAGCGCGGAGAGGTCAAAGTCTGGCCCACCTCCGGAGCGGCGAGGCGGACGAGTAGGTTCCCGGGGCCGCTTGGCGGGACCAGAAGCGTTGGTCTGGGAGGGCCCCGCTCCAGTTGCCGCAGCAGCGGAAGGTGCTCCTGCGGCAACAGTACTTGCCGCGGTAGAGCGTGTCGTGCGCTGCGGCGGCTGTCGACCCGCCTGTCGCCCCGCTGCGTCCCCGGCCCTGCGGAGGCGCCTTCTTGGCAGAACTGGGGGCCCCGCTTGCGGCAAGTTGCTGGACGACGGGAAGGAAGAAGAGCCGGCCTCCAACGAGTCGCCCGCGCCTTCGGCAGGCTCGCTCGGCTCGGGTTCCGGCCCGGCAAGGTCCTCCTCGCCGGCGAACTCCTCTCGCTCCACCAGACTTGCCGCCTCTGCTGTCTCTGCCTCCTCCACGGTGAACCCGAACTCACCTGCGGCAGCTGCTGCCGCAACCTCTTCCGCCCTGGTGGCGATGAGCTGCAGCTCCGCTTCAGTGGTGTCGCGGGTGAGGCTCTTCTGCTCGTCGGCGCGGACCGGCACTTCTTCTAAGTTGTCGAAGAACGCCCGCACAACGTCATCCGCAGGCTCTTGCCAAGTTGGTACGATTCCGTGCGAATCGCACAACGGCATCATGGCGCGGATCCGGTCGAGCGACGAGTTGTTGTAAAGCGGTACGACGCCCCGCGGCAACGTGAATGGGTGTTGGGGGTCGCGCTTGAACAACTCCAGCAGCGTCGCGTCCAGCTCCAAGACGGTGAAGTTGTAATTGAGGCCTGGCCGCAGCCTCATGATGTCCGCCGAGTTCTTGAACTCCCAGGCTGGCCTCCCCCTCTCCTGCAGGGGGGCGATGCGGCGGCAAAGGAAATCTGTGCCAACTGCGCCTACTGTGAGCCCGGCAAGACTAAGGCAGAGGATTCTGGTAACAGCGATCTTCAGCCTCTCGTCTTCCGGGGCCACGTTGCTCCAATCGTTGCCGCGCACTATTGGGGCTTGGCGCACGGCAGTGAACGGCTGCGGGTTCTCCTCGACGATCCAACACCACTCCGCTCTCCACTCTTCCCACTTGCTGCGAAGCTCACCCTCCAGATACGCCTCCTTCTTCCCGACTCTCGAGATCCAGGCTATCCCTCCGGCAAGCGGCTCTCCTCCCTCGACCCGAGGCATGAAGAAGTGGCGGAAAAGGGCTACATTGGGTTGGACTCCGACAAAGTTTTCGCACAAATGTGCGAAAACTGCCATTGTCAGAACGGCGTTGGGGGTGAAATCTAAGAGGCGGAGCCCGTACGTGTTCATGATGTCGCAGAAGAACTCCGAGAAGGGCGGGCAGAGCCCGCAATAGAAGAACAGGGCGAAGAATGGGTACCCGTTTGGAGCTAATTCCGAAGCGATCGCCGGAAGCACCCTCGTGCGCGGATGCGCCCGCGTCTCCGACGACCAGAACAAGTAGAAGTACTCCCTCAGCTCCTTCGCAAATGCACGCTAGTATGCTCGCACGAGCGCGGCATGGTCGCCGGGACGGGATGCTGCTCCTTCTAACATAGTTAGAAGTCCGAGCATATCCCGCTCCTTGCACCGTTCGCCCCTGCCACCCACCACACGAGCGGAAGCTCTGACGCGAGCTCAACTACTCCTGGATTACCCTCCAACGTCAGACAAGATCGACGAATGGAGGGCCACCATTCAGAGTCTCATCGGCTTCGCCAACGGCGACACTCCGCGGCAACCGAGCGCGTCGCTGCCGCGGCAAGGCTGTCAGGCGCGAGCCGATGGCGACGAAACCAGAGGGGCTGCAACCACTGTGCACTCCCCATCCCGAAGGCCAAGATCGCCGACTCGTCGGATCCATGTTGACAGCGACTCCATTGCATCGTCTGATCCACGAGCTCGCCGCGATCAGCGCCAAGTTCTTCACGATCGACAACAAGAAGACGCTCGAACTCGCATCAAGCGCCAAAGAGAAGCGCGGAGTCAATCCGACCAGCGCGCTGGGCCCACTGTCGATATGCATGCGCCAGGGGAACCAGGCGACTTGCCGTACGCGGTAGGCTGCCCTGCGTTCACTCGTGAGCTGCAGCAAGTCTAGTGGCCCAGTACGAAGAACTTCAAACCAAACGTACCAGAGAAGTACGATGGCCAGACGCATCCATCGGAGTTCCTCAGCATATACACCATTGCGGTGCAAGCTGCTGGGGGCGGGACGACAAGATCCTGGCCAACTACTTCCCTCTGGTACTCAAGCCCAATGTCAGATCCTGGCTCATGCACTTGCCGGACGGCTCCATATCTTCCTGGGCAGATCTCTGTCATCAGTTTGTCGGCGCCTTTACAGGCAGCCACAAGCCTCATGGCCAAGAGAGTGACCTTCATCTGCTTGCCCAGAAGGAAGGAGAGCCCCTGCGCAAGTATATTCAGAGGTTCAGCCGTGTGCAGCACAACATCCCAGATGTCCATCAGAACGTGCGAAACCGCAGGATGAGGGAGGAGATGGCGATGTGCAAGATCAGATACGTCAGTGAGCTATATGCCCTAGCCGACAAGTGTGCACGTGCTGAGGAGGGGAGGAGATTCCCCGGAGAGGATGTAGAAGCAGCGGGATCTGACAGTGATAGGACCGCCCCGGCAAAGAAAAACTGGCGGCGTAACAACAGGAGAAAGAAAGGCAAAGATGTGCTAGTCGTTGAGCAGTACGACAACGGAGGCGGCGCCAAGGAAGCCAAAGTTGGCAGCTCCGGCAAGGAGGTTGCCGCGGTCGTCGACAAGCAGGGCAGCAGCGACAAGCAATACTGCAAGATCCACCGCACCAAGGGCCATGACCTCCAGAGTTGCAAGAAGGTTGAGCAGCTTGTTGAGCTGCAAAAAGCCGAGTACGAACGACGCGACAAGGAGAAGGCTTAGGAGGGTGCAGGAGGAGCTGGCAAGAAGCGTCCCGGCCGGGGAGGACGCCGCGGCAAGGCCAAGCAGCGGCAAGGAGACAGACCTCCCCGCGGCCGCGACAAGGATGAAGAAGATGACGATGAAGACATGGAAGATGATGAGACCAATGAGCAGGAGTTTCAGAAAGCCACAGAGGTCCTGTGCATTGACGCTGGTGCTTCTTTGCATACTTCACACCGCTAGCTCAAGCAATGGGTGCGGGAAGTCAATGCAGCAGAACCACCCATCGAGTCACGCAAGCCTCTGAAATGGTCCAGCACGCCTATCATCTTTGATATTGAGGACCACCCTGATCGCATAACTGCGGTCGGGTGCTTGCCGATGTTGGTCTTGCCAACTATCCGCAACCTCAAGGTCACGAAGATGCTAGTTGACGGCGGGGCCGGCTTGAACCTGATCTCCTCCACGGGGCTCCAGAAACTCCAGATCCCTGACAGCGAGCTCGAAGAGACCGGCACATTCCAAGGAATCAGTCCGGGAAGGAGCAAGCCGAAGGGAAAGATCACGTTGCCGGTAACATTTGGCAGCGAGCTAAACTTCAGGACTGAGAGGGTCACGTTCGATGTTGCTGACTTTCCATTGCCCTATAATGGAATCCTTGGCCGTCCAGCGGTCGCCAAGTTCATGGCAGCCTCTCACTATGCTTACAATGTACTGAAGATGCCAGGCCCTATAAGTTTTATCTCTGTCCCGGGCGACTAGAAGGATGCTCTTATCTGCGCCGACAAGATCTACCGGGAAGCAGCAGCCACAGCAGATCGCAGATCACTTACCGCTGAAGCTCCCGGGGCGAAGTAGACCAAGTCCGGCAAGAGCTCTGATGCCCACTCCGGTAAGTGCACCTCTTCGGAGTGCTGCGCTGTCGTCGAGGACGCACCATCGAGCTCCACCGGCAAGTGTAAGAAAGTAATGGCAGCTCCGCCAGAGACCAAGAAGGTGTCCGCCAAGGAGGACGGCACTGGTGGTACCTTCACCATCAGTGCCACGCTCGACCCAAAATAGGAAAGCGCGGTCGTTGATTTCCTGCGGGCGAACGTCGACGTGTTTGCATGGCAACCGTCTGACATCCCCGGTGTTCCCAGGGAAGTAATTGAGCACCACCTTGCCATTTGTCCTCACGCGCGACCTGTCAAGCAGAAAGTCAGGAAGCAAGCAGTGGAGCGCCAAGAATTTATAGCAGAAGAAATCAAGAAATTGGAAGCAGCAGGCCTTGTCAGAGGAGTGCTCCATCCCACGTGGCTGGCCAATCCTGTAGTCGTGCGCAAGGAAAACGGGAAATGGAGGCTTTGTATAGACTTCACCGATGTCAATAAAGCTTGTCCCAAAGACCCATTTCCCTTGCCGCGCATCGACCAGATTGTTGACTCCACGGCTGGATGTGATTTGCTTTCATTTCTTGATGCATACTCAGGATATCATCAGATCTTCATGGCAGAAGAGGATGAAGAGAAGACCGCATTCATCACCCCGTGTGGCACGTACTGTTTCGTACGGATGCCCTTTGGTTTAAAGAGTGCTGGTTCAACATTTGCAAGGGTAGTCCATTATGCTTTTGAGCCACAGATACACAGAAATGTAGAAGCCTACATGGATGACATAGTGGTCAAGAGCAAGGACAAGGCTACTCTGATCCAAGATTTAGATGAGACCTTTGCAAATCTGCGCAAGATCAACCTCAAGCTTAACCCCGAGAAGTGCGTATTTGGAGTCCCCTCCGGCAAACTTCTCAGGTTCTTCGTGTCTCAACGAGGGATTGAAGCCAACCCCGACAAGATCAAGGCCATCGAGCAAATTGAAGCCCCGAAGAGCGTCAAGGATGTACGAAGGCTTGCCGGTTGCGTGGCTGCTCTCAGCAGGTTTATCTCTAGATCTGCTGAGCGCGCCCTGCCATTTTTCAAAATTTTGAAGAAGGCAGGTCCAATGAAATGGACTCCGGAAGCGGAGGCTGCGCTGCAGGGCTTAAAGAGATACCTGTCCTCTACTCCAATACTTGTCGCACCTAAGCCACAAGAGAAGTTGCTGCTGTATATAGCAGCGACCAATCAAGTGGTTAGTGCTGCATTAGTAGCAGAGAGGGAGGCGGATGATGAGCTAGCAACCGAGGCAGATGCATCCAGCGACAAGCAGGGGGCTTCACCGGCAAGCTCTGGTCCCGACAAGGGAGGACCTGCGCAGGAATCTGAGAAGGTGCAGAAAAGGATGGTGCAGCGCCCAGTTTACTTTGTCAGTTCCCTTTTGCAGGGGGCTAGGTCAAGGTACTCCGGTGTGCAGAAATTGCTTTTCGGCCTCCTCATGGCCTCGAGAAAGCTGCGCCATTACTTCCAAGCACATGAGATAACAGTTGTCACTCATTTCCCGTTGAAGAGGATACTGCAAAATCCAGAAGCAACGGGCAGGATAGTCGAGTGGGCACTGGAACTGTCAAGCTTCGGTCTCAAGTTTGAGAGTACTGCAACTATCCAAAGCAGAGCATTGGCGGAGTTCATAGCAGAGTGGACGCCAACACCAGATGAAGAAATTCCAGAGACGAGCATCCCCGTCAAGGAGGCGAGCAAAGAGTGGCTGATGTACTTTGATGGTGCCTTCTCGCTGCAAGGCGCCGGTGCGGGCGTGCTGCTTGTCGCACCCACTGGAGAGCACCTCAAGTACGTAGTCCAGATGCACTTTCCCAAGGAGCAAGCAACGAACAATACTGCAAAGTACGAAGGTTTGCTTGCCAGCCTCAGGATCGCGGCCGACCTTGGGATCAAGAAGCTCATTGTCAGGGGTGACTCGCAGCTTGTCGTCCGCCAAGTGAACAAGAATTACCAAATTCCGTTGATGGAAGCTACGTAGATGAAGTGAGAAAGCTAGAGGAGCACTTTGACGGCCTACAGATGGAACATGTTCCAAGGGCTCAGAATGACATAGCAGATGGCCTGTCAAAGTGCGCCGCACTGAAGTTACCTGTGGAACCAGGGATTTTGTGCTCAAGCTGACTCAACCGTCTGTGACGCCATCAACTGGACAGAACAAGAAGAGGAAGTTGATTTCTGGTGACTACTTTCCGGCAAAGCTCCCCGAAGCCACCGCCAAGAAAGTCCCCAAGATCAACGCCAAGAGTGCTGAGGAGCAGTCTGCTCCGACAAGTCCTAGGGCTTGTATCGTAGAAGCAGACGCTCCCGACAAGCTTCGCTCCGGCAAGCTTGCCGGGGAGCATCAAGCTCCGGCTGAACCATAGGGTCTCGCCGTAGAAGCGGATGTTCCAGCACCAGCAGATGTGCCTTTAGTCCTTGTTGTCGAGCCGCAAGCTCCAGCATGGGCACAGCAGATCGTCCATTTCCTTCAGACAGGAGAACTTCCCGAAGAGCAAGAAGAAGCGGAAAAAGTAGCCCGGCAGTCAAGTATGTACCAGTTTGTTGACAACACACTATACAGAAGAAGACTCAACGGTGTGAAATTGAAGTGTATTCACCGGGAAGATGGACAGAAGCTGTTGGCAGAGATACATGGAGGCACATGTGGTCACCACATTGGCGCAAGAGCACTTGCCGGCAAAGCGTTCCGGCAGGGTTTCTTTTGGCCGACAGCCCTCCAGGATGCAACTGCACAAGTAACCAAGTGTGAAGCGTGCCAGTTTCATTCCAAGCAGATACACCAGCCAGCTCAAGCTCTCCAGATGATCCCTTTATCCTGGCCATTTTCGGTCTAGGGGCTCGACATCCTCGGCCCATTCCCCCGAGCTGTCGGGGGCTTTGAGTACTTGTACGTCGCAATCGACAAGTTCACAAAGTGGCTGGAAGTGGAACCAGTGAGGAAGGTGACAGCACAGTCAGCAGTCAAGTTCTTCAGGTCAATTGTTTGCCGGTTCGGAATCCCTAACAGGATCATCACCGACAACGGCACGGAATTCACGAGCCGCACCTTCATGCAGTACGTCCAAGATCTTGGCGCCAAGGTCTGCTTCGCTTCTGTTGCTCATCCCAGAAGCAACGGTCAAGCGGAGAGGGCAAATGCTGAAGTGCTGCGTGGAGTCAAGACCAGGACTTTCGACAGGCTGCACAAGTGCGGAAGGAACTAGATCGAGGAGCTGCCATTGGTTCTTTGGTCGATCAGGACGACGCCAAATCGAGCCACTGGCCAGACACCCTTCGCTCTAGTCTATGGAGCGGAGGCAGTTCTCCCCACGGAACTCGTATACGGGTCACCTCGAGTGCTCGCTTATGATGAGCTCGAGCAAGAGCAGCTGCGACAAGACGACGCGCTGCTCCTCGAGGAAGACCGTCTTCAGGCTGCTGTACGAGTTGCTCGATACCAGCAAGCTTTGCGCCGCTACCATAGCCGCAAAGTTAATGCCAGAAGTCTCGAGGAAGGCGGCCTTGTTCTTTGGCACGTTCAGTCCGCCAAGAATTCCAACAAGTTGACGCCGAAGTGGGAAGGCCCTTACCGGGTGAAATGAGTCACGAGGCCTGGCACTGTCCGCCTTGAGACCGAAGATGGCATTCCGGTGAGCAACTCCTGGAACATTGAGCATCTTCGTAAGTTTTACCCGTAGGGCGCGGTTGACAGAACCTGTTCCGGCAACCAACTTTTGTACAAGTCTTGCCGCTGTTGCATGTAACCCTTTGTACAAAGCCGGGCACAGATCTCGTGCATAAGTAAAGCTCATGTGCTCCGCACATCTTGTCGATTACATGCTTTCTATTTTTGCATATGTCATTTGACACTTTGTGCAGCACCTGCCCCGGTAAGCAATAATGAGCCATAAGACTCCATATCGTTATTTTCTCTTCTTTCTTTTTCTCAAAGGAAAGGAAGGTTCCCTCGCACACAAGTTTTCCGGGGGGGAAGGAGAAGATAATGGTGTGGGCAGGGCCTCATTCAAGGAAGTTTCGTCTTGCCGGGAAGCAAACGACAGAAAAGCTAAGTTGCCAAAGTTTGAGCAATCAGTTTTTAAATTTTTAAGTTATTCTCCTTGAGCGATCGTGCTTTGTATGGAAAACCTGTGCGCAGAGGAACCAACTCGCAGCTAGTCGCGCCCTTATTTTGTTTCGAGTCCGCTCAACAACTTAAGTGAGTTGCGGCTAGTTTGCTACAAGGTTTCTTGCCGGAAGCAGCACCGCCAGCAGGCTGCTGACGTTCCGCACTCAGCGCTCGCGGCTCTGGTGCCTGCACCGGCAAGTTACCTAAAAGCGTAGGGTGAAGGCATACAAAACTTGGAATCAAGTAAAGGAAATAACTTTGTAGTCGACACCCGGAATAGAGTTATATTACAAGGTAACTTGTCGGGTCTAATGGATTGTTCTCATGACATAACGTTGCAGCAACAAGGAAAAGAAACAAAGGGTGGCCTAGTCTACGCGGTCGCCCTCAACCCTCTTGATTTCGCTCACCTTGTCCACAATGGGTGCGACAAGGGCCTTGAGCGCCTCCAGATCAGCATCTGCCGGCAGGGACTTGAGGACGTTGGTGAGGTTGAGGCCTGGGTTGCGGTAGGCCACCTTCACCAACACCTTCTGGAGAGCCCCTGCGCAGATCCGGCGCGACTCGTCGGCCAGCTGCTTTGGGATCCTCTCCCGGAGCCGCTGGAGGGCCGTCGCCACGCCCTTGAAGAACAAGCTAAGCTTGGCGCTGGGCTGGAGATGCTCGTCGGAAGGATACCCAAAGTCGTCCATCCCCAGCTGCGCCAGCTCCGCATCGATGACTGCGGCGATGTTCACCAGACCCTCGGTCTAGTGCTCTACCGTCTCCCTGAACGAGTTCTGGGTGACGGCAATACTCGCCAACAGCGCCTCGTCGGCCTTGATCTTCTCCGACAAGGCCACCTCCCGCTCCTTGGCACTGTCCAGCGTCTGAGTCAGCATGGCCAGCTTCAGCTCGAGATACGCGTTGGAGTCCTTGGCGGCGCTGAGATCTCTGCCCCTCTCAGCGAGGAGACCCTGCAACTCACCATGAGCGGCAACATCCTTCTCGCGCTCGCGCTTGAGCGCAGCAAGCTCCTCGCCGCTCGCTTTCAGATCGGCCTCCAACTGCATCACCTTCGCCTCCAACTCCTTCTTGGCAGCCTCAGCAGCTGCGGCGGCGTCCCTTGCTTCCTTGAGGGCCCCGCCAAGTGCTTGCTCGCGTGCAACAACCTCCTCCTCGTAGCTGTGGAGGTAGGCCTTCCGCTGCACCAGCTCACCCTCTCGCGCGGCCTGCTTCTCGGCAGATAGACTTTGCTGCTCCTCAGCTTCGGCCTTCTCGAGGAGGAAGGCCGTGCGCTCCTCGGCAAGCTGCTCCCACTCCTGCGCCACCGATCGGAGAGTTTCTTGGTTGGCGCTTCGGAGCTCCTCCGCGCGCTTTTCCAAGTCCACGCCCGCCTTCGCGACGAGCGCTTCCTGGGAGGCCAGCTTGGCCTGCAGGGTGTGGTAGAGCAGTGTCAACCTCCGCAGCAGCCGCTCCTCCTCAGGCTCGTCGCTGCTGCCTGGCGTGTCAACCAACGATAGCACGGTGGAGGCAAGCAGCTCTTCATCGAAGCTCTCTCCTTCGACCGGCGCCCTGGAGCTCGATGCCCAAAGGAGCTTGATGAAGACCCCATCTCCGGCCTTTAAATAGGCGCCGGGCTGAAGCTCCTCGGAGTCCGATGCGGTGGCAGCAGCGGAGGGGTCGGCGGTCAGTGCAGCGCCTGGTGCTCCTGCGGCCTCAGGGCCGTCAGTACAATCGCCAGACCCCTCGCCTGCTTCTACGGTGGCAGCCTTGGGGGCTCCTCGCCGGCGGGCTCTTCAGCACCGGCCTATTGTTCGGTGGCGGTGACGTCGTCGGCGTTGCTACGCATGTTCCCCTTGTCGGCGGCCTCGGTCTCCATCGGCTCTGCAGATGGATTTGAAGAACAGAGGAGAGAGAAAAGTCAAGCAAATATCCAAAGAGAAAATCAGAAGAAGAACACAAGGGAAGTTCTCAGACAAACGGATTACCTGAGCTGGGATCCGCACTCGTGGTCTCAACCACCGGAGGATCACCAGTGCCGTCCCTTGCCGGGGAACTGCCCCTTGCCGGAGAGTTCTCCCTTGCCAGGGAGCGCTCCCTTGCCGGGGAGCCCTCCCTCGGCGGCGTAGTCGAAGCAGATGGCGCTTCGGGAGCGGTCTCCGGGCCCTCTTGGTGTGGCTGCTCTGCTCCTACACAAATTCAACGGACAAGATATCAGCAAAGAAAAAGCACCCATGAGTGCCTGACAGCAAGAAGCAAAACTATTAACTTGCGCTGGGGGCTGCGCTTGGGGCTGCTATGAGGGGTAATTGCCGGGTCCATCAAGGTGGTCTCAGATGCACCCCCCGCTGACACGGTGATATCATCCTCGATGACAATCACCGGGGCCTTGGCTCTCTTCACCGCTCTCTGGGCCAGCGTCCTGAAAAGGAATAGGTTCAGATTGAAGCAAGTCAGATGTAAGACAAAAACGACAAGATTGAAGAAATACAAGAACAATGAAGAAACTTACTCTTCCTCTTCCTCGTCGGAGCTCAGCGCGGAGAGGTCAAAGTCTGGCCCACCTCCGGAGCGGCGAGGCGGAGGAGTAGATTCCCGGGGCCGCTTGGCGGGACCAGAAGCGGTGGTCTGGGAGGGCCCCGCTCCAGTTGCCGCCGCAGCGGAAGGTGCTCCCCCGGCAACAGTACTTGCCGCGGTAGAGCACGTCATGCGCTGCGGCGGCTGTTGACCCGCCTATCGCCCCGCTGCGTCCCCGGCCCTGCGGAGGCGCCTTCTTGGCGGAACTGGGGGCTCCGCTTGCGGCAAGTTGCTGGATGACGGGAAGGAAGAAGAGCCGGCCTCCAACGAGTCGCCCACGCCTTCGGCAGGCTCGCTCGGCTCGGGTTCCGGCCCGGCAAGGTCCTCCTCGCCGGCGAACTCCTCTCGCTCCGCCAGACTTGCCGCCTCTGCTGCCTCCGCCTCCTCCACGGTGAACCCGAACTCACCTGCGGCAGTTGCTGCCGCAACCTCTTCCGCCCTGGTGGCGATGAGCTGCAGCTCCGCTTCAGTGGTGTCGCGGGTGAGGCTCTTCTGCTCGTCGGCGCGGACTGGCACTTCTTCTAAGTTGTCAAAGAACGCCCGCACAACGTCATCCGCAGGCTCTTGCCAAGTTGGTACGATTCCGTGCGAATCGCACAACGACATCATGGCGCGGATCCGGTCGAGCGACGAGTTGTTGCACAGCGGTACGACGCCCCGCGGCAACATGAATGGGTGTTGGGGGTCGCGCTTGAACAACTCCAGCAGCGTCGCGTCCAGCTCCAAGACGGTGAAGTTGTAATTGAGGCCTGGCCGCAGCCTCATGATGTCCGCCAAGTTCTTGAACTCCCAGGCGGGCCTCCCCTTCTCTTGAAGGGGGGCGATGCGGCGGTGAAGGAAATCTGCGCCAACTGCGCCTACTGTGAGCCCGGCAAGCCTAAGGCGGAGGATTCTGGTAACAGCGATCTTCAGCCTCTCGCCTTCCGGGGCCACGTTGCTCCAATCGTTGCCGCGCACTATTGGGGCTTGGCGCACGGCAGTGAATGCGGGTTCTCCTCGACGATCCAACACCACTCCGCTCTCCACTCTTCCCACTTGCTGCGAAGCTCACCCTCCAGATACGCCTCCTTCTTCCCGACTCTCGAGATCCAGGCTATCCCTCCGGCAAGCGGCTCTCCTCTCTCGACCCGAGGCATGAAGAAGTGGCGGAAAAGGGCTACATTGGGGTGGACTCCGACAAAGTTTTCGCACAAATGTGTGAAAACTGCCATTGTCAGAACGGCATTGGGGGTGAAATCTAATAGACGGAGCCCGTACGTGTTCATGATGTCGCAGAAGAACTCCGAGAAGGGCGGGCAGAGCCCGCAATAGAAGAACAGCGCAAAGAATGGGTACCCGTTTGGAGCTAATTCTGAAGCGGTCGCCGGAAGCACCCTCGTGCGTGGATGCGCCCGCGTCTCCGACCACCAGAACAAGTAGAAGTACTCCCTCAGCTCCTTCACGCCGAGCTGAGGGGAGAAGATCGCCCGCTCCTTCCGCAGCGCCGCGAGCCGCTGTGCTTCGGCCGACTTCACACCCTTCCCCTTGTCGGCT